>NW_006300375.1:2005938-2009771 GCF_000327345.1 Myotis davidii
GCCCATGGTAATTCTATTCTCATGAATATATATCTAGGAGTGGTAATTCTATGTTTATGTTTTTGAGGAACCACTAAACTGTTTTCCATAACATCAGCACCATTTACATTCCTACGAGTAATGCATAAGGTTTTCAATTTCTCCACATCTTTACCAATACATTGTTTCTAGTTGTTGTTTTTACATAACAGTAATCTTACTGTATACGAAGTGGTAGCTTGTTTAGTTTTTTTTCTTTTTTAAGTGTAATTTATATACAAAACCTACCCCTATTTAATGTGTGAGGTTTGATGAGTTTGGACATATGCAAGCAGTCATGATACCAGCACCACAATCAGGGCAATAGACATACCCATCACCTCCCACATCTTGACAGATTCTTATCACAAAATAGAGGGGGTGGCACAAACATACATTTTCTATTGTTGAGCACCTACACTATGCTAGGCACTCACATACATATAGTGCTACCCAAAAGAAAGTCATTGTCTAGCTGGAGAGAGGAAAAGTAAATAAAATTACTCCCTGTTCCCAGGAGTTCACACCCGCGGCTCTGCTCCGAGAGGAAAAGCCCAATCGGAACCGCCTATCAAAGTTATAATATCTGCTAAACATCTAAGACAGAAAAGCACTATATCTCTAAGTGTGGTGAGGGAGGAAGTATTCAGTCAGACCCTGGCCCCATCATGTCAGAAACTGGAGCAGAGGAGTTGCATGATATGATCCATGTTTTAAGAGGCTCACCTCATCTATCTGTGTCCAATGCATTGAATGGTCGAGTCAAATTCATGTCAAATTCTGTTGCATTAGTCCGGGTAATAAAGAAGAGTGTCTTGAACTAGGGTTATAGTAGTGGCAACTAAAAAGGGTGTGTGGGTTTGAGTTCATTTTACTGTGACTTTCTGAATCTGATTGCAACCATTGTGCACTTCACTGTTAATATCCTAATAGTTAAAATCTCAAAAATATCTTAGAATATTAAAATTGCTTGAACTAGCTGTATGCTCTAGATATTCAGAAAAGACTGCTAGTGCTGTATACACATACACACACACACACACACACACACACACACACACACACTCCATTAAAGTAAGTAAGAATGTAAATCCGCCTTTTATTCTTTTCCTAGCAGATAGGCTCCTCAGAGTCCTCTTATTAGGTATGAGTTAGTGTGTGGTCATCAACAAATTTACAATCAACAGACTTGGAATACAAAGCCTTTAAGATTCCTGCAGATATAATTCACCAGTCAATAATGGAGGATAGCCCTAGTATTGCTCAGTGGATAGAGCATCAGCCTGCATACTGAAGGGTCCTGGGTTCAATTCTGATCAAGGGCACATATGTCGGTTGCAGGCTCCTCCCCAGCCTAGGCCCTGGTCAGGCATGTGCAGGAGGCAACCGATTGATGTACTTCTCCCACATCGATATTTCTCCCTGTCTTTTCCTCTCTCTCTTCCACTCTCTCTAAAAGTCAATGGAAAAATATCCTCGGGTGAGGATTTTTAAAACTAACAATAATGAAGTATAAGAGGGGAAGGAACAGGCTGGATGAAGAAGGTAAAGAGATTAGCCAAAGAACACATATGTATAACCCATAGACACAGGCAACAATGTGGTGATGGTCAGGGGCAAGGAGTAGGGGGGACTGCATGTAGGTAGGCAAAGGGGATGGGGATATAATGGGAACATCTGTAATAGCGTCAACAATAAACATAAAGTTAAAAAGAAGTAAAAAATGCAATACAGTAATTCAAAGGATGGAGATATTTTAGAGTACAGAAAACAATAGCTAATAGTTATACCTGCACTTTTGCAGGTAAACATACCTATGGTAAAATATTGGTATACAGAGTTTGTAGAAGTGAGAAAGACAAATAAAAGCTTTTAATTTTCATAAAAATGTAATGATTAAAATGCATTCTAATGTCATTCAAAAGAATACATTTTTGCCCATGCATATATTCCAGGAAATGTCCGAATTGCATAAAGCATTCAATCAGTTGCTCAAATGTACTAACCTTGAAAATTACAATGCTGTTTGCTAATTTGGCGGGGGGGGGGGGACGACGCTCTATCCACTGAGCCAAACCGATCAGGGCATATACATGTATTTTAAATCAGTGCTGGCATGCATTATAGACATTTCAAGTCTGTTTATCCACCTTTAGGTGAAAAGGTTAGTTATAAGTAAGGATTGGCGCTTGCTAATGTTATACAGAGTTCCTTAAACAAAAGAAATTGAGACGTTCTTGAAAGGATTAACATTTTATGGGTCAGAATGGAGGACTATGACTTCCATTCAAATAAATATATATGGAAAAAGTCCTATGGCTAGAATGCACAGCTGGTGAAAACATAATATTCCCACATACATTTCATGTCTCTTTGACATGTGTATCTTCACTGTATACAGACCTATATACATACAAACTTTCCCACAGAAACATGCCACATACGTAGAATTGGAATGTGTACTTTACAAATAATTCCGCTACAGACAAGAAATACTAAGCAAAATAATGAAACTATACTTGGTATCTCACTCAGTTACGCAATGTTAATTTAAACATTTTTCTAATATGTTATTTTGAAGATTTCAAGTCATAAATGATCCAAGAATCCTATTTTAGCTCTAACAATAGCATTTTATTAAGCGTCACTCTTCCAGGGGTGCGTGATTACTTGTCAGAGGAGAAGTTTGCAAAGACTACTATAAGGCTTTCTGCTCTAAGGCTCACAGGTGGAAACTGCAACCTTGAATTGACTCCAAGTCACTAAGTACTTTTCATGGTACGAGTAAAAACGGCATACTGCCGTCACTGCAGGTAGCCAGAAGTATAAACCCCATCATTTCTATTTCTTTTTGATGCATTATGTAAACTCTGGTAACATTTGATTCCAGAGGCTACGGGAAAAAATAAATAAAACAATTAAAAGTTCCTGTTCTAATTTACAAATTTCCAATTGGAAAGACTTGTATAGAAACTTTAAAAAACTGGAATCATTATAACACCAGAAGGAAAAGTCTTTAAAGAGAGTCAGACATTACATCATTTTCTTTTCTTTTCAAGTTTGCAGGTATTTTACATGTGGTTTAACAGAGACAAAGAAAGACATAGTATCTTGCCAGTAGTTTCATCATAAATCAGATGTAGAATTAACATGCTATGCAGAAACAGAAACTCAGTTTTTCTGATCTTCCTTAAACCTACAGTGAAACATTATATATTTTATATTATTTATGATAGCCTGTTGCTTAAATAGAAGAAAAAAAACATTAGTAATATAGATAAGGAAATCTCAGCAGATCTCACCAGCAAAGAGAACACATGCTTTAAAAACTGTTTTATTGTAAGTTAGAGTAGAAATACATATAAAACATGTGACTTGGGCCTTCCTCATCCTCCACTATATAATTATAAGAAGCTAATGATTGTAAAGAGGAAACAAGTATTGAAACCAAGAAGACTACATTTGGTAACCACTCAAAACAATGTTTGATACAAGTGGACACAATTTCTCATCTTCTACCAAGAAAAATGCCCAAAGTGGAAAACATGGTGTAGGCGAGGTCGAGTGTTTTTGTCAAATTGTCTAGGAAGAGTAAGCCACACCTGCCCAAAGTACATCAACTTCTTAAAATGTAAAAGCTGGAGACTAGGAAGTTATAGATTTGATGAAAGCTCAAAGACATCCAAAATCGCCCGCAAATGTTGGATTAAATTTTTAAAGCTATGCAAGTCTATTGGGAGTTAAAGATATTTGAGTCTAATTTAAAGAGACACTATTATATGTAGTCCTCAATCTGCTGCTCCAGCCATAGGAAG
>NW_006300375.1:2009791-2016803 GCF_000327345.1 Myotis davidii
AGAGTGTTGATAGATAGGTCTTGAGTTGGAAGTATGAGGTCACTGGTTTATATCCCGAGGAAAAAAACCTGGACATATTCCATGAAAAACAGCTGCTTTTGTAAAATGCAATGTCTTGCACACAAATGGAATCAAACTAGCTACTGTCAGTTTAAGGATTCCAATACTCTCAGAGAGAAGTGGACATCGGGACTCAAGCCTTTCAGACACGCTGCTTCAGCACGAAAACACAATTTTCCTTGAAATAAATCAATAAAAAAAAATCCCCTTGCAGTCAGAGTACATATTTTATGACTTGAATTATTTATATTTATTAAGACTTCCTTTATGACTCAAAATGTAGGTTGTCTTGTGTTTCATGTTTACTTGAGAGGTGAAGGAATGTGTATTCTTGTTGGATGGAGGGTTCTACAAATGTCAAGATGGTTGATAACGTATGTGTTTTCTGAAATCTTATATATATAATTAAGATATATATTGAGTCTATCAATTATTTGAAGCATTATAGAAATATCTAAATATAGAAGTGCATTTGTGACCATTTCTATGTGTAGTTCTATGGTTTTTGATTCGTGTGTTTTGAAGCCTTTTTATTAGGTGAATAAATATTTCCTACTGTTATGGCCACTTGTAAAAGCAGTGTAAGGAGCTCCTCCCCCTCCCCCATCCTTTGGACCTGATCTGGCTTCCTCAGGGCAGTGAATTCCAGACTGCGGTGGCATTGGACCTGATGCCATGGTTCTCTGAGCCTTTCCTGCCACACTCAGCATCCCACCCAAACTCCCCTTGCCCCCTTTTTTAATTAGACCTATCTGTTTAATGGTTTTAATATTTTACAGAGCATGCCAAGGAAGCTAGCCAGTAACCCCATATTCATGCTTGGGAATCCCAGAATTTGATTCCGATCTGAAAGGACCAAGAGGAGCCATGTGGTGAATAGTGCCCTAGACTGAGTTCTAGGCCTCACTGGGCCACTGCCTTGCTTTGAGACCTGGGCATTTCCCTCTTAGCATCGGGGGCCTGGCTTTCAGCCCCTGGTACATGCAAGGCTCACTTTCCCTCTGTGCAGGCAGGGATAATCCTCACCCTTCAGGAGGGTCTGGCTGCCTGCCTGGTGTGGGGATTCTGAATGCAGTGGTCAGTTAACCATGTCTGCCCCAGGGGTCAGGAGGGAGGAATGGCTGCAAATGTGCCAAGAATTTGTCATCTCTCACCTGGATGCCTGGTCAAGGTCCCTCACCAGTCCCACCCACCCACCCACCCACCCACAGAAGATTCTGCTCACTCAGCAAAGCATCACAAGACAGGGACCTCTAATGATTGTCTGCAAGCAGGCCCAGTGCCATAGCCCTGTGACTGCCACAGCCCTGTGACTCAGCAGGCCTCAGTGAGCAGGACAGGTGGCCTCTTCCACTGTTCTGCCTCCAGGAGGACTCCCCGCCCTGACCAGGACACAGGAACATATGCCCCACCCCAAGGCCTGCATATATATGCATAGATACTGGGTATATACTACAAAATATGCAATGGTTATACAGTATATATCATTTTACAACTTGGCCAAATGTGTACATAGATATATTCTAACCTCCCGCCCCAAAAACTCTTGAAACTTACAGGAAGTGACTTATGTTTATTTATAGGTTTAAATATTTTTTTCAATTATAGTTGACTTGCAATACTGTATTATATTAGTTTCAGGTTTACGACCCAATAATTAAACATTGTGTAACTTACTAAGTGATTGTCACAATAAATCTCACACCCATCTTATTTTTAGTTTTCTATAATTGAAAATATAGAAAACTGTCTAAATTTTTATTCAGATAATTCATATTAACCAGTTTCATATGAATTAGATGTTGAATATTTGTTGCATTGATTTTACAACCTTTCTCAGTGTTCTGTTTACTTTAAATAATTTTTCTTTAACTTGGAAATTTATATTAAAAGTGTGTTATAATTTACTAAGGAATCTACTGAAAACATGGATTATTGTTGTTACATTATCCTACAAAAATACAAAGAAATGCAGACAGCCCTGACTTGTGTGGCCCTGGCTAGTTGTTGGAGCGTCATCTCATGAACCAGGAGGTCAGAAGTTCAATTCCTGGTCAAGGCGTATGCCCAGGTTTCAGGCTAAATCCCCAGAGAGGGTTATGCAGGAGGCAGCTAATTGATGTCTCTCTCTCTCTCTCTCCCTCCCTCCTCCTACTGTCTCTCTATAAAGTCAATAAAAACATATTGTTTAAAGTAAGTTGTCATATTTAAAAAAATAAATTGCAGACAATACTCAAGCACAAAGAAAGGAATTGGGCTGCATTCATTTTTTTCAGCATAGTGTGATACCTATGATTTTAAAATAATTCCCACCAAATATTTTCTCCCAAACATTTTAACATCCCAGTATTTAAAATAAATTGTGTTATATTTTTTAATAATCAATGTCTGGCATTAATATGATAGTATCTCCCTAAATATTCCCTGAGAGTAGGAGTGCTTTTATATATTTTAAAAAGACTCTGCGACATACACGGTTGGGAATCATTGGGTTTAATAGTTTCCCTAAGCAAATTTCCTTACAACTAGACCTCCAACAGTCTTTAATGTGTTAATTTGAAGTATAACACAGTGATATAGTTAATATTTTCCCAAATTCATTTTCTGGTGGAATCCTTCATTCCACTGCACATCAAGGAAAACTCGTCTTTTATGGATCATAACACTGTAGGATTATTCATTCATTAACATGTATACTTTCATTAGGCGGAGACAGAGTCAGTAGTTCTTAATGTACAGATAATGTCATGTAAATGTTACCAGAAAATACATTCTAATTTTTGTTGGGTTATTTAAGATTTTATACACCAATGGTTTTCCTGCTTAGTTTTCTGTTTACCAGCCACAGAAATAAGGTAGAAGGCAGAGAGGAAAGAAAAGGCTATATATTTCAAATTAAATTTCACTAAAGTAACACTTGAACCTCAAATACTATATTGACATTCAAGGGGAAGTTCATGGTAGAATTGATTAGTTAACAAAACAAAAATACATTTAAGAAAAGAGTAGCCACAATAATTAGTTCAAGACCAAGTGTAAGAATTCATTTAAACACAGATATTACCAAAAATCACAACTTTTTCAAAAGGTTCTTCCTTTTAAAAACTATATGTATTTTCATCACTATTTCATTGCCCTCACAAGATTGTAAGGTAAAAGTTTTAAGGTCAATTATAACTCGCTGCTGTGTATATTAAATCCGTGTGTGTGCTTTTTGTAAATGTTACAACTACTGATAGTTCAAACAACCACTCCTTCTGTGATGTCTACAAAGATGATAACCAAATGCATGTATTTAGATGATGTGCTTTTCCGGATACACCCCCTTTTTTACTTCAAATCTGTTGATAATTGCTACTTTTGCAATAAGAGCATTTTCAAATACCTGAATCAAGACTTTCATCGCAATATCACGTACTGCTTCTTGACAGCTAATGAAGTGGCAAAGCAGGGCTGATAAACTCCAGAGCCCATCAAGAGGGGTGAGTGTGGCTTTTTTTAGATTCTGATTTACTAAATGAGGTGGAAGTCATTAAATTCATCAAAGAAACTCGGCTATGAACTTTTAAACTAATTTTTTTTATTTTTTTAAGTAGAAGTAATTTCTCCCCTTTCAGTGTTTAGAAATGATAAAGCAAATTATAATTGGGAAAAGCCAGAACTTAAAAAGTATACCACTTTATTTTGAGTTTTATCAGTACTGGCATTTAGCCTAATAAGAAACAAATGCCTTTTAAAAAAAAATAAAGATCCTACAATAAAATTAAAATAAAATTTTAAAATCTTAGAAATCTTATTAAAAAGGTATTGCCACTTAGGGATGTAGCAAATTATATAACATCAGCTTTTAAAGCAAGTTTTGTGAGGTAGAAGTTCATAGGTGATTATTTTCATAACAATTTACTAATTTGAAGAGAAAGTTAAAAAAATACCTATCCTGTGTTTTCAAAGAAATAAATATGTTTCAATTTTGAAAGTATAAAATTATTTTCAATTATTTAATCCAAAATTTAGAAATAGCAATATGGTTGTAAAAATGTGATTGGCAGAGATAATCTTTTAACTATTTATATGCAAAATAAACAAGTATCAGGAAAATGAAAGGATTAAGAAACCAGTGACTTTAGATAATGTTACCTGACTCTTGTTCACTTTGAACCACTCTGAAGGTTTCATTAGAACTATATAGCTCAAAGATGACACTCCTCATGTTTAAAGGAAAATTTTACCCCTGGCATCTCTGCATTCAAAATAATGGGAGAGTCTTGTTTTTAATGTGTTTTGTGTTTAGCAGAGAATGAAAGATCATATTTCACTCTAAACAACATTTATTACCTATTATAACATTGTTCTTAGTGTTTTCATTTTGCTTTTTTTGTTGCTTTGTAAAAGCAAAGCAATGACTTTTTTTTGATTAAGTATAGACGGAAGTTTCATAATACATTGACTTATGCTACCTTTTTGCCCATTCTTGAAAAAGAGTTAAATCTGCTTTGGAATTAGATATTTGTTCATATGGCAATAAATGTCTGTGTGTCCTGCACTGGTCTACAGAATCCTTAGAGTCTGCAGTCCTGTGTGACCCAGGGATGTACTTGATTTAATGACTCCTGAGAGAGCAAAGATTTTCAACAAATCTGTTGGCTTTTTTTGTGTCATCCTAGGGGATCTCTGAGTCATTCGGTGCCCAAGCAGAGATCATTAGTCAATGTAGCTGGTCCTAATGTCAGCCATGGCATTTCTTGTCTGGTCTCGCTGCTTCTCAGTGCCTGGAGCTGAAACAAAATTGCTCTTAGATGTTATTTCTAGGGGTTAATGCTTGAGGGAATCTGTAATAATAAAAGGGTAATATGCTAATTAGACCAGACATCATTCCGGATGTCCTTCCTGATGAAGCCGGGGCTGGGGGGAAGCCAGCCTGGGTCGTGGGTGCCTGCGGGTGGCCCAAAGGAGGGAAGCAGCCCGGTCCCAGGAGCCTGCTTGCAGCCGGAGGAGAAAAGCCTGGGTCCCGCATGCCAGAGGGAAGCTGGGCCGGCAGCTGGGGGAAGGAAGGCGCCCTCTTGCATGAATTTTCGTGCATTGGGCCTCTAGTGGTTATATAAGGGCCTGAATGGGCATTCCATGAGACCACTCTTTGGCCCCTTGCTCCTCCTCCAAGGGGGTCTACTGCATGACTAGAGACATGCCAGGGGAGGAAAGGTCAGGGGATCTAAACCACACACGCAACCATATTCTAGGGAAGGGAAAGTTACCCTGGGGGCACGGTTCTTGTTTTCCCAGTTTTGAACTTTGCTAAGCAAGCAGGGTTCCACCCCTGGTGACCTTCTGTGCCTGGCCATCGTCCTGTTCTGCTCATGTCTGTCTAGTCTGTCTAGCTTCCTACCACATTTACTCTCACATAAATGTGTCCTATAATGGAAAAATACTAAACTACTCAATTTCTTTCTTCAATAAAAGCTCATTTGCTCAGGATTAGAACAGTTCAAATTTGGCCCAAATTATTTATGTAGTAATTTCATTTCCCCCATTTTACTTGTGTGTGTGTGTCAAAAAGATTAAAAGAAATGTCAACGAATTTTTATGAACTAGTTTCATTAGTTCATCTGACTCCCATTACTTAGTATGTGGACTCCAAAGTTAAGCATGTTATTAGGGGAAATGTTTAGTGTCCATCAAAAATAGGATATTATTGTCACTAAGATCAGAATATATCCAGAACACATGGTATGATTCTATATAGAAACTTTTTTAGTTCGTTAGTTTTCAACACTCTTCTCTCCCATTGCCCTCCCACCTCTCTCCAGGGAAATCTGATTCCAGTGAAATCCTTTTATGGGTAAACCAGAAGCCTTAAAAATCAAAATGTATCTATTTCAGTTTAAGGAGTACAGTATGTCTAGCCATGCTATAGGAATGCCCTCTCTTCCTTCTCCCTCCCCGCAAAGAAACATTCAAACAACCTGTCTGGCAACAACTTTAACTTTCTAAACTTACAAACATAAAATACATTTGTTTGTGGCACCCAGACACTATGTAGTTAGAGAATGAAGAGATTAGAAGTAGTCAGAACAAATTGTGGGTTATCTAGTTCACATGCACCATTACAAACTCATAAACATATACATTTTACCCACCTAATCAGAAACCCATGTATTCATTTACTTTATACACATGTAGTAAACACCTTCTGTTAGCAAATCTAGGGTTTAGATAATTCTCACCCCAAGCCAGACCAAGCTGCTCCTCTGACGTGGGTACTTGAATGATCCTTGAGAATGTCTAGATGATCATCTGGGCTTCCTTGTGTCCTTCTCTCTGCATTCCAGCTCCAAGCATTGAACAGATTCCTGTCTCCATGAGCACTGAAATAAATATGTTCTCCAGTATGTTACTCACATAAATGTGTCCTATGATGGAAAAATATTGATGAAATACTTAATTTCTTTATTCAACAAAAGCTTATTAGCTCAGCATTAGAACAATTCAAAGAAATCATTCTTAGGCAGTTTTTTAAAATTCTTATACTGGGCCTATGCAACAGGATAGTGAGTGACTAAGTGGTTTATAACTATTTAATTCTCTGTCTGTGAATATTTTCCATAGTTTTGTTACTGGAAAAATGAAGCATATATTTGAGTATAAGAAAACATTTGCTTTTTTATAGTCATGTGGAATGTGATAGTAATTTAACCCTTTGCGGTCCAATTTTATTTTTGTAATTCAAACAGTCTGGTCCAAATTAATTGATGGGATTGAATGTTGAGCCGGTTTGTGGTGTCTCAGCCTTGACGTTGGACCTGCTTCTAGCGCCTGGTCTGTTGAGTCAGCCTCCACGTTGGACCGAAAAGGGTTAAAGAGCAGACTGAACCTTATGGTGTGGTATCTTATATAACACATTGTTTGCAGGTAGTTTTTATCACGCGCTAACAGGTGGTATGGGCCATTTTTGCTA
>NW_006300375.1:2016911-2017345 GCF_000327345.1 Myotis davidii
GCATTCTGCCACTAGTCTATAAAAAACGTATTAATACGTGTCCCGCGCTCTACTACCTCCAGTCAACGTAAAACCTATAAATACGTTTCCGCATACAATGTGATAATAAAAGGCTAATATGCAAATTGACCAAATGGCAGAACGAAGAGTCACTATGATGCGTACTGACCACCAAGGACAGATGCTCAATGCAGGAGCTGCCCCTTGGTGGTCAGTGCGTTCCCACAAGGGGAACGTCACTTAGCCAGAAGCCTTAAGCTGGGCTCACGGCTGGTGAACACAGTGGCAGCGGCAAGAACCTCTCCCACCTCTGTGGCAGCGCTAAGTATGTCTGACTGATAGCTTAGGTCCTCTCTCTACAGGGGGCGGGCCTAAACCATTAGTCAGACATCCCCTAAGGGCTCCCAGACTGCAAGAGGGCACAGGCCGGGCTG
>NW_006300375.1:2017375-2032878 GCF_000327345.1 Myotis davidii
CCGGGCTGAGGGACTGCCCAAGTGCATGAATTTCATGCACCGGGCCTCCAGTATGTATATAATTGACCCAGACTATCTGGAAAATAACCCACTTTCAATTGTATTAATCAGAGAAACTCCCCCTCCTTTTTTTCCCCACTTTGCTAATGCTAACACAATGCTTACCACTAAGAGACATTTAATGAACACTTGCTGGTGAGCTGACTGATAACAGAACCCTGACTGTAAAGGAGCCTTATAAGTAATTAAGACATGTCAGAATCAAAAACAATATTTCAATCTCTAGATTACTATCCCATCTCTCAAAGCACTAAAGTAAATCAATATGAACTGTAAGAAAAGGATCTACACTTTAATTCTAAAGTTTTACTGACTAATCATCTTGCACATAAATGATTAATTACAATTCATGTTTGTCTTAATCATTGTTGTCCACCTTAAAACATTTATTTACTTTATGTAACCATGACATATAAACTCATTGTTATTTTTCCAAGAAATAAAAATTAACATTGTGCATTAGTTATTTTCTAAATTGTTTGCAACTATTATTTTTTCAGCATATACTTGTACTAAAAACTGACCAATATCAAGAATCATGCAAAGCAAAATATAGAGAAAAATTAAAGCCACATTTTCCTATAAATTTATTTAGAAAGCACATTGAACTGAGAGCTAGGAGAACTGAATTTAGATCTGACCTGTGCAATTGCTAAGGATAAAAGTCACTTACACTTTTTTTGTAAATGGCAGTAATCAGATTCTTCTAGCTCTCAAATTCTATAATTAATTATCTAGCTAACCATTTCCTCCACACATAATTATATCCTATGGCACTATGCTAATGTTATATGGAGAACTAAGGCATGTACCCCAATGCCCACGCAGATGAGTGGCATGCAATTAATGCATTAGTGTGTCACGATCAAAGCAGGTGGGGCATCAGAGGATGGAGTAGTACCTGCTAATTCTCAAGGCTTTCATGAGAAACGTCACTTAGCCAGAAGCCTTAAGCTGGGCTCACGGCTGGTGAACACAGTGGCAGCGGCAAGAACCTCTCCCACCTCTGTGGCAGCGCTAAGGCTTTCATGAGAGAGGTGGCTTCTAACTGTACCTGGAAGCACAATTAACAGGGAAAATAAATTAGAAGCAACAGGGGACAGGCCAGGTTTAGAAAAGAGTAAACTGGCCATTTCTTGTAGAATTATGGGACTTCTGGAAACAGAAATAATATATGCGACCAAAGGAAGTTCAGGGATTGCAACTTTTATTAGGGAGATAGGGCTAAGGTAATGGTGGCAGTTGAAAGTGTATTTTTAAAAAAATAAAACTATTATATTTTTGAAATATACTCACAACAATTTATATGATGACTAAAGGCCCAGTGCACAAAATTCGTGCACGGCGGGCGGGAGGTGGGGAGGGGTTGGGGGTTGTCCCCCTCAGCCCAGCCTTCACACTTTCCAATCTGGGACATCCCTCTCACAATCCTGGAGCGCTGGCTCCTAATCGCTCACCTGCCTGCCTGTTTGGTTGCCCCTAACTGCTCCCCTTGCCGGCCTGGTCACCCCACGCAGCCTGCTTGTTCAGTCGTTTGGTCGTCCTTCTCTAACCCCACTGCTGGCTTGGTTGTAGGCAGCCATCTTGAGGATGTGATGGTCAATTTGCATATTACCTCTTTATTATATAGGATGCTTTAAAGATTATATTAAAGTTGAGAGAAATTGAAGATAGGGGACCAGTTGCTTTAAGCTGTAGTTTTTAGTAGTCATTGCTTTAGTACTGAAAAGCAAGTACTATTGATTTGTTTTTATTAAGGAGTCCAAATATATTCTTTATTAGTAAGTTCCACAATTGATCCTTCTGTAAAATTAGATTTTCCCAGAAGATGATGACATTTTAGTTTGTAGACATGTCTATTTTCAGGTTTTATTTCCTGTCTTTCATTTCTGTTATCTTCTCATTAATCATTTTTTTTCTTTGAAAAAGAATTGATTTTCTTATTAGTTTGGAACTTTGGCAACCAGAATTTACTCTCTTTGCTAAGTCAATTCTTATTTTTTTCTGTGCTCTTTAATTGCATTTTGGTAAACCTTTTATCTCCTATTCTGACAATGAGGGAGTGAGCTGGAAGAGTTTACAAATACTTGTTTTGTCTTGAAAAAAGATCCAAAATGTTGGATATATTTTCTTCTGGGAAAAGATATTCTTCATTTTTTTTTTCATATTTTGGTAATTGGTGTGTTTCTTTTTAATTTCCATCAAAAACAGTCTGTGGAGTAGTCTCATGTTCATACCTTTCACTCCTGCCTTCACTGTACTTTATACAGTAGTTTCCTTTTATAAAAGAAAAGGATAATGCACACACAATTAATTTCACGTGTGTGTGTGTGTGTGTGTGTGTGTGTGTGATTAAAACAGTGCCTGGTGTGCACATGTTAGTTGTGATGATGATCATGATCATCATCATGATCATGATCATCATCATCACCATGCTGACTTTTTACTTTAGCTATACTTTCAATTTTTATAGGTATTTTACAACAGTTTTATAGTCATTTGGACTCCTAGAGTTTGTTTTTATAATAAAGCATTTGTAAATATAAGTTGTATACTTTGTAGCCCCTTTATTACTAATTCTATCCTACCTGGGATATATGGATGGGTGCCAGATTTCAACATTCTATATTAAAATGTTTTAGGCTTCACTGTATTGGATATATTCTCTTAAAAATGTGTGGCTTGATGTTTCATTGTTATTGTTTCCTCCTTTCATTTAGTATGAATATTTTCTTGCCTGCATTTCTTTATTTTTTTTTTCTATGAGATTCAATGGAAGCTTTCTCTCTCAAATTTACCTAAAAAAAAAGTCATATTTGGTTTTGTAGAAGCATTCTTTTGTTGGCAGTGCAAAATATCATTTATTGATGTAAACCCAAAGAGGAAGTTTAGAAGGAATATAATTATAACAATTAAGGGAAGAAATCGTGACAATTCGAACTAGACAGTGACAGTGAGTATATAAGCAAAAGAAACTCTAGGAGTTGTTATAGTGTTAAATAAAACTGAAGTGATACGGAACTTATTATAGTGTTAAAACTTGTAGTGTTAAACATAACTGGATTGGATCTGTGGATGATGAAGAGGCTATGGTTTGCATGATTTTTTGGGTGAGTGATATTTGCAACCAGTTTGAGAATATACAGAACGGTGATGATGTCAGTAATGGAGAAAAGAAAAGGAAGTGAGTTCTGTTGAAGTCATGCAGACTCTGAGATTTTTGTACAATATCTAAATAGAGGTTTCTGGTAAGTCTTTTTTTGACCTTTGAAGGGAAATCTGTCTTGGAAGATATGCATTTTGTCAAAATACTTCTAATGGTGAAAGAAATAGTTGCCGATAAAATTACTCACAGAGTTATAAAAAGACCAAATGCATAGCAAATAGAATAATACAAATATTGACAAGCCTATTAACTAAGACAAGTTTTGTGCCAATGAGAGGTAAGCAAACTTCTCAATAGTCAGTTATTTGTATTCCCCAAAATGTATTATTACATTTCTTACATTTCTGCTCAACAATCAGTTCTTAGTATTCTCAAGAATTCTAGAAGTAATATGGAGCAATATATAAAGGGCCTGGCGTCTGGCATCAGATTGAGGTGGATATCTTGAGTCTACATCAAGCCAGCTCTATGACCTAGGATATTCTTAGGGTTGTTTGTTTGTTTGTTTGTTTGTTTGTTTGTTTTAGTCTACTTCCTCATGAGATAAAATGGGGATGAAAATTTTCATCTCATAGTGTTGCCATGAGGCTTAAGTGAATCTATTAGTACTCATAAACCATTCAGCAGATTTTGGCATATAGTAGATACTTAAAACTTCTTTCTCTTATATTTTCCTTATTTCTACCTCCTGGTCTTTATTCATGTCCTCTGCATGGAATGCTGTACTACACCTCTTTCTGCTGTTGTAAATCCCATATATTACTTAAGGCCAGGTTTAATTGCCACACCCTTTCTCCAAGGATTATTTACTTCTTATGACATTAATTCCCCCAGCCCCTGTTGGCTTCTTCAGTTCTTATTATTCTCTTTATTGTTGTTCTTTTCATTTTTTTGTTTCTCTGATGCCATTTGTGTAACTTTTCATAAAGGTTCTATTAATCTTTATACTCCACATACTTCTTAGCCAATGCCTATGTGTTTACATAATAAGGACTGAATATGTATTTGTTGAATTAGTAGTTGAATGACTCCACTAAATAAATAAAACAAATATGAATCCTCAGATTAGATTGCTTATTCTTCTAGATAATGATTTGGAGCAAATGAAGCCACTCACAACAATATTTGTAAAATTAAAGATGTTTTATACAGAATACCAACCATTCTAATTCATTGCTGAGTGCAAAGAGATTCCATCAAACCAGTGTGTGCACAGCTTTATCTCTCCCTTCCTTCAGCAAACTAATGAGTATAATTCCCATCTCAATGAAATGAAAAAAAAAATAAAGGTTTCTGAATATTTCTTATTTCTTAAAGAGAAATGGCTTCTATATAGTTCAATGAAGAGAAATCATTGATTGGTAACTATAGCAGGCAGTGGCCAGATCAGCATGTGTTAAGTGTATGCTCATGTCGGACCTCAGATTAACACACAGTGTCTTGCTTTGTTACCTTGCAGAAATGCTGGAATCCAACAATGTGATCACTTTCAATGGCTTGGCCAACAGCTCCAGTTACCATACCTTCCTTCTGGATGAGGAACGGAGCCGGCTGTATGTTGGAGCAAAGGATCACATATTTTCATTCAACCTGGTTAATATCAAGGATTTTCAAAAGGTATCTTTATTCTAATATATGCACTGAGGTACTTTTAAAACATCTCAAGGATTCTCTAGGTATATAACAGTGTGACAACTGAAAATTTGTTTGAATTAATACTTTATCTTTTCAGATGCAAACAAAAACAATACATTGATTTAACCATCACAAATCAATGGCTGCAGTAAACCATAAAAATCTTCAAGAAAGAAACTATAGTTGTTGTTTTTTAAATGATATAGTTATATCATTTGCCTGCATAAAATAAATACCTGAACCATTTTAGAAATATGTTATAATTTAATTCATGTATATATGTATGTATGTATGTATATACTATGTGTATATAAATATAAATGTCTACCCTTTCTATATTACCAGCAAATACATAGTTCATCAATCACTGTACACATGCTTAATGTCATGTGTCAACTGTGCTTGTAAATAAAATTTATTGGAAAACAGACACTCATTCATTTACATATTGTCTATGTCTGTTTTTATTCTACAGTGGCAGACTTGAGTAATTGTGATAGAGATCACCTGGCTAACAAAGCCTAAAATATTTATTATCTGGCCTTTTAAATAAAATGTTTGCTAAATCCTCATCTGGAAGATCAATTTTCGGTGTCAGGCTTTTGCATATGGGGTCACTTAAGCACTATCTATTTATCAGTTTTATCCTAATCCTTGCTAGTTTTTCCAGCTTATTTAATTAATAAGTTATACAGTTTTGAAAATAAACATTGACTGAAAATATTGTGGAAATTGTGCTACTGCGTCTAAATGCTATTATTCTATGTCAAACATTTTCCCTCACTCAGTATTCCTGGTCTTAATTCTTTGACCTTTATGTTTATATATCTTATCTCTAACATCATCTTATAATTTCCTCAAGAATTATGACACTGTATTATTCCCTATAGACTTTATGACAATAGTATATACTTAGGAAATAAGTTGTTTAAAACATTAAAAATAGGTTCAAAAGAGCTTAATAGACAAATATACTCAAACTGATGTAAATCCTTAAGTAAATTGTATTTACTTTTATAGGCAGTGCGATATAATTAAAATTAAATAATATGTTTGAGGAGGGATGTTTTAAAATTAAAATTATGTTTTCTATTACTAGAATAATGATTTTAAACTCAAACAGGAGATATAACATTATGACACTGTGCAAGTCACCTAACTTTAATTTATTATTTCATTATAGCAGGGGTTGGCGACTGTAGGTTTACAGTTGTTCATATGAAAAATAATACAATAATTAATAAATAATATAAGAATGAACTGTGTTTAGTGTAATCACAACTGTAAACCTACCTTTGCCCACCCCTATTTATTACAAGTCTCATTGTTAGAAGATACACCAAGATATATCCTGGGCATATGGCTCTACTATTTTTTTCATCTATAAAATAATAGGCTATCTTCTACGATAATTCAGTTCTTTTCAATTTTAAAACTAACTGAACATATAAACCAAGTTAAGACTATTCAGAAAAAAAGTAAATATATTTAATATATATCCTGAAGTGATATGTACTCATATTGTCTAGATATATATTCACTCACATATTTATATTTATATATGAATTTTATAAAATGATAAAACATTATAAACACCCAATATTTGAACTGATATAATCTCCTATTATTAAAATATCAAAAATTAAATTGTTGTGCCCCAATACAGATAGGTGTCATTGGATTTGCTAAGGGAAACCAAAAGATTATATTAGAATTTAGATGAGGGTAAATGTTTTAATATGATTGAGGGGAAAGGTATCTTCAGTCCTCTAAGCCACCAGGAACACCTTGGTTATCTACCACTGTCACAGTATTCATGAAATATAGGAACTTTGGAAAGGATGAAGACCAAATATTAGGCATGAAAACACAAACATTTATTTCTTAGTCTGTTTTGCTTACAGTAAAAAGAGTGACTATTTTTAGAGCTATCTATCTAGCTTCATTTCCCCCTTTATCTCCTGAAAGTAAAATAAAGCTACTCTTAGCTATTAAAAAATATACCTTTCTAAGATAGGTTTTTCTAATCCTATCAGCTATTTGTTCTAGCATGTCATGCTGAGATTGGATTAGGGATATGGATCCAGAGCAGTCAATCTCTTCACTAGATTCTCACCTCAAGATTCTCATCTCAAGATGATCTATCTCTCCCCAGCCTGCCTTAGAATTCTTTCCACTACACATTGATTCGCTCTACAGGCATGCCTGGGAGATATGGCAGGTTTGGTTCGAGGCCTCTGCAATAAAAGAGGTGTCCCAATAAAATGGGCCAAAATCTTTTTGATGGTGGAGGGTCTTGACTTTAATTTGTAAAAAAAAAAACAAACACAACCTATGTGAAGCATAAGAAAGCAAACCACAAGAAAACACGGCATGCCTGTGTGTTGACTACTTGAATGTCTGTGTGGCTCAGCTCTCACATACAGCAAAGCCACCTGGGTACCTGGATCATGAGTGATTTAAGCTAATACCAATGAACTGAAGCCACCGCCTAGTCTAAACCGAAAGGTTCCTGCCACATAATGCTGTATGGAACTCTCTTCATCGCAGTTGCCCCAACTTGGTCTGACAGACTATAATGACGGATCTAGTATTAATAGAACTTAATTGGCATAAAATAATGTTTCTTCTCTGCCCTTAGATTGTGTGGCCAGTATCTTACACCAGAAGGGATGAGTGCAAGTGGGCTGGAAAAGATATTCTGGTGGGTATCAATCTATTAAATAATTTTAGTAATTGCATATAGTAATTTATCACTCGATAATCATTGTTGCTGTGCTATCTTAACACCATTCTTTACTTGTGGATTTAAATACTCTTTAGAAACAAAATATTAGTTAATTTTGTATATTTGTATTATTATGTAAAGTATTGACAGTGCTATATAAAGTAAAATACCAACAAGCCTAAATAAAGCAAAACTATGTTCCCTTTGATTCCTTATACATATGCAAAAGATAACAAAATGCAGCTTTGTAGCACATATATTAAGACAATTCTTTGTACAGATTGGCTTTAATATGTTAATTTTTCTTGAATTCCTTTTGAATTATATGAAATATTTTTGCCTCTGAGTCATCATAATTAAACTACCCCTCTTGTCTTCTTTTGATTCCTTTCTTTTTCCCTTTCTTCTTTTTTTTCTTTTTCACTTTCCCCATTGTCCTTCCTTCTTTTCTTCCTTCCTTTAAACATTCCTCCCCTCCTTCCTTGCTTCCTTTTTTTCTTATATGTTGATATTCCCAATTATCCATTGTACTTGAGCAAGTATCTTAATTTTTATTCTATTCAAATGTTTTGGCGCATTTTGAATATTATCCTAGAAGCAAAGATAAAAATTTCTGTGCCTCTGATAAAGATTTGGAGTCCTGTGGCATATATGCATTTTAATTTGCCTATTAACACACAGATAAACAATAGAGATTTGAAAAAATACCTTATCTACTCTGGTGTTATCATGATATCTAGCTCACAGAATTCCTTTAGAACGCAAACAATCACAAGTAAAATTATGACATAGACTATAATGCACAATACCAATATTAACTATTATTGTTATTATTTGTATATGTTGCTTAGACAGTGTCTAAGTGAAATTAGTTTGGTACTGCCCCTCCCCCCGCTACTCCGCTAGCCATACTGTATAATAAGAGATTCTAGTGTGAGCCCAGATGCAGTTAATTCAGCAGCTGCAATATAGTCATGATCCTCAAAGTACTGTATGGGTAGCCCTGATCATGACCTCAGAGGTTTCCTCTCTAAGAAGGGTAAGTTTATTATATTTTCCTGGCTTACTGAAAATGCTTATGGGTTTTATAAAACTAAATTGAAAGGAACTAAGACATCATTTTATAGTACCTTATAATCAAGATTCTAAGAACTTATAAATCATGTTTCATATTTTATGGTAAAGATAGGTTAGTTATGTGTCTATTGAGAGATGTAAACTTTTAAATGTTCAATGGTATGGCAATATTAGCCAAACCAATCTTTGCAAAATCAACTAACTAATGTAATACGATAGGATCTTTGTCTTTGTTATTCCTTTATGTTATGCAATCAATTTAATTGTTGTGGGTTTTAAGTAATCTTTTATAACACTTATCTAATAAAAGGAAAACCTTATAGTTCTTAGATATTTTAGTTTAAGAAAAAAATGCATTTTTCCTCTAGTTCTAAACACCAAACACGAAAATATATTTACACAGTAAAATGTATTTTATACTATTTTTCTAGTAACCCCTTTCTTTACTATTACTTTTTACTGACCTATTATTCAAAATATATTTTATGCATTTATAATTGATTTTATTAAAGTTTATTTTACTTTTTAAATAACCTCGTTTATGCACTTCAATTTGTATTTCTATTTCATTTAAATCAGATATACGGCATTGATTATTTTTGGATTATTTAGATACAGACCAATTTTTTTTTCATTTCTTTCTAATGTAATTTTAGAATAGCAATTAGTTGACTCCCTGGGATTTGTAACATTCTTCCTTGATAAACATTTCTAAATAAATAGCATACTTATTTTTACCAATAATTTCTGAAATTATCACTTAGGAATAAAGATGAAAGGTAAAGAGTTTTTTTTTTTTATAATTTTCATTCGACACCTGATTTTTGAAGTGATACATGGACAGCTTGATGGAAATTCTGCGCTCTTGCGGAAGTAATCGTCAGCTGTGACTTATGGACAGTGATTCCTTTCAAAGAGCTCTTGTGATGCTGAAAACCACAAGAATGAGGCCTGAGTGGTCTCTGCAGCCATGGGGACTCCAAGATAGAATTGTAACCAAAATAGGAACTGAGCTGAGCATTTATAGAAAAGTAAACTAATGACCTCCCTGAGTGCTCTCTTTGGTTTCTGGAACCTGAGTTTACCCTTTCTCTTTGGGCTTCAGTGTTCTCTCAGAAAGCCCTCCGGAAATAAGGCTCCTTTAAACAAACAGTCCTGGGGCAAGTGCTCTCTTCTCAGTATTAGATTCAGATGCAGGGATTCAATAGGAAAAAAACAGCAAGAAAAGCGGGGCAAAGACACTGGCTAACGTTATGTACCTTGAGCGTGGATGAAGATTGTGTCACTGAGTGTAACATCATACAGAAAACTGAACCCTTTCTCCATTCTCCCAGGCATCTGGGAAGATACAAACCATCATTTCTCATGGCTCAGTTTTGCATCAAACGCATATGTTAAGTCAGCAACTGGAATTTGAGCAGCTATTCCACAAAGATGGACTTTGTGGTAAAGAGGGAATCTGCAGCCTAAGACACAGTTACTTATATTCCTGCTCTGTCTCTCTCTCTCTCTCAAGAGAGAGAGCACGCATACATGTGTCTGAGGCTGCTGATGACATTTCTGACAACAACATTAATCTAAATTTATTTTTTTCCTCTTGTGGAAGTGAATATAGAGGATATATACCAATATGCCTTCTTTTCTTGGTGTTGTAGGTTCTAAATCTTTGTTGTGGTTTTTCTATATTACAGAAGTGAACTGCTCATGAACTTCCCCACTGTTGTTACTTGAGAGTTGTAATCTGAAAATAAAGTTATATAATATATTATATTATTGAACAGAGACTCCGAAAAAGGAAATAAATGCAATCCACATATGTCCATTCTGACTGCTATTATCCACTTTACTTTCATTTTTTTTATATAGCCCTGATGCTTAAAATCCACTTTGTTATTCACAATAACATTTCTATTGGGGGATTAACTTCCTTGACCCTGTTTTGCAAGTGAAAACTGAATACATGCTAAACTGGTAAAAGAATCTGTTTCGAATCACTCGCTCTCTGACTCTTCTTTGTTTATCCTATTAAATCATCTCTCTTTGCACTGTTGCCATAAAACCAAATGGCAACCGTATGACTGTTAGAAATATTTTGAATATCATTGGAAATCAAAATCTCAACCATCTGAGATGAACAAAAAAAATCAGATTCTCATAACATTCCTATTGTTGGATACATTTCAAAGAGTAATATTTCATGCACCTGAATTCTGGGACATTTTTGAAATTCTTGAGGGATTTATTTTTATAATTTTGTCCTTAGTTGTTATTATTCACTTGTGATGCTATCCTAGATGATAACGTTTTGTCAAATTATTCTGGCTCAAATTGCAGGACCTTAGCAACACTAATTTCTGCCACATGAATGCAATTGAGAGGTTGATGCTACCCAAGCATCTTAAGTTCCAGTGCAGCCCAAAATGCATGTTAGTCCTTGCATTTCATTTACTTTTTCAAAGGTCAAAATTGACATGTTTAATATTTTTATTTTATTTTAGGAACTTCAAGGAATTAAAAAAAATTTGTTAAATGGGTAGTTAGAATAACCTCCTCATTCTACAAAAGTCAATCATAACATTTCATTAAATCTCTAAATCCTATGTATAATTATTGAGAGAAAAATTTTCATGGGTCTCTCACACTTCTGCACACCTGATGAGAAGAAAGTACTAACTGCCTATTTTGTAGGCTATAACTAGGGATATTTGTAGTGAAAAGACTTGGAAGGCACTGTCTCTCTGTGAAGCAAAAGGCTGGTTTGCAAACAGCCTTGAGAAGTAGAGATAGGGTCTCCATTGGCACACACACACACAAACAGGTTTGCTTACTGTCCAGTAAAATGAACATAATGCCTCCCTCGAGTTCCAATACTCTTTGACTATTATGAAATATTCAGATTCCCTCCACCGAGGGTGTTTCCCCTGTAAGACAATCAATGCCAGTGTCACCTGGCTCTTTTCTCACTGCCCAGAGGGGTTTGGAGCTTGAGGAACTGGCATAAGAAATGCTGATACCATGAGTACTGCTATTTCTGCAATAAAGTCTTTTATCTCTGACCAGGAGACATATATCTTCTGCCAGCATCCATGAAACTGTGCCAGGGTAACTTATTTTACAAGTAAGACAGAAATCACAGACCCTTCACAGTTCTTGACAGTATGGATTACACTGTTTTTTGTAGACAAATGACCTCACAAATGAAAGACTATAGTCAGTTTATTCATTTTTTAATATATATTTTATTGGTTTATTTACAGAGAGGAAGGGAGAGAGGTAGATAGTTAGAAAAATCGATGAGAGAGAAACAGTGATCAGCTGCCTCCTGCACACCTCCTACTGGGGATGTGCCCGTAACCAAGGCACATGCCCTTGACCGGAATTGAACCTGGGACCCTGGCATCCACAGGCTGATGCTTTATCCACTGAGCCAAACCAGTTAGGGCAGTTTATTCATTTTTAAACATGATTCCCATGATGAAATTTGATGACACTTCAGGTAGAGATAACTTATTTTTTATGAAGGCCAGTGAATACCTTATTTATTAAATATCAGAGAAATAAGCACAGATTTTTATGTGTACCAAGATGTGAGTATATTGCTGCTTGGGGTTAAATTTCAGGTAAATTAAATAGGATTATAGTTTTAATTTGACATTCAAAAGTGGTAGTAGTAATAATAGCTAACACTATTGAAAACTTGTTAAATATACTTGGTGTTGTTCTTAATGAATTGCTTTTATTAGCGTATGTATGTAACTCATATTTGGATATGAAATACATATTTCAAAGCAATTGGATGAACTAGTTTTATATCTTAGGTAAGAGACATATATGGGAAATGAAGCTTTACCAATAAAATTACTTTAGAAACTAGGTTTTATTCTAATTTATAATTCATATGTTTTTCTAATAAAAATATGATGGTAATCATTGTGACTGAATTGTCATGAATTAAGTCATATATATATGCACTATTTTGGAACTCTAAGAGATTCAAGATTAAAATTTAAATACATTTTAAGTATATATTAACAAAGTAAATCTAGCGCTTGTAATAGAAACATTATATAAAAATTTCCAGAGGGCCTGGAGATTTTGAATTGTGTTCCTCTTTAATAGAAATTTCAATTATATTCTTAAATGGCTGAAATGAAATTTAAATGTTTGTCATTGATTGGCAAATGAATATTCAGATTTAAATGGGCACCATATTTCACCCACACATCGGTTTACATACTCATTTTTAGAGTACAATAAGAATTGTATACTGTATAAATTTCATTAGAATGATTTGAACAATTCCTCTGGGAACAGGATTTTGGCAAATGTCTTCTCACTACATAATTAGCAGGTTGTTCCAAGTTGCTGGAAAGAATAGTTTCTAATAGTTGTCATTGGTATTTTGCTTCTTTATTCACTTGATAATCTTCCTGAATGAAATTTTACTTGTTTCTGAGGATACACTAAGCATCATATCATAGATTTAATGTGAACTTTGGAAATATGAGATGAAGAAAGGTTTTGGAGGTGCATATAAGGGACCACCCACAATCAAAGCCAGTGAATGGTGCAAACGTGATAATTATATTTATAGCACAATATAAAAGAAAATATAAGCCAAAAAGGAGAAATTACCAACTTCTCTGGTTCATATGGAATTTCAAAGTGAATTTATTCAAATGTATTAAACAGAAGAGAAATACTTTGGGCAACTTGTGTTAATATCATGGTCTGTGGTGGCTATGTGTATAATCATTTTGACCAAGTTTGAATGTTTCAAGTAATTTGAAAAGAAAATATTTATAAAATCTTAAGCAGTATTTCTAAAACTTCAAAACAAACAGTCAATCTGGAGGTATAAAACCCGTCAAATGGGATACTTAACTGAAATGAGCATTTCAGTAAAATGATTTGGTAGCTTAGTGCACGAGTCTTTACTTAGTGTATCACGTCATCCAAACCACTTTAAATTTATTTTTCAATTAATATCAGTTTAAAGATGATATGGTTCGGTAATATGAATAGACTTATATATTTAAATAACTAGCCATGAAATAATGACAATTTTATTCTCCTCGTTAAATCAGAATTAAAGAAAAAATTCTCTCACATTAGAACAAAACATTAAGGTGGAAAGGTCAGTTGATTTTATTATGCCATCCTTCTTAATAGTGAAGGTAAAAATATCTCCCGAGAAAGACAAACAGCCTACACACCATTTCATAAGACAGTTGTTTAAAACTCAAGTTACAAATTCAATAGTAGGTGGCTAATATTGTAATTAGAAGATAGTTAAATCTTAGTTTTAATAGATATGTCCCTTTAAAGAAGAGATTTCTCACATCCTGCAGTGAATGTCAAGGTATTAGGAAGACATGATTATGGATGATCTGATGTCAGCACAGTGTTAAAAAGAAAAGATATGAAACCTTATTTTTAGATAAGTATGGAACAGCCTAAATAGAGAGAGGGATGAAGTGAGTGACAGGAACAATCTCACGGATTGCTACTTTGGTATGAAGATTCTAGTATTCAGCTAGCTTGCTAAATAAATGGACTAGAGAAAAGAAAGTCAACAGATTAACTTCAGGAATTAAGCCTGTTAATGGATTTTCATGCAGAAATGAATCCACCCATCATGATAGGGAAAGGCTTTCCCAGCTGCAAGATTATGCGTTAAAATGTTTCTACATAAACTGCAGATGGGATGTAGACTTTTTTTTTTCTTTTTAAATGACTGTTCATTGACCTGAGGCAATGCTGTACTATACCCCTTCATTTTGGGCTAATTTATATTTGTACCAGAACAAGTTGTTAGATTTAATCATGAACTGAATATATTTAAATAGAGATTGTTCATCTTCACAGTCTTCTCTCCTTTTTTCTCTTATTTATAGCAAAATTTCACTGTTCCATCCATAATTTAAGAACGTGCAAGGAGGTAATTAGAATTGGAGGTAAATTATATTCTTTTGTGAAAAGTATAATTATCGGAAGTTAGTTAAAAACACCTCAATTCTCTTTAATTTTCATGCATGGAGCAGTTGTTTTGACAGATGGATGGACTTTATTTTTGTAACCGTGCGGGAAAGACTGTGTAACAGAGTCTAATCAGTGCTACATATTTGTAATGTTTGTTTTTGAATCACTGTGCATTTGGCTCCTATATCATTTTCTGGGAGTAGACATTTTCTTTCTAATTTATTTTTCCAGGCTAATATCTCGATGTGTAATTCCTCTGAAATTACACATTTGATCCGAAAGGACTGGAAATCCTAAAAAAATAAGAGCAAATGGTTTGTCACTGAGGATGATGAATCATTGCTCTTCAGGTGTGGCCCCGGGGTTTACTGGTTTATGACTGCCTTTACTTTTACTTCTCGGCTAAGTTAACAATTTATAATGCTGTGGGTCTGGAGTACGTATCAGTAAAATAAGAGATCAGTATGGTTGCCTGACTCTCGAAAAGCCAAGTTGTTGCTAAACTTGTCTGTGTATATCAACTTAAACTCCAAAAAGGAGCAAGGTTTGAAAATGAATTCATTCTGAACTGATTACATTCCCTTTATTACGTTGTAAATCCGCCAGTGCTGAGCAAAGCAGTGCAGTAGTCTAATGCCAAAAAGTACATTACATTCTGAGTTTTAAGAATCGTCATGGTTCAAGGAAAGGTCAGAAACACGCTTCTCCTGTCTCCCTAGAGCAGAAATGTGTGAAGTGTGTTTCCTTTCTCTGCCACGCTTCCTTCTTTATAATGGAATGTCCAGGCTGCTTCCAACTAAAGTGGATATCCTGTTTTGGAACTCTCCAAAACCTTGGCAGCAAGAAGCTAGGGAA
>NW_006300375.1:2032891-2053552 GCF_000327345.1 Myotis davidii
CTCTTTTATGTAGGTTTTCTGTTTAAAGAACAAATCCTTACCAACGATCCTTCTATCAAGTTTTGGGTGCGTGTTCTTTTTCTGTCCAGTTCTTTTAATTCATCGTTTCCACTCCCTTATTGTTGATGAGTTCCTTGAAGCTATTTTTAGCCAACTTTGAAAGTATTTGATTAATTTTTTTTGTTTCAGTTCAGTCTTCGCACACTGTAAACCCAGGAAATGTCTCTCCATTTTATTTGCCTCAACCTTCACTTCAGAGTAATATTGAACTGGCCCCTGGGCATGGCAACAATACAACCTGCTGCCAACTGGGAGAGTTCAGTGGGGAAGTGAAAGGGATCCTTCCAGGCCGAAGGCCAGTAGGGTGGGTCTTGCTTTCTAGCCCAGATAGACTCCTTATCAGCATGCTCCCTGGTGAGAATGGTGTGAAACATGTGCCAGATTTCACAGCCCTGGTTCTGCCATTGATTTTTTTTTTTTCTTTTCAGCTGCTCCATAGAGGAATAGTTGCCACATTATAGAAGTTCTTCTTTGACAGTTAATAGAGAACAAATTAAAATTATTATATTCAGTGTAGCTCTCTTCCACCCTTTTCAAGAACCCTAAGAGTTCTTCAATCATTACTTTTTGCCAATCAGTTACATAATCTATAAGAGATAAGAACCAACAAATTCTATGATTTTAGAATTCATAATGGTTCCAGGGGTGACATGGGCCATTTGTGTTCACAAAAATCTGTGCTTGGACGGCATTTCCTCCCTTTTATTTTTTATTGTGAAGGATGAGTCTATTCTATTTCTCAGATGCACTTAGGTACTACTAATGGGATTAGAGAATTTGGCTTTGTATTCAGAATTGCATGAAACTTTAAAGACATGTCAGAGAAGCTGAAATCCTGTTCTTTTCTAAAATGAGCAAGACATCCATCTGGGACTACCACTATTATTTATTAGGATATTCATTTTCTTACCAAATATATTCACAGCCATTTTTTTTGTTTTAACATATGGTGATGGAGCTGGTCATTTATAATCTTGAATATTGAGCCGCAGTCAGGGATGGCTATGTCTTTATGTAAAAGCAGGGTGTGTGGCCACATACATGTTTCCAAGAGAGGGATACAATAAAGCATTTTCCTGAAAATGAGTTCTTCGCAAATGACTGCATTTTCTTTAAAATACTGAAAAATCCTTTGAGTAAGACTCATGAACGCTTCATTTGTAAATTAGTTTATCAGCTGTTTCCCTCTCCACAACCTTGTTCACTGCCCAAGCATTCATGCCCTATTCTCTTGGGGAAAGATGAGAACTGTTACAGAACAGGGAGTTTGTTGCTAAGAGTCTTGGAAGTTGTTATATCTGCTTCACAGTTTTGCCTAAGATGTACTATGTTCAAAGTGAAACATAGCTGAGATCCATGTACCCTTTATGCTAGGAAATGTTTCTTCATAGCAACTTGAAAAATCCGTTGGTTTCAGAGCTTAATTTTATGTTTTAATGTATTACCAGACAAAAGTAAAATTCAGGATCGAAGTAGCAAAAACAGTGGGAGAAATTAGATGTTTATTGTAATTACTCTCCAAAACTACTCAGCCTATGTTAAGAAAGCATGAGGAGTCCTAACTTGAAAGTTACATATTTTACTTTAAATAGCTCTAATTCAGTTTTAGGACAATATATTTATAAGACATCCTTAGGTTTCATCCTAGAAAAATCTGTGCTGTTGGGAAGCAATTATTTGAATTTAAATATCAGTTATTCTGTTCATTTGGTTGTCTGCCCCATGTTTCTTTTATGGAGACAATAGAGTTAAGACCAAATCATTAGCTGCAAGCACAGAATACAGATGTCGTGTGGAAATGTACTTAAGTTATTGTAACACCTCAGTTATAAATTCCCACTGGCTACACAAGGCCCAGTCCATTCTGAGCTCTCACTTTGTAAGTCTCATGTCACAGAGAGTGACTTTTGGAGTGTTCCAGTGCTAGGACCAACTCAGTCTCTATAATGCTTCCCAACTTGTTTGCACTATAGTCTGCTTTTGCTCTTTGCCTGCAGTTCTGGTTACATATTTGGGTCTTAATTCCAAATCTTTATAGGCAAAAACACAAAACTAATTAATCAAGTGTATGATCAATAGCAGAGTACTTTTTAGTGCCATTTTATTTATCACATACTCATTTGTATATTTTTAAATGGATGTTATATATTCTATGATGAACTCATATTTTTCTAAAATATTCAATTTTTAGGATTTGTGACTTGATAGTAGACCATAACATTTTAAAGCTATTTTTAAGTTTGAGTTTTCTTTTTACAGTATTGATATAGTTCATCTATTTAAAATATTTTGTTAAAATTGAGTCTTTCTTTCTCTGAACTTTTGGGACAATGAAATTATTCAACTTATATTATGAATATCTGAGATTTCCCTCAAATCTTTCCTCAACAGGGACAAAAGGCTAATATTCCTGTTTGCTCATAGGAAAGTATTTTCTTCCATAGGCTTTACAGATAGAATACGATATATAGAAAGACTCTAATTAGTTTTATCCATTTTACTTCTTATCTGATATCTCAAAAAATAACTTTCCAGGAATGTCTAAACTTCTATAAATAATAATAAAACAGGACTAGAATTTACTCATCACTAATTGTCCCCTCCCTCTCCCCAGGGAAATCCATGACTCATTAGGCAGGGAGTTGCATGTATGGGTTCAGGATTCCATGAACTTTCTGAAAGTACTTTGTAATTATACCTGCTCTACGAAACACCCTTTAGCCTATAGATACTCCAAACTCTAACATCTTTATCTCACCTTAAATATACCCAATTGTCTTTGAGAATGAAGTGACATTTGCAGGAGAAAGTGGCTCTAACTTCTTAGGGTCTAAAGAGCTCATTAGCAAGCAGCACTTCTGAAGTTCAAAGTCAACTCCCCATCATGATGGGTTACTGTTGATATTAAACTTCACGTTTAAAAGAAGTGCATATTATCTTTACTTTTGTTTTCCTTTTCTAAAATTAAATTCAAAGCTGATTTTTGAAAAAAATAACCTTTGTACTATTTACCTAATTTATTGATTAATCAAATCATTTTCTGTTTGTCTCATTTCTAGAAAATGTTCCTTTGATTGTAGATTGGTTATCTAAATTTATTCTACTTTGAATAAATAAATTACAAATGTTTTTATTAAAATAGTACAATAAAATATTTTATTTAGCGACACCCCCACCCCTGCAAGACTAAGAACTTAAATGTTTTCAGTTCATATAAAAATATGAGCAAACAATAGTATAATAAACCCTACTAATGCCGTGAAAAGGACACAAAAAACTGTTCAATCATACTCAGCACCGAGGATATCGCAGGCATGCTGCCTGCTAGAACTCACTGCTTTTCCTTTTGTCTTGCAGAAAGAATGTGCGAATTTCATCAAGGTGCTTAAAGCTTATAATCAGACTCACTTGTACGCCTGTGGAACGGGAGCTTTTCATCCGATTTGCACCTACATTGAAATTGGACATCATCCTGAGGTAAAGCTGGCTCTTAAAAATTAGTGTTTGTCCATGACCCCTTCCTATTCAGATGCTTCATTACTGATTTCTCCAGCTCATTTAACTTCTGGTTCATATTCAGTGAGACCTACTTCAAATGCAGATGCTGTTATTCATTTTAATCTGTGAATGCGAAACAATGAGACAATCACTCAAGGCTAACTGTGGAACAGGAGGAAGGAAGGAAGAAAGCACTTGCTTTCGCCCTGGATTACAGAGTCAAATCCATTTTGCATGTGTGGCAGATGTCAGCCGGCTGGGCGCACACTGTTTTCTCCTTCATTTTTTTATTGCCAGCTTCCCCCTCCATTTCCATCCTCAGTCAGAAGTGTCTGCCACCCTGGTTATTTTCTTCTGCCTAGGGATTATAAAAGAATGCCATACTTGTGCACAATGATCTGCTCTCATGTTTGACCTCAATTATTTTCATACATGTTCTAGCTCCGCTAAGTGATATTTTTATATTGTTGGCTATTATATTGGTGATATGGAAAAAATCTTTCTTTAATATGTTCATGATTCCTAAAAGATGTTTTCGTGAGAAAAACTGGTGAGGAGATTAAAATGAGGTAAATTTAAGTGAAAATTAAAATTAGGGGAATATTTAAAGGAAAAGTTACTAATATTGAAAGGAGTTTCATGAATTGGGCTTACCAATAGCCTTCAATTATAAGCCCCTTTATAACTTCTGGCACAAAATCCCAAGAATAAACACATTTATGCAGTGAGAAAATCATTGTGACAAGAGTTTTCTTCCAAATTGGAATTCAGAAATACTTAACAAATAAAGGATTTGTTCCCAGGATATTTCTGGAACCCTAAAGATAAAATATAATTTACATGTTAGCCACTTCTTTATAACTTAAACTCCAGGATCTCCAAAATTTTTTTAAGCTGTCCTAAAGTGATACAAATGTGTTCTTTCAACCCAAAGACCTAGAGATCAAATCAGTGTTGTAACGGTGTGTGTTTTTTTTTTTTTAATAAGACGCCTTAGAGACTATGTGGTTTCTAGACTACATACAATTATTATAACTTTCCTGTTGAGCCTGAGATTAAACACTTTCCGCAGCTAAAACCAGTTTAGGCAATTGCCCCTCCATTTCCCCACCACATCCTTCCTCCTCCTCCTCACAGGCATGTATACTGTACTTGCAACATACCTAAGAGGTTTTTTAAAAATATATTTTTATTGATCTCAGAGGAGAAGGGAGAAGGGAGAGATAGAAACATCAATGATGAGAGAGAATCATTGACCTGCTGCCTCTTGCATGCTCCCCACTGGGGATTGAGTCAGCAGCCATATGCCCTGACCGGGAATTGAACTGTGACCTCCTGGTTCATAGATCAATGCTCAACCACTGAGCCATACTGGCCAGGACATACCCAAGAGTTTTAAGTAAAAAGTTAACTTTAAGGAAAGGCAGTGTTACTTAAATTGCTTGTTTCATATTGGTGAAATCAAGAATAATTCCCTGCACATAGTACTGGAGACTTGGCACACTACCTATCATCAGGGGCCCTAGAAAACGGACTGGAGTGATTGCTCCACTTTTTTATACTCTGGAGATAGTATTGTTCTTTGTGCATCTGTATGCCAGGCATGGTGCTGCCAGAGCAATGGAGTCAGGAGAGCTGCGCTTCAATCACAGGTTAGATGGTGTCACGTCTGGCTTTGATCCTGTTCTACAACGTCCTAGCTGTGGAACATTGGAAAATTACTTAACCTCTCTGAGACTCTCTCTCTCACAATGTGTAAAACAAAACTAAACAAATCCTCTTTGACCCTCAGTATTCATATATTTTAAGTGAGAGTTTGACTATTTAACCTCCAACTGCCTTCCAACTCTCCTAGCAACCCATTGGCATTTTTGCTATAGAAACTCAAGGAGTTCTAATCCCATCATTGTTAAAAGCATGCCCTCTGACCTCAGACTGCAGGACTTTTGTCCAGTCTCAATTCACTACTAGATGCTTGAAATAGAGCATGCTACTTATTTTTTCTGTCTCTGTTTCTAACCTAGAAAGTGATAGAGTTTTTATGAGAGTTTAATAGGTAGTAGGTGCTGAGAATATCAGTTACCATTTTGAAAATATATATTTGCATCTCAGGGCCGAAAGCCATTGCTCTCTTTCATGTTCGTATGTAAGTGTCACTTTGCCTCTTAAATGTACTTCACTTCATCAGAGGACGCAAAACACGGCACTGAGCTCTCATTGTTGCCAGGTGATTCTGCACTTGTCTCATTTTTCTACATTTTTAAATGTGAAGCTTAGATGACACCGATGACCTTGAATTAAAATACTACATCTTGTTCCCCTATTTTTATTATTTTCCAAAAAGAATGTCCATTTTGTTTTATTTTTGAAGTTGCTATTTAGTAGAGTTCACAGCATATTCCTTCTCAACTCATCAATTAATTATTCATTGCTGACTTACGGGTAGAGGCGGGATGGAAAGGTATAGGTTCTGGAGACAGGCCATTTACTCAGGCAAATGAGGCCATTTCTTTGACTGAAAACCATAAATGAAGATTCCATTAAATCTCCTTTGATGTGGAATATTGGGGTGCGAGGATTTTTCTGAAATTCTGAGGCTCAGAACCTTGAAGAGAGGTCTTCTCTGAGACGTTCCAATGAGCTTCATTTCTGTGGCAATGTATATTGAGACATACTGTTCCGGACTGTTTAGGAAGTCAGTGAAAAGATGATTATGCAATTACCTAGGGGATTTGGAGCCGTCTAGACAGTCTATCTAGGAAATTCTGGAAAAGAAATTATCAAGATAGTTTGACTAGATGACGTGAAATTTAATTTTCAGTGCTTAAGCTTCCTTAAGAGAGAATCTGTTTTAAATTGATCTGTACTGATACTGAGAACACTGCCCGTGGATTGACACAGTTATGCTATTGGGGAGTTTGATAACAGAGACAGTGTGTGTTTCATACGGTTAGGAAAAGAACGAGGGAAATGGAAATATTGGAAGAGAAAGAAACAAAATAGCAGTCAGACCAAGAGCAGAATTTTCAGAGTAGAGTTCATAAATTTTCATGATGATTGCATTTAGTAACTTTATTTACAAGGATGGTTTTTCAGATAAATACATGACACATCTTTGTCCTAGAGTCTAGTTTAGAAGGAATATGTATACTTTGCTGTTACCTGCCCTACACTACAGAAAATAAGCGAATAGTTTCATTTATACTCTTTCAAGCACTTACATATTACAAATAATTTTATCATAAAAAATAATAACATTTTGTTTTTTGCTTTTAGCATGGGTTTTATGGACACTTTACTTTCATTTTTTCTTTGCAGTGTTCTTCCTTTAAAATAACTCGTTGTCTTACATGAGTTCCCAGGGTTATTGAAACCTGTTGTTAGAAAATGACATGGTGGGCTTACTAATTCAGATGGCCAATGGCCACCAAAATAAAAGCATCAATTTTGAAGTAAGTAAAGCTTCTATTTATCACTTAAGAGCTTCAGATCTTGTTGGAGGAAATTAACAATTCCTTTTAAAAATGGCAAACAGTTTGCAAAATAGCCTCCTCATTTACTCCCTAGTTAAATAGACCTTATTTTATTCTCCTGGCATTTTAAGAGCAATATTTATACTTTTGAATATTGTATTTCAAAACTTACTTTACTGTATAGTGAATGCCTTCTGACCACACACAGTATGTCATTGATTGCTGTATTAAAGAGATTTTCTGTTTCCTGTAGTACATTTGGGAATTGATAGACATATTAATTAACTCCAGTTCTATAAGATGTGTGTCAATCAATTCTTGGGTATCGGCCAATAGTAGTAGACACTGCAGATAACTGCCAGTGAGGACACATACTTCATACACATGTATGTGTTTATCATAAAAATGCATGCAGAGTTCATGGAAGGAATGATTCAGAGCTAGAGTACAGATGAGTTTTATGTTTAAGCTGTTAGCATCCATGCCACTCAAATGAAAAATGTAAGTCATCCTTAAGAGACAGAATATTCCCAAATGGCTTATGGTATATGTTATTTCCCCTTCAGACTTACATCTGTTAAGAAATTGTACGTGTATAGCTTTTCAGAGAAGTCTCTGGATGTTTTCTCAAATTCCAAATGAGCCTCTTTTATGTACTGAGCAGGAAATCTAAGGAAAGATGGACCCAGATGAGAGCTGGAAAATATTAACTTTATAAATACTCTCATAATGCCATGATCTCAATTTATGATAGAACCAAAGGAACATTAAGACATGCAGTGAAGCTTAATGGCTATCTATAAGGTTATTTCTACAATGACAGCCAGTATGTAGATATAAAAAACAATGTTTGCTAGGGTCTCCCCTTCCACCAAGAATAAGAGTTTGCTTTAATGCAAAACTTTAAATCAAATGCTTTTAGTAACAGTCCTCATGACCTAAGTGCCATTTAAGTCAATATTGTCTTTTTCTGACTGGCTTATTTCACCTAGCATTAAACTCTTCAGGACCTTCCTTGCTGTCTCAAAGGGTAAGGTCCTTATTTCTGACAATAAGAAAAGAAATCACTGTTGTTCTGGGATATTGGGAAGGGAAATGTGATGTCACAGCTTTGTTTGTATATAACTCTGGACTGTCTGCTTCGCATTCATGCATTTCTAATGAAAGCACTTACACTTCTCATGTGGGAAGGACCTATCCTTATAAATCTTGAACAGCCTCACTGCGAAAGCCAGCATATGCCATTATAGAAAGCCATGGAGATATATCATTATGTAAGTTGCTAAGATGTGTTTTGACTGCACCAACTATAAATAAAAGAGAAAGTACATGTAAGGAATAAAAAGAGAGATCAACGGGTGCAGTGGAGGGCAATCAGGGTTGTCAGTTGCAGGCTTAGAGAGGTAAGACTGGACCTCAGCATTACATGAGGAGTCCATTTGGATAGGATGAGATCTGAGGAACTAGAAATAGCAAAGATTGGTGACGAGAATCAGTGTGACATAATGAAAATAGCACTAAGGTGAAAAGAAAAGATACAATGATTAAAGAGGTTTTATCAATAGATTTGAGAGAACACTGGGGCATAATGGAGGCATTTATAACAAGGGCTCTTTAGATTTATAGTTACAATTCTGCTTAATTGTGACAATCGATGCCCAAGTCATATTGAAAATAATTTGTATTCAGATGAATGATTCAATAGAGATAAAATTAACTAGTAAAAATACAAGAAGCATTTTTCCTAAGCAAGGTCCTAATAGTAATGTTGAGGAATAGAAATGCAAATGTCTCCCTCATATGACTCACACATACGTAAAAATTTAACTTCAACATAGGTGAAGATATCATAATTACAGCAATTATACTTAAAATGACTAATAGTGATTGAGCAATTAATACACACACACACACACACCACACACATACTAGAGGCCCAGTGAATGAAATTCGTGCATGGGGTTGGGGGAGGCCCTCAGCCCGGCCTGCACCCTCTCCAATCCAGGACCCCTTGGGAAATGTCCAATTGCCTCTTGCAATCCAGGACCGCTAGCTCCTAACCACTTGCCCACCTGTCTGCCTGATCGCCCCTAACCACCTCTGACTGCCTGATCGTCCCTAACTGCTCCCCTGCTGACCTGATCACCCCTAACCTCCTCTATCTCACCCTTCATCTGGGACCCAGGATTCCCTCCTCTGGCCAGTTACAGACACCCAGGACCGGGCTGGCTTTGCCTGGGCCACAGCCACAGGTGCCCAGGACTGCAGGGTGGGCGGCTTGTCCCTCTCCTGGGCCACACATAGGCGTAGCCACTGGTGCCCGGGACTGTGCGGTGGGCGGCTTGTCCCTCTCCTGGGCCGCAGGTGCAGGCACAGGTACAGCCACTGGTGCCCAGGATCTCAGGGTGTGAAGCTTGTCCCTCTCCTGGACCACAGGCATAGGTGCCACTGCTGGTGTCCAGGACAGGGGGCGGGCAACTTGTCCTTCTCCCAGGCTACACACAGCCTAGCTGGTCCCCATTCCTCTATCACAAGCTCATTTGTGCCTGGCTGGTTCCCATTCCTCTCTCCCCAGTGTTGAGTGTCTGAGCCATTATGGTTGATGGTGTGAGGGTGTAAGGGCATGATAACCATTTTCATATTAGCTCTTTAATATATAGGATATAGATATAGATATAGATATAGATATAGATATAGATATAGATATAGATATAGATATAGATATAGATATAGATATAGATATAGATATAGATATATAGATATAGATATAGTATACCACCTGTTTTGAATGTATTACCTCAAATAATCTTTATAAAATCTGATGAAGTAGGTACTCTTAGTATCCCCATTTTACTGATGAGAAATTTAAGGTTTCCATGGATATTTTGTAATGGGCCTAAGGCAAGGATGATGTTTGGTGGTTTATGTCTAAATCTAGAAATCACTCCTTTAAAAGGAAGTACCAGCAGCATGCAGTAGGAGATAAAGGGTAAAATAATCAATTTGAATTTAGGGGATTAAGTTAGGGATTTTTTTCCTGTGTTTATTTCGTATTTCAAAAAAATTTAATGTGTGCCTAATTTGAACAAAGTGGTGAGTGTAAATAAGAAACACTTGATGACGTGAACAAAGGCCATCACATTTAAGCTGGGCTTTGAAAAAATGGGTGAAGTATGGATGAGCTTGGAAGATAATAAGAGCAGTGAATAGGAGAACAGAGACATGAAAAGCCAACAGGATAAGGGTAAATATCCCATTGTGCATAAAGTATAGGGATTTTCAAAATAAGGAGGCTTGAAAATTAGGATCAAGTTGAGTTTGGAGAAGCTAGTTAAGAGTTCTACAAATTTTTAGGAAAAGGCTACTATTTTTGCTACAATTGGTTTCAAAACATATTTTTGGTGTAAATGTAGGGGACATGAATGGACAGGTAGATATATCCATTTTGATATTATAGCAAATGATTATGTGACATTATCAGAGTCAAGACTGATATTGAGTGAAAGATACTAAGTAGTACCTAAATTTCTCATTGGAAAACAAATCAAAATAACATCCAAATATCCCAAACCAGTATTTCAAATACAACTGAGATGATGACAATGTTAAACTCCTCAGTGGAAAAGTGGTTTTCCAATTCTTTTGTGATGATTAGACAAACATGTTTTGTAGCATATTGGGATCCATGCACACTTAATTTTCACTTCATGAGTCTGCAAATAAGCTGAATTTATGTTTAGTATAAAATATTAAGTAAGCTATCACATGCAAAATTATGTGAATTTCTCACCCATACCATCACAAAATTGTGGTTTTTCCCTGGTTGTAAATTCAGAGAAGGCTATTTTGTGAAATACATATGTGAAAGCAATTTAAGCACACTTTGTTTAAAAAATTAAGATAAACAAAAATTAACTTTAAAAAAGGAAACAAGATATACATGGGTTAGCAAAAGTATGTTTAAAGTTTTAATCAAATAAATAACACAATAATTAATAAATAATAATACAAAAATAAACTTTGTTTTGTGAACTCAAAACTGTAAACCTACTTTTGCTCACACCTGTACAGTACTTAGAGTGATTTTAAATGAAAAATCACCAAGCCATGCTATACTTGTAATATTATTATTGCATAATAGTTTATACTGATTCTCTGAGTTTATTATGAAAAGTATATGCTTGATTTACCTCTTGTTATTCTGCCCAATTTGTCTCCTGCTGTAACTTCTCTCTACGTTTTTTTCATTTTTATTCATATTAATGACTATCATTGTTAGCATATTTGATGGTCATCATACAACTAGTAAACTACAGTCACAGCTATCATAGCATTTGGCCTGAATGTCAATACCGTACCAACTATACCTCATTTGTATGTGTTGTACCGTGTGAGGGTTTTCATTATTTTTTTTATTGTGGTAAGAATTCTTAACACAGGATCTACTCTCTTAACAACTTTTTAAGTATATAACTCAGTATTGTTGACCATAGGCACAGTGTTGTACAGCTGATTTCTAGAACTTTATTCATCGTGCATAACTGTATACCCGATAAGCAGCAACTCCACATCTCTCCCAACGCCCAGCCCCTGGCAACCACTCGATTCTCTTTCTCTGACTTGACTATTTTAGAATTCTCATATAAGTACAACAATAAAGTGTTTGTCCTCTGTGACTAGCTTATTTTACCTAGTGCAACATCTTTCAGGTTCATTGAAGTATTATTCATAATGGTTAAGATAAGGAAACAAATTAATGGCCATCATCTACAAACGGATAAAGAAAATGTGGTATATACATACAATAGAGTCGGAAATCCTGCCATATGCAACAACATGTATTATGTACTCATTAATACTCAGCTCTAAACCCTCTCATGCATTGAATTTCTTTTTTAAAAAATATATTTTTTTATTTCAGAGAGGAAGGGAGAAGGAGAGAAAGATAGAAACATCAATGATGAGAGAGAATCATTGATCGGCTTCTTCCTGCACACCCCACGCTGGGGATGGAGCCTCCAACCCCGGCATATGCCCCAACCAGGAATCAAACCCTGAACTTCTGGTTCATGGGTCGATGACCAACCACTGAGCCATGCTGGCTGGGCTCAAACATTGAATTTCAAGTAAAATAAATTACAGCTTGCATTATTAAGAACCTTCTTTAAAGAGCATTAAGTTCTCTGTGCTGTAAAGGTGACCTTGCCTATCAGCTTGGTAAAATTTCATGCAGTGACAAGTTCATGGAATCCTTTAAAGCAGTGATGGCGAACCTTTTGAGCTCGGCGTGTCAGGATTTTGAAAAACCCTAATTGAACTCTGGTGCCGTGTCACATATAGTAATTCTTGATATTTGCAACCATAGTAAAACAAAGACTTATATTTTTGATATTTATTTTATATATTTAAATGCCATTTAACAAAGAAAAATCAACCAAAAAAAAATGAGTCCGTGTGTCACCTCTGACAGGCGTGTCATAGGTTCGTCATCACTGCTTTAAAGGGATATGGTAAATAATGTTAATCAGTTTGTCATGTCTCATTAAAAGAAGTGTTAGGATACGCAATACAAACAATTACTTTCTATTTGTATTCATTTCCTCTATATTTAATCTAGGTGTCGAACAAAGACAACACCTACTCGTTTTTCTTTCCACACATACACAGGAGAGTGGTAATGTTCTATAATCAAATAAAGTTGTAGTTCATTTTTACCCCAAAGGTAAAATCAAAACATATACCACTAATATGAATATACTTGAAATAGAGTTTTTAAAATATTTTTAAAAATTAATAAGTTTTCCAAATTTCATTCAAAGTGAGCTTAGCACTGAAACATGCCCTTTCAATTGTTCTTAATATTTTGATCAAGTAATATTTCAAGAACACACAAAAGACTGGATATCAATCCTATCTAATAAAAGAGAAAAATGGTAATTAGCGTATGACGTTCCCCTTCCCATTGGCTAATCAGGGCGATATGCAAATTAACTGCCAGCCAAGATGGCGGCTGGCAGCCAGGCAGCTTGAAACTAACATGAGGCTTGCTTGCTTCAGTGATGGAGGAAACCAAAGTTCCCTGCCTGCCTTGCCGGCCTCTGAGCCTGCAGTTTGAAACATTGTAACAAATATAGAAGCTAAACAAAACCCCCAGAAACCTGCTTTCAGCGAGCCGGGATCTCGGAGCTGGAGTTATACATTGTTTCAATTATAGAACCGAAACAAACCAGATACATGCTTTCAGCAGCAGGAGGCCTAAGAGCTGGAGACTCAGAGCTAAAGCTGGCCCAGAATAAAAAAAAGGGGGGGGGGAAGGAGGGGTTGGGAGCTTCTGTCACCCGCCAGCCTGAAAACAGCCTTCAGCCCCTCACCCAGACAGGCCAGGCCCCCCAGTGGGGACCCCCACCCTGATCCAGGACACCCTTCAGGGCAAACCAGCCGGCCCCCCCCCATGCACCAGGCCTCTATCCTATATAGTAAAAGGGTAATGTGCCTCCCAGCACCAGGATCAGCGGAGCCACGAGGCCTCCAGGCACCGGGATCAGCGTGACAGGGGGCAGAGCCCAAACCCCCTGATCACCCTGCGGCTCTGTGTGTGACAGGTGGTGGGGCCACAACCTCCCTATCCGCCCTGCTCTGTTAGTGACAGGGGAAGGCGCCCCAAACCCCTGATCAGCCCTGCTCTGTGTGTGACAGGGGGCGGTGCCCCAACTCCCCTGTCGGTCCTACTCTGTGAGTGACAGGGGGGAGCTCCCAACCCCCTGATCGCCCTGCTCTGTGCATGACAGCTGGGTGCTCCCCAACCCCCTGATGGGCCCTGCTCTGTGAGTGACAGAGGGTGGTGCCGCAACCTCCCATCGACCCTGCCTTGAGTGTGACAGGGGGCAGTGCCCCAACCCCCCAATCGGCCCTACCCTGAGCGTGACTGAGGGTGGCATCGCAACCTCCTGATCCGCCCTGCTCTGTGCATGACAGGGGGCGGCACCCCAACTCCCCTATCGGCCCTGCTCTGAGCCCTACCAGGGGCTGCACCTAGGGATTGGGCCTGCCCTCTGCCACCCGGGAGCAGGCCTAAGCCAGCAGGTCGTTATCTCCCGAGGGGTCCCAGACTGCGAGAGGGCTCAGGCCAGGCTGAGGGACCCCGCCCCCCCCCTTCCCACCTGGGTGCACAAATTTTTGTGCACCGGGCCTCTAGTGTATTTGTATGGATAGAATTCTAAAATCTCTAACAAACAGAAAATACTTAATTTTATATGGCATACAAATTATCAAATAACTAAAGCATATATTGATTCCATTTTGCTTAATGTAAATGAGCCTTATCAAGCTATCTTTGCCTATAAAGATATTAAAATATTAACATATTTGGAGGGAATAATTTCATTTTTACTCAAATTTGATTTTGCATTTATGTGTCTTTAGAAATTTTAGTTAGAACAAATGTTTAAAGAAACATATTTATGTGAAGGGATATCCTTTAATCATTGCCTAAAAAAATGAATGGCATAAACCTTCAATTTTTATTTAATGCAATTATTTCTATTATTGCACATTTTGATATTAGACTTTAGTAATTTAAATTCATTCCTATGTAAGTGATAGAAATTTTATAATAGTACCTGAATACAGTTTTGAATTCTGTATATTTACATATAGTATTTCAAATTGTCAGATATCAAACCACACAGAATGACTACTTTCCATTTTTATTTTATTTTTATTTTCCAACCTGCATTTTAATTCAATTGTGCATCCTTGGTCACTGAAAGCAATCTCAGGAATTGCTGAGTGGTTAGAAAGGGAGTCTAATGGGATTTAAAATCAATTCGCAGGCCTGTCACTGATTCATTGTGTGTGTGACTTTTGCTGCCACTGAAATGACATTAAACTGGTCTCCTCAACATTATTATGCCCCAAGATTTCTCTAATGATTTAAAAATACTTTCCTAGTACACACTACGCATATACACTTAAAAAATAAGTTACTGATTTAAGAAGTACAAGACCAGCTTCTATTTCAACGAGTTACCTCATTTGAGATGCTCACAAAGCTTTATAGAGAGGCTGAGTCTGGATCTTTCTAGTTTTGCTAATGCAGTTTTGTATACACGCCAGGGTTCAAGCTCCTTTTAAGTGCTTTTATCCTGGCAAACTTTTCTTCTTTTGATTTATATTTTGTTGGCATTTAATAGCTGTCTTACCTCATATTTAAATTACTTAACCTGGAAATGATGGATGTCTAGTGTCCCACATTTACTTGCCCTTAGCTGGCCTGAATTTTGGAGGCAAACGTAATATTTCCAGGAGAAATATCTGTTCTTTGTATTAGATCATGCAAGCTAGCAAGCTCAGATACTACTTTGATATTGCATCAAATTTTTGCTGACAACAATATGGAATTGTTTTTAATTCATGCTAAAATTGCAGAGTATTGTAAATATATGCAAAAATATTTTTTCCCCTCTAGAATATGGTGTAATAACTTATCTTATCCAAGGAATGGGTACAGATTATGTAGCTAATAATTAAGTAGAATGTTATTTTTTTTACCAGGCAAACATCCAAAAGGTTAGAAGTGCTTTGACACACTCTAGTTTATAAAGTGCATCATAGGCAATCAATAGTTTCTAGTCTCTTGCTTAATATCAACTTTAAGTGAAATAAAAATAAACAAAATAAAACTTACATTTGGCATATGAATGACAAAAATGTTAATCCTACTCACTTTTCTACCTTGTACTTATTAAAGTCTGAAATATTCAGTAATCCCCTAACTTATTTTTCAACTATGCTGCTAAGAAAAATATTTTATTTGGAATATTTTAGTACAAAAACGTAAGTTGGAAAATGTTATATGCATAACTACTTAAGCAAAGTACTACACTGTACACAAAGCTCAGCAATACCTGATATCTTATTTTTTAAAAGTTATATGTTCAGAGTAAAACTATGACCACAATTTTCATAAAATTCTTGCTCAAAAATACATGTTTAAAAAATACTCTAGCTTATAGTTACTGCACAGCTCCTCTAACTCCTATTCCTCATTTTGTAATGTAAACTCAGAATGGTTAAATAATATTCTCAAATTCCATAGCTATTTATTGGTAAAAGCTGAACTTAAGTTCAATCTCCTGACAGCTCACTCAGAGTCCTTCCCATTATACCATACTGCCTTCACTTTCACTGCCAAACATATAAAAGCATATGAAAGTCACACTTTTCCATAAACTTAAGGTATTCATAAGGATTTTATTCAAAATTAAAATAAATATTAGACAGTTACTTTTATTTTTATTTTTTAGACAATTATTTTTTAAAAAATGGTGGTCTTTTACTTTTTTCTTCATGCATTCATGATCTAATCATAAATGATATCATGTAATTTCAGGTAAATTTTTATGATCATTTTGACAAATGTAACATATCTATGATGAATAAATCAATTGTCTCTTCAAAACAGATACAATTTGAGTGTGATTTCAATATTTTACTTTATTTTCTTGTATTTAATAAAAGTAGCTAGGTTTAAAATGCTATTGAAGCAATCAACACATATAAAATGTTATCAAAGAAAATAATTGAAAACATTAAGGAAACAACCTGAACATAACGATCATGTAAAATTTCACCCACACACCTCTGAGTACAATGGACAGAAATGACTGAATGCTTTGATCTTTCCAGGATAACTTGAAAGAGTAAAAGGAAAAAAGGCAACATCTGTTAGAAAAAAGGTTTAATGAACAGGGTGAATTCTAGTGGAGTGTTGACATAGAGCATGAGAAAAGAAAGAGATAAATCGCAGAAACAGTTATTTAATAGTCACAGACCTCAATAGGTACAAAGATATAAGTCTGCTTTAGAAAGAAAGCTAATAAATGCAATTTGATTTATATTTAAAGTATAATTCCTGTAGTAGTTCTCTACAAATGTGTTCAATGGGAAATATTTACATAATCTGTGTATAGACTCTTTGTACACACAATTATATATGATACATATTCTAAGTAGTGTGTTTATATCCATAGTGAATGGCAACATCTTAGAATAATTATATGGGTGTAATATTAGAAATATAAGTCAATTTAGACTGCCTGAAAACATATTTGTAAATATAGACTTTGGTCTATTTCCCATTTAAGGAAATAAATATTTATTGTGGGCAAATGATTGTTTTGCAATGGATCAGTTCTATATACAGATGGAATTAGCCTGGACTTTGTCCATCACTCAGCTCTTGCAAATATCCAAGGCAAATATATTTTCCTCAGTACTTTATAAATTTGGGAGACTTCTTGGTTGATGAGTCTTTGTAGCCCAAAGGATGGTGGTTTTGTTTTTAGGATCAATATCATATTATGCTGTTATAAGTATAAATTTTGCTATCATGTAATTTAGTGCTTTCTAGGATTCTGAATATTACAGCAGCTGTTCCAAACCTTATGTCTGCACATATGTGACATTCTTTTGTGAGCATGACCATCATTGTAATAGAATATTCTGCAATATATGGGTATAATAATAATAACATTAGAACCTTAACCTTGAAACTTACTGGCAGAGGTCCCTTAATCTTGAATTGGCCATAATTTCTTCTAACATATAATAAAAAAGAAACTTTGAAAATACACACACTTGAAGTTTAGGAAAGTGAACCCTATCTGAGGTCAGAGAGTGAATCATGGGCAAAAATGGCAAGAAGCCATGATTTTAGATGTAATGAGAAAGTATTTAGGAAACCAGAAAAAAGGGAAGCTATTTACCTCGAAGTTCATGCCTGTATGTAACAGGTGCTTTTGCTAGATCCTAGAGGTGTAAAGTTCACCCAGACATTTGGTTGCACTTGATGCAATAACATTCTTAACCCATATCCCCCTCTACCCCTCTCCTCAGCCCCACCACTTCTCCTCTTCAGTCTAGTCTCCACACTGAAGTCAGAGCTGTCTTCTCAGAAAGCAAATGGTAGCCTATCACTTCCTTTTAATCCTAGCAATTAGGGAAATCTGCTTTTTGGTCTTGGACCCTCCTACCTCTGTATTCTTGTTTGGACCAGACTCCCCTGCCCTCTCCTGACACTCTGGAGTTCTTTTTCCTCTTTCAGCTTCTTTTCATTCTGAGTCTGTCTTCTTGTAGGTCTTTGTACTTACTGTTTCTGTTTCCTGGACAGATCTTCCTTCACATATTGGGTTTAATAAATCAATCTCACCGATCTCAACTTAAGTGTTACTTCCTTAGAGCACATTTCCCCAACATCTATTAATCGTAGATAATACTACTATTATATACACTCTTGTAGCAACATGGGTGAGGAGGCAGTTTAGTTAAATAGATACATATATTGTGATGATAAGTTCTGTAATAGGGACGAGAGAATTTTCTAATACATGTATTTGCAGGTAGGATTCATGTCATGAACTCTGAAGTATTGAGGATCATTTCTTCATCTCTCGGGGGTTAATTATTCTTGCTTGTGTTTTTCCTGTGCAAAAAGCCACAAATGGCAAATTAGAATGAGAAATCCCCAAACAGTTTAAACCCTTAGATAAATAACACTAAATAGTCTCTTTAAAAGTTTGTAGATACTAATTTTTCAGTATAAGCCATTTTATACATTTGACATGTATCCCACTTTCATGTCAGGGATAATCCATACAGATTAACATATGACTATACTGAAATTTTAGCACTTTTGTTGTTGATGATGATAAAATTGTTTTATCCCTCAGGCTTAAGTAGAGAGCAGATTTAAATTAGACTTTCTCAATAACATTTATACAGATCTGCAACTGAAAGTTATTCTGCTATTAGAGCTCTTATGTAGTGAATCAGGAAAGAAATAGTTGGATGAGATACATAACCAAACTTAAAGAAAGGAAGAAAAGAAGGAAGGAGAAAGAAGGGAAGGAGAGATAGTGAAAAGGAAAGAAAGAGAGAATGAATTAAGGAAGAAATCCATTACGATAAAACATATTGAGCGAACAATGAATTGATTGCATAATAAATAGTAATAAAAATAGCATGTCTATTAATTTTTATTTAGGGCCCTTTGTTAAAATAGATTAGAAATGCTTTTATACTCTGAGTAAGATATGATACTTAAAGGTTCTGTGGATGCTCTCATAACATAATACTTATCTAAAATCTGCATTTCACTTCTGAAGACTAATACACAGGAAGCAATAAATACAATGAGCGATGTTCAACAGCAGCGTCTTCCTGACAGTGTAGGAAGTGGGGGTTTTAAGGTGAGAGGGCAAGGGGGACAAGTAGGAGGCAAAGGCAGAAATATGTGCTCACCAACAGTCAAATGATAATAACTGAAGGTAGTATTACCAAAAAAACTATGCTCCATTGTTTGAGTTATGAATTAAAGCTCTCTGAGGATAAAGGCAAATTTTATTTTGCTAAAAGAATTGCCTTTCATCTTCCCCCATCAGGATTTAATTGGCAGGAGATGACACAACCCGCTTAACAATCAGGTATTTCAGAGGTTGAGAAGTTTGACAGGGAGCAAGTTTCCTTGACTCTCTTTAAATGCCCCTTTTCCTCTTTGTGAACAGCATGCATTTGGCAGGTGTAAAACATTAACTCACTAATGCTGTCCAAGAATAGAGAGTGAGTTGACCAGAATTCAGACTTTAGAATTTTGTACAGACTTGTGTACAAATGCAACTTACATGTGTCTATTGGGGAAAATGACATTGCAATATTATGGCATTTAATTTTGTTCCTAAGTTACTGATTCTGATTCTAGATAAAGCATTTTAGAATTCTCTGATGCTTGGAAGGTTGGGGGAAAAAAGAAAATTATCATCAAAACCACTGCTTGCTTTTGACAGACAAAAAATACTGATGAAAACTCTTCACTTTTGAGTTCTAAAACAATCAATTTCTGGATATTCATTGCGAAAAAAGTATGGATATTGCTTAAAACATGAGTCAAAGTAAATCAGTTTTCTTTAAGCCTGGTTGAATTTTTAAAAACTACATTGAATTTACCACAGTGTTAGCTAGATTAGCACTTAATTACTAGTATATCATTTTATCTCAAAGGGATATTGTGATCAAATGTGTTGAACCTAGTAAAGCACTCTGCTGAATAAATTCTGCATTATGACAATAAATACTTCTCATTCTATGTCTACCTCCACCTCCCTAATCCAGCATTCCACATGATAAGTTGTGCTCTTTTAGTTCAGAATTTCTCTCTTCAGGTTACATTATGAAATATACAGTATTGTATGAAAAAGACTATTCTTTTTATCTATCTGTGTAGCTTTCTACAGTACAGTATCTGATACATTTTAGACACTTGATAATCCTTTTGATTTAAGTAAATAACCACTAGTATCAGTTATTACAACCTTAAGCGTATTAATTTTAAATAGTCTTATTTATAGTAGAAAAAAATCACTTAGATAAAAGCATGCATTTGATTCCCCTTTGATTTCTTCTAAGGTATAAGCTTAAATGCCATTTTGCTTTGCTTTTTCAACTCTCTGTTGTGTATTTCCTTTTCTTTGCATTTGGGTTGAATCCCTCTTCCTTACAGAGAAAACACACTATTGCCATTTGGTAGGCTATTCCTGCACCGAATTAGCCAAATTATCTCCAAACACTGTGTTCC
>NW_006300375.1:2053575-2054510 GCF_000327345.1 Myotis davidii
TTTGTTGAAAACATTAAAGAATACAGGTTTTACAAATGGAAAGGACTTCTCATGATTTAGCAGTATTGATTGTCAAATTTCTAGGTACATATTAAATATACATGTTGATCTTTCCCTTTGAGAAACTTAAAATGACTTACCTAGTCCCTAAACTTCCATGATTTACTTATAAAATTCCTGCCAGCTTCTTTCCAATCAAACTTCAAATCTGAGAACTACATGCACTTACAATTCTATCACAACTTAAAAAATAGAAATGATATTTTATAATGTTTGAATTATCTTATTTCTCAGAGAATGTATAAGAAAAAATTTCCCAAAATTCCCAAAACACAATTTCTCTGGTTTATATTTTATTATAAGACAGATCTAACATGAAGTATTTATGTAATATTAATAACTAGAGGCCCGTTGCACGAAGAGATTCGTGCAATAGGCCTTCCCTTCCCCTGGCTGCCGGCACTGGTTTTCCTCCGGCACCTGGGACCCAGGCCTTTGCTCCATCTTCACGGCTCCAGATGGAGCCTACCATCTTCGAGGCTCTGGATGGAGCCTTCCATCTTCACTCTGCCGCTTCGCCCTACGTATGCAAATTAATGGCCGTCTATGTTAGGTTAATTTGCATGCTCTCCTGATTGGCTGTGTAGTGGAGGGACTGTCAATTTACATCTCTGTCTATTATTAGGTAAGATAATGAGATTTTCAAATATATTGTTCCATAAAATGAAGTTTTTAGATGTTTTACTTAGCCTCTATATATTTTTAAATATTTCAATTAATATAAATTTTGCATCAACAGTACATTGTATAATGTACTTCACTTCTTTCAGCTGCATAGTTATAAGAAATCACTGTTTGTAAAATGTACCTTATAATGATTTTATCATGGTAAATTCTAAACTACTTTGAAAAATGACTATGTTTTTATTAGATAT
>NW_006300375.1:2055184-2066872 GCF_000327345.1 Myotis davidii
TAAAACACAGAGAATGCCGCTCATGTCACGTTATGATAGTGGTAAATAAAATTGAACCATATAAGACAGGAATCTTATCCTAATTACCAGTTAGAGACATAAAATGTCACAATCCACAAACATTTTTAACAAATACTTTTTGTGCTCACTTTATAATGATAGCAAAATTATGGATTTACAGATCAGAGATAAATTTCTCCCTTAGAACTATATAGGCATTTGGAAAATAAATGATATGTGTAACATAAAACAATGACTAGTTATAAAAATAGTTATGTATAATGTACCATAGAATTTCTGATTCTGGAATACCCAATTTTACCTGAGAATGTTTAAGCTATTTCTAAAGAAGACCACGACACGAATAGGCTCATTTTGGAAAACAGTCGAACACCACAAGGCAGAGAAGAAGAAGAGTAAAATAAAATGCAAAAACATAGACACCCAATTTTACCTGAGAATGGTTAAGCTATTTCTAAAGAAGACCACGACATGAATAGGCTCATTTTGGAAAGCAGTCGAACACCACAAGCTAGAGAAGAAGAGTAAAATAAAATGCAAAAACATAGATGAAAGCCGGAGACCATGAACAAATATAATAAAATACAATAGGTTTTCAAGGACAGAGTTGAGTAGGAGTGAGGTGTTCAGCAAAGGTTGCAAGATAATACTAATATTAACAGAAATTAACTATAAACTACAATATTTGTGTTACTCCTGAACATTTTTCTAACATAACTTCCGTTTTATCTTTTCTTTTCTTATTTTGCAACCTCAGCCTCTGGCATGCGGTAGGATCATGAAAAACACTATATAAATTACTGATTACACATCCAAACCTGTTTCTCAGGTCTGTCATTTGTTACACAAGCCCCTGGTTATCGTTTTTTAAGCATAAGAAGAAACAAGTTAAGACAACTTGAGGTAGAACAAGATTAGAAATAATAGATCCTGGTTCTTAGAATGTTTTCTCAGTACACAAACCACATCATTCTTGCTATGGATTTTAAAAATCACATGTTTCATGTGGCAACAACTTGGAAAGTTAAGTCTACTATCTTCTCATATGATACCTTGGCCATGCATATTATTACTGTAGATTCCAGTTCTGTTAATTATTAGTTGTACTCCGGGGGGCATACGCAGCCTCCTTAACTGTCAAATGAAGAAAAATATACCTACCTCACAGCTCATTTGTGAGGGACATAAATATGATATGGTATAAAAATAACAATAAAAAAAAATAGCATAGCTTTTGTATGTTATTGTCGCCTGGGGGAAAGCCTTCGGGAGGTGAAAGTCAGTCACACAGCTACAGAGCAGCAGAGCCTGCACTCACGCCCCGGTGCTGGCCTTTCAGATCCTGTGCAAGTGGCCGGCACAGGACCCAGCATCTTCCTTTGGTCTCAAACCTGTGCTGCTGTGATTGAACTCTAGTCCTGGAGCAGGGGCTGGCCAGGTGGCCAGTGGTGGTAGTGACTGTAGTAGCTACATCAACAGCAGCCGGCTTTCTGCCTCTGATGCCCATGCTCCCTCCAGTTCTATGGAAGTGTCAAGCAGAGCACACACAGGAAATTTACAACAGCCACGGGGGAAGGAAAACAAGGGAAGCAGCGTTGCTCTGACCTCTTCCCTGATGTCATGCAGCTGCTTGTTTTGGGGAATTGGAGCAGTGATAATGTGCCCCACGATGGCAAAGCTACCCAACAGCACTAACATGGCATGCCAGGCAAGTCGCCTGGGTTGACCATACGTTTAAATCACAGGGGTACCTCTCTCTTCCAAAATAATCAGCGACATCAAAGCCTCCAAATAACAACCACCTGGGTCTTCCTGATAACCCACAGTGCGCCTCTCTTCCTTTATGCCTCGTTTATAGTTAAAAGGGCAAGAAGGTGTAAAATCTTTGTGGAGAGTGATGGCTTTGTTTATTTTTAAAAGGTCAGGAAGCTACAAAAATTGAGAGTAATATGACGGGATGCTTGAGATAAAGTTAATTTTATAGTATAAAGTAGTTCAACAAATGTATTCCATGGTTTTTCGTTGTTTGTCCTCTGGTAACTGTTATTGGACTTTAGGCTGCCAAAAATATCATAACTTCAAAATGTCCAGGTATGCTATCATTGAGAACATTTAGCACACCATTCAGACTATTTAGTTCCTCTCATATTTCTCCTTACTCAATCTTGCGGCCATTTGTCATTTCCATTTCTGTTCACTCGCCGCCCTCATCCCAGTCCATGAGTTACTGTGTTTCCTCAGCACAGTGTCTAAGATTTTACGATCAGTTACAAAGCTCTGTGTAATAGGATATCCTCCTACTTCTATGTTCTCATTTCCTACGACACCCCCTCTCATCCTCCCTTTGGTCCTCCTAAACTATATAGTCAGTCCATTGATGCAGTTAGCCAAAAAATACCTCATTCCAAATGTAGCATCCTCCCTCACTACTAGTGACATATCCTTAATTCTTCTCATCCCTCCAGAAACCCACATAGTTAGGCATCACGTTACATAGACATTTTCAGGTTCAACATCCTGTAACTTTATTTTTTTTCGATGGCATTATCTCTGACCAAGGATAATGACAACAAATAGCAGCTTACAAGTTGATTTTGAAACTACTTGACAGTCTGTACCTATGACGACAACAGTAATTCACTTACTGTTGAGACCAGATCTCTACCATATTTTGCTCCTGTTCAGAAATTTTGACTTAAACATTGGGATATTTGAGGCAAATGAGTGTTGTGCCTTTTTATTAATCAACTAAAGAGCTAATTTTCCATTTTTCCTGAAATGTACTGCCTTGGCATTGGCAAAATTGAATGTCTCCAAATACAGACTAGAGTTCTAATATATGCCATAGCGAGAGCGTAAAATTAATTAATAGGAGACTCAGCTCAAATTTCAGGGGGAAAAAGTTTTCTTTTTTAAAATAACAAAATAAAGCAGCTCTCTAAAAAAAAAGTGTTTTTGCATAAATCAAATAAAAATGCTAGATTTATTCCAAGTCATGTAGTTACAATTGTTTATATGAAAACAAAGAACTCTTGCTTTATAAGCAGAAACTGTCCTCTACCAGTGAGATTTATTTATAAATAATTAAAGTGTTCACTATAGTAGATTAGAGATAATGACCCAAAAGTCAACTCAACATGTGATAAAGATTTTCCCTATTCTAATTAATTTGAAAGCAAAAGAAGCCATTCAGAATTTGAGTACTTTTTTGAGGACTGTTCTGCTTATATATTTCAGAAGTCACAGCCTTAAAGTTTAACTTTTTAGGATTCTGGATAAATACTTTAGTTGTAAATGTGTGACATGGTCAATACATTTTCTAATAATGCAGAAACATTGTTAAACAGCAGTGCGTATATGGATCAATGTAATTATATAAAAAGACTAAGTGAAAAGCAATGGGGATGTATGACACTATGACAAAGTTTCAAGTCACTTTGAGTGACTTTCCCATTTACTTCTGTGTTTAACCATAATTCATTGTTAACCCTCATAGTACTTCCATCATGAGATGAGAATATGACTACAGACCTTCTGAGGAATTTGTTATTTATTTATTTGAAGTAAATCTGAAAAATGGGGAATATCAAATGGTAAATCCAATGTATTTGGTGGTGATCAAATTAAAGTGCTTAAAGGGTTACAAACGCAAATGCCCACAGTGGCCATGTGGGTAACATATAGAGATGAAAGGAGAAATGTAAAAAGAATAAGGAGAAAAAGTCCTAAGTCTCATGAAAGGCATTCAAATTCAAGATTTCAAAACCCCACGTCAAGGAAAGAAAGGATGCCTGTGGGCCAGATTCAGTCCAGACACTGCCAATTTAAATATTTACTTAGATAATAGGATACGGAGACTCTGTTTTGTTAATAATGTGCTGCATGCACATTATATAAAATATTAAAAATAGAAAAATCAAGATAAATAGGAAAAATACCAAATAACTTATTAAAGACACAATTTTAATGCATTTCCTTTAAGTTTTTCTTACATAGTTGTTCCATTACTACCTATTGCTTCCATTGACTTCACAGAAGTATTAATTCTAGGAACAGTCAGCCCTCTATATTGGCGATTGGTTGAATCCTCAGCTTTTGGTAATAATGGGGCTGCTGCCACCAACCCTTCCTGCATACAGAGGGATGACTGTATTATAACATATTTAATCTAAACATCTATTTTAACACCCACATTATATACAATTTTGTAGATATGCCATTGCTTACTGTTCCCTTCTTATTGGCATTTTCTTTTAAATTTTTCTTTATTGTTGAAAGTGTTATAGATGTCTCCTCTGTTTATTTTATTTTTCTCCCCTTGACCGCCTCCCCCCTGCTCCCGCCCCTCCCAGGCCTTCACCATACTATTGTCTATGTCCATGGGCTATGCATATATGCATATAAGTTCCTCCTAATCCCCACATTTAAATATTTTTCCAGAATTCTAAATACCATGATGAACCTCTTCTTGCTTTACATTTTTTCTTTTTTTTATTTTGCATTTGTATGTACTTCCAAGAGCAAAATAATCAAGATAAAGTTTACGGACACTTTAAGGATCTTCCTAAGTCCCAAATTATTCTCTAAAATTTATATTCTCACCCAGAATTACCAGGATTATCTCTCTCCTTCAATACCATTACCTAAATAGTAATTATTTTTAAAATATTTGCTACTTGCTGAAAGAAAAGCTTGTATTTACATCATCTGATTATGACAACACTTGAATGACAAGGCTTTGCTAAAACAAAGCGTAATATAAATGAAGTGTTAATTCTCTTGCCCTCATTACTTCCCAGATGGTATCTATTTAAAAATCTTAAAATGTAAAGTAGCCATAAAAGTAGATTCCAACTCTTCTACAGTACATATGCTCCTTTGTGTTGGCATACTTACACTGATAAAAATTTCCCAGTGTTTTCTAATCATGGGTGTGACAAACACATTTATAAAAATAATTGATAAACATAATAACTGTACTTTCAAAATTTAGGTTAAAAAAGACTCTGATGCTATATGAAAATATAAGTTGGTAAATAAGAATGACTAGTTTTTAAATTAGAAGACCTACAATTAAGTGGAAAGATCAAGTGAAATGTTCCAGTTTTTATTTTTTGTTGGACCGTATGTTCACTCTCTGAGCTTACTTGATCAGGTCTCACTGGGGCAAAACATTAGAGTAAATTGTTCAAGTTCAGGAATTTCTCATTCTAGCCAATATAGAATATTTTTCTTTCATTGTTATATACCTTGGGAGTTACCGGGCATTCATAGCTGAATAATTATACCATGACAGGTATGTGATATCTGCATAAACTCAAATTAAGCTCTTATTAAACTGTAATCTGCATGAAGTCTGAACACATATGCTTTCTCTTTTCCTCGGTTTATACTATTAATTTTAATGATGACAAAAAGCAGATGAATTATGTCACTGTTTATTTGGGGAATCCAGATAAATTCATGTCCCTTAAATTTTGAGGGCAAATACTATTTAACCCAGCTGTATGAACTGTATGTATGTACATACTGTTACTAGAAGGACAATGAATAAAGTAATACTAACTTTTCACACACTTGCGAACAAAGTGACTTCATATATTTTTCTGAAAATAAAGTTATAAATTGGGTAATTCCTTCGACTTGTCTTTATTAATAGTAACATAGTCAATTCAAATGCATAGCTGAGTTAAGAGATATTCTGTTCAACACTTTAATGTATGATGTGTTTATAAAGTAACTTGGTTTGTGAATCAAACACACCCAAAATTAGAGTTTTATAATTCCTCCTTTTTTATAATTCCTGGAAACAGGTTACCTAGCTCTGCTATATACTAGCTGTGGGACTTAAGGCAGGTCCTTTTTTCTGTCTCGTTACTTCATCTACAAAATTAGAATAATCATCCTATTTCAAGAGGTAGTGTAAGGATAAAAAAAGTAAATACCAACAAGCACTTCGCTGATGGTTGCTTAAGAGATATTAGCTATTATTATCATAGCAAATGAGTTATCAACATGCTGTCGAAGCAGAGTTGTACCATTGCTATTTTATTTATGATTATTAAAATGATAATAAACTAAATTTCTAAATGGCAAAGCATGATACCTGTTAATATACATTATGATATTTAACCCTTGAGGTAATTCTGTGGAATGTTTTTATTTCATAGTTAAGAATATTAACTCTTGAGTGATTTAAAAACTTGTTTTAAAACACATCATCAATAATTGGCACACTGGGTCATAGAATCTAGATTTCATCATTCATAAACAATAATATTTTTACTGCATATACTTTAAAGGTCAAATAACAGGAAAATTCTGGGTCACAGGAAAGCCATGTAATCTCTGGAGACCAATTTCACAGGTAAGATTTCCACTACACTAAAGCAATGCTTGAACAGACACAATAAAAATTGAAATCAATAAAGCCAAGGGGCCAAGCATCTCTACTCAGGTTCAAACTGTAGATGAACTTTATGGAAATGTTGTCTGCCCTGATAATGTTATCCTTATTTCCATTTTGGATCCTAAGAATTTCTCAGAAACAAAAACTGTATCTGTATTCAATTTAAAAAGTCTGCTTGAATTTAACTAGAGATTGGTCATATGTATCATGAATATTTTTTCTTTAAGTTCTTTATTGTTTAAAGTATTACATATTTCATGAATATTAAACTGAGCTATATATATAACTGGAGTACTTTTATTGTTCAATTTAATAGATAAAATAATTTTGATCAAAACAGTTATGATATAGTGGGCTTTGTAGCTATACTTCCTGAGGAACATGTCTTTGCCAAAGTATATATTTAAAAATAAAATAGTGGCAATTATTAAGTATAATAATTATAATCATTGCTTTAAAATATTTTAGCTTCAAACAACTACATTTGGATTGAATTTAAAACCAAATATTATAATTATTCTACATATAAAAATACTCAAAACTATTAGTGATTATGAAAGAAAGGTATTTTTAATATACTCAGGCCTTACAGGTATAGCTTTTCCTTGAACTTACTTTTTAATGAATTTCTTTTTTCATCAACAGTCACTTACTTGCATAATTTTTGTTTGTTTTATTGTAGGGAAACACAAAATTTTAATACGATATGGCCCATAGTTAGACCTGAGGCAAGGCTGATACATTATAATCAGGGCAGAAAATTATACTTGCTCTATTCACATTGCATTATTTTGTAAATTTCTCAGCACTCACTGATGAAGACCAGGTTACATTTCCTTTGTATCTTCCCGCAATGTATATTGTTAAATAACTATTTTTGACAGAGTAATTTTTTGAAGTTTATTATTCATAATTGCTCCTATATTCCTTTGAAGATCCAAGGACTCTTAATAGCTCTCAATTTTGAAACAACTATGGAAAATACGCAGATTCCATCCAGGCCAGGAAACCCAAGTTTGAATGATTAGAATAGCAGAGGAATTGGGGCAAAAGTTTAATAGCTGAATTTATAAAAATAAAATAAGTTCCAAACATTAGTGTGTAGAGAATGAAAATAAAAATGGGTTTAAAAAATCTGGAAAATCTCTCTATTTATGTTCAAGGAGGCGGGCAAAGGACAGCAGAAGCAAATGTCCAAGGTCAGAGTGGGAGTAAGATAGAATCACATCATGTTAGAAATGCAAAGGTCTCTGGGGGATAACTGATTAGGAACCTCTTATCGTGACTACATAAAGTCAATAAACTCTAAAGATTGCTTACATAGCGTATGTATGCTTAGCTTTAATATTCATGGGGAAAAATTCATAGATTTGTTGGAATCTCAATAGGGATTCTGATGCAATAGAAGTTAAGAAATGTGAGCTATAGAGAAGCTAAACGATTTAACCAAGTCACAACATGAAAAATTCCTTTAAAGCTTGTAAGAAGACCAACTTCCCTCGCTCTCCAGGTCATGGCAATAGTTCTTTTCCTGCCACCAGGCTTGTATGTTTCTAACCCATCCTACACATCACTGTCGGATCCATCATGCTATTACACCTCTTTGATGCTATTGTTCTCCAACTAAAATTATCTCTGTGTCTCTGACACCTTCTGAATACAGACTAAATTGCTTATTCTGGCACAGAAAACTTTCCACAGTTTGATTCCAAATTTACACTCAGTCCTATCTCTTAATACGTGTATATATTTTCACTGTCTAAACTGAAGTTCATGTTAGATCTTAAATATGAATTATACTTATTTTTGAAGGTGCTTTTGGTCATGCTGTTTCCTCTTGATAGAATAATCTCCCTGCTTTTCTCTGTCCTCTCTCTATGAGCTCCTCTGACTGCACCCACCACCTACGCACACACATACACGCAGACGTACTCCTCTCCCGCCAAAATACACCTTCCAAGGATAAATCAAGTAAAGCCTTTTACGTATACTGAAGAGAAAAGTCTCTCTTTCCAGTTTTGAACTCCTGTGTTTCCAGTTTCTACTGTTTTAGGGTACATCTCACATAAGATTTATGGTATGGTTAAAAACATGAATTTAGGAAGAGACAGTGCTGTTATTAAATTCTCACTCCATCACTTATTAGCTTTACAACTTTAAGTATTCTATTTAAACTATTTCAGTTTCTCATCCATAAAAACTGGCATAATAATAATAATAGTAGGGTTGTGTGAATATTAAGTGAAATAATATGCATGAGGTCTTAGGATATCAATAGCACTTTGCATGTGTTCAATGTTAAGTGGGATAGCTACCAAATACTTTATAAAAATAATATCATAGGTATTATCATTGTACAATGCTGTTGTAAGTTCTTATACACTCCTTGAATTGAACAACTACATATTTCACATTCATAATTCTTACATCATCACAGCTAAATATGTATTTGCCGCATTAATTAACATTCATCTTAGTGTTTCAGAAAATATCTAAATTAGAAAGTTCTAAAATAAGTGTAAAGATGAAAATACCAATAAGTAATTATGTGTTTTAATAAATAAAAAATTACATTTGGCAAGCCTACACAGCATTTCCAGTTTGCTGTTACACTTGCTTATATCCCAGAGATGTTAAAAGTAAAAAAGGATCACGTAACCCAGTTGTAATGGAATGATGGGATACATAGGAGAGATATTACATTGATCAGAAAGATTTGTTCTAAAAACAAATACTATGATAATCTTTATCTTTCAATGAAGATTGCTCTACTAAGGAGGGTAATCCATTAATAAGCTTAGTATTAATAACTAGTGCCCTGGTGCATGGATTCATGCACATTGAAAGAAAATTAATTAGAAGGAATATTTTAATATTGCTATTCGTGTCTTGTTAATAAAAAGAAAATAGGATTCTACCAAGTGTCCTGTTTACCTACTCCAGGACTTCTGTGTGGATCAAATGAGATGAGGCATGGGAAAATGCTTCACAGGCATTAGGTTAAACTGTAAAATGGCTAATAGTATAAAGCAAGTTGGGTTCCTGGGCTGAAGAAACTCCAAGGAGGCTAGTCGCTAAGGAAAGGAAGCCTGGTGTTGCTACATGATGTCATTGCCTATCGCCTAAAGTGACCGTTTCCGGGTTGGGCTGGGTTGTGGGCCACAGTTGGTGCCATGAGGTCTTGACAGTGTTGGATTCAATTTGGTGGCATGGCCTGTGTCCCACTTGGGAGAAGCCAAGTGTTGGTTTGTTGGCTCCAGGTCTGTGGTGCCATTTATTTTTAAATGGCCAGTGCACATCATAGCAGCTCCTGCATTGAGTATCTGCCCTCTGTTGGTCAGTGCGTGCCATAGCTACCAGTCAGACAGATAGACGTTTAACCTTTTATATACATGTGAAGAATTACAAGGCCTGATGAAAATTAAAGAGGAACAGGGACATGAAAGCAAAGGGACTGTAAGGTTATCTTCTTTGTCATTAGGTTTTATTTTTTATCTTTTATAATAAGAGTAAACTCATCTTTGATTTGTCATTGGATCTTTTATTGTGATTTAGCTCATGCAAAGCTATATCTTAGTATAGATAGGAATGTATTGAATTATATTTGTCTCTTGCCCCCAAACAATTTAATAGCAAAAAAGAAAGATCTGCAATATTGAATATCAAGGATGAAAGTAACAAATGTCAGAAAGAGAGTATGAATATGTTGCTATGCAAATTCTACAAACATGTTTTCTGCTGGGAAAAATCAATGAACGTCTATTGAACTGGGTGTCATCACCTAAACTTTAAAGTATGGGTAAAATTTGTATCTGTATAGATTAGAGAAAAGTCATTCAAATTAAAAAATAATGACATACAAGAAAATACAGAACATTTATTTGTTCATCTGCACTATCATTAAATGTTCCTTAGCATAAACCCTGGTTAATAAAAAAATCTAACTAGTGTTTTTAGTATAATTCATGGACATTTTCTACTATGATTATGATATGATGATAAGTTTTCTCTCCTTGGAAACTCTCTGATTACTGATTCTACTTTCTCCTGCTAAGGGAATAAGATTCAGGATCTAGAGCTATGTTGTCCAATAGGACTTCCATGACAGTGAAAATCTTTGTGCCTCTGCAGTATTGTACTGGTATTCACTAGCCTCTGTGACCATTGAGCACTTGGAATGTAGCTATAGTAACTGAGAATGTGAATTTTAATTTTAACCAAGTAAATTAAATAGCTACCTGTGGCTCATGGCTACAGTATTGCATATCACAGAACATAGAGTCACCTTTTTAGAAAATATAAATTTCAGATGAATTGGATCCACAAAAGGATCTCCCTTTGGCAAAGTACAATATGCCCCAATATTTCCTATGAGATCCTGTTACATCCCTTCTTTGCTGAAGTCGATAGTTTTACCCAGTATAGTCATTGTCTGTGTACTATTGTAATTAGAATGTGCACAAAAGAAACTAATAACTTATATCTACAGGAATTTCAGAAGACTCTCCTAGGAAGTGACTTTAACTTAGCCTTAAAGCAGTGGTTCTCAACCTGTGGGTCGCGACCCCTTTGGGGGTCAAACGACCCTTTCACAGTGGTCGTCTAAAACCATCGGAAAGCACATATATAATTACATATTGTTTCTGTGATTGATCACTATGCTTTAATTATGTTCAATTTGTAACAATGAAATCGGGGGTCACCACAACATGAGGAACTGTATTAAAGGGTCACGGCATTAGGAAGGTTGGGAACCACTGCAGGAAAGGAAGTTCACCCTGGGGTTGAGAGCTGAGCAGGAGGTGGGGGGTTGCAAAGATAAAAAAAAAAAATCCATGGTATGACCAGGGACTACTTGATAATTCAGTATAGCTGGAAATCAAGGCATTTTTGTGTGTGTGTGAAAAAAAAAATAGTATATAGTTTTAAATACTAACTATTGAACTTTACATATTTTATATAGCTTCTCAACCAAAATGGTCATTCTATCATATAGATGTAGGATTTTCTTACTCATCTTTTTTAGAAATATCACTTATGTTTTAATTGTTACATAAAACAATTAAAATTGCAATTTTGTTACCAAACTTTATTACTTGGACAAGATTGAGATTTAGGAAATACATTGCCATGATGTCACCCATGGTTTATAATTTATAAGACTTTGAATTAGACATTAGCACAGTTATTATTTCTTCTAATGCCTTACCTCACCTCCGTCTAATAACACTCAGGAAATCCACAAGACAAAGGGGAAA
>NW_006300375.1:2066908-2085632 GCF_000327345.1 Myotis davidii
AAAATAGTTGCTGAAAATTGATGCAATCATGTAATAAAATATGGCACAGTAACTTATATGATATGCTCATAGTATCTGCTAAAGCAATTAGAATCTATGCAGCTAGATTTTTGTTCATGTATTACTAAGAATGGAAACTATTTCAGCCCAAGTAAGACATAAACTATGCAGTTTGTGTACATTGTTCTTGTGATATTTTGGTCTCATTATTTGCATATGTGATCTATTTAATACTCTTTAAAATATAAAATCATTGAGTAGCAATAAGGTTTCAAAAGGCCTAACAAGTACAACTGGACAGTTTTCTATGTGACATATTACATGTGACAACATAGGATACTAATAATCAATTATATTAAAACCGTTTAAGTATAATAAAATAATATCTCCATATATCTAATAGGTCTTACAAGATAACAGGAAGAGCAATATTTATGTCTCTTTAATATCAATCCCATTAAATTTATCAGACATATTAAAAAGGTAGTCTTATTAATTGAAAATTTTCATACATGTTATATTTAATAACATTGTTAACAAAGCTTTTGAACTAGACTCCTGTTTAAATATAGGAAAGAATAATTTTCAGCGCATTTTCAGTGTTCAAAGCAATCACATGTATTTTAAACACATGTCCTAATTTCCAATGATGAAAATATAGGCAAGTATTTCCACTGTGGCACAAACATATCGATTAGTATAAGAAAGCATGATTTTCTTGTGGCAACTATAAACAAAACTGTAGAAAAAGGAAATTAATATTTTCAAAGGCACACTAAGTATTATTTTTGTAATTTATCACAGTGAATCTTCACATAAACCCTGTGAGATTTTCTTATACTCCATTTACAGATGAGGAATCTGAGCTCAGAAAGGTGTAGGCATTGCCTGAGGCCCAGGCAAATGAAAGGCAGAGCCAGGGGTAATACCCAGCTTCGTCTGATTTCAACACACTTGGACCCCATTACTGTGTGCAATGGGTATAAAGTTTACACAACAAATATTTGTATGTGGGAAATCTCTTTTACTTCCCTATTCAAAATGAAATTTATTTATTCTAGGCTCCCAGCTCACTAGGCTGGAAAGAAAATTCAATTTACCCTTCAATAGAATCATATAAGAATATATAATAATTACATGGTAGATACCCAGAAATTTGGATAGCAATTACATTTAAAGTGTGGGGGGAGGAGGAAAGGGAGAAGAAGGCCTGCTTTGAAGATATGGCCTGATACCATGACGAAGGATAGGTTTTCATCTTCTCTTGAACCATAACTGACAGGCTTAACCTCTCTTCCTATGAACTCTAATCCTTTACTTTGTAAATCAAATACTAAACACCAGGTTGGAAGTATTTCTCGTCTACCTTGCCACTGTCTTATTAACTTGGACACAAGATCGCAGATATCAAATGTCTCATACTTTGATAGCTCCATCTTTGTCAGGATTGGAAAATGTCTTAAGAAGATAATAAATTTATAATATTTATTACAATGTTTTCAACCACACCACCAATTCTCCCTGCTGCTACCTCTAACCTGTGATAAATAATCATTTACACAAACATTAATAATATTTTTATGATTTGTGGCAATAGAGTATATATCTTTCACTAAGCATATCTGTTTTAATTAGTTCCTAATTTTTATCAAAATACATCCAAATATTTCTTAAGAGGTTCATCTATGCTTTTTCTTAGCATATTCCAATAAGTTTAATATTATAATCTTAATATTCAAGTGCCTGTAATAAAACAATCAGACTGTCAAATTACAGTGGGAAGGCTGGGGAATGTTGGGGAGGTGGGGGAGGTAAGAGATCAACCGAAGAACTTGTATGCACGCATATAAGCATAACCAATGGGCACAAGACACTGGGGGGTGGGGTGAGGGCATGTGCTGGGAGGTAGGGGAGGCCAGGGGAAGGTCAATGGGGGGGAAAAAAAGGAGACATATCTACTACTATCTGTAATACTTTAAACAATAAAATAAAATGTAAAAATAAATAAATAAATACATTTATATTGTAAACAAGTTTGTAATTTCATGACTAATATAACTGTCTTTGGGTTATAGTTCTTTCAAATTACACTAGGAAAAATTATAGTAATGATAATGTTTGTTTAATTTTCATATCTTTGGTTGCAGTGATAATATGAGAAGTGTTAATATAATACAAATAAATTATATTTTTGTTTTTTTATGTTGCTTGCTGCTTTATAAAGGCTTTATTTAATTCTTTTAAATTTTCTCAATAAACTAGTCAGTTACCAACACTGATTTTGGGGAACCTGCGCCTCAAAGACATTAACTAGCGAGCCAATCGTTGGCCTGGCTGGGCCTGCCTTCTAATCACTGTCCTTGCACTACAGCTTAGCACAATTCTGAGAAACCCTGTGAATTACCCCACCATGTAGAATCCAGCTAAAGAGCCGTTCTTGCTAGAGGATAACTAAGTACCAAGTACATGGAATCAGTAATTCTCACTCACAGTAATAAAAATGAGGAACACATTTTGTTTCCTTTTTATTTCACTCTTCCTTCCTAACCCAAATGAATTTTAAGTCATAATTTGAAACTCTGCCATTAGCTCCATCAGAAATATTAAATTTTAAAGTGTCCCATAAATGAACACCATTTACTATTCTAAGAAGATAGAAAATACTTTTATGTGAATACTAGAAATTGCCAAAGAAGCTATTTTATTTCAGCCTGTGGACAACTTAATGTGCTCCTGGAAAAAGCATGCATATTCTGACCTAATTTATCCCCTAGTGCACCTGATTCTGAAAAGAGTGCTCAGAAAGGCATTCCTCCCCACCCCCCAACCCCCAACACATTCTGAGGGCAGGGTCTCAGGCATGAGTTAGTTGCCTCCTTTTTAAGGAATTTGTTGCAGTGCTTCCTGGAATACTTTCTACCTTGGAACTCGTGCATATTTCTGTACTAGTCAAATATTCACTCCAGTTTCTGGGTACTTGAGTCATCTGAGCAGACTTCCCAGTGATAAAAAAAGAAAAAATGTGTCACCTGTGTGTTTGTTGTTCTAATGATACTACCTTCAGGCACACCTCCCATAACATACAGTTTTATATTTCTCACTTAGAGAAAATGATAAGGATTGTTTCAGTTCCAGTGGAATTTAAAAATGCTTCAGAAGCATGTAAGCCCCAACGTAGTAGAAATGACAAGAGTAGGGGAAGTAACTGCAATGGCTATTTAGCATTTCCTTCTGGAACACAGAGAAAAATAAGATAGTGTATTTTATTCTAGACATCTAATATAGTTCATTGCTTTTTTCTCTTTGTGAAGGAATAAAAAGAGTCATTTAAATTTAAAATCCTTTGCTTCAAGAACCATCAGGCTAGCTTTTGGCAAACCTATGTGATAAAATGACCCCCCCTACTCTTATCATGACATGTCTTGTCTTTAGATTTCATTCATACATTATTCCTTGAAACATGCTAAATGCAACCAAAAAAAAATATCACTGAACTAAGTAGATTTTTGGTTAGTAATAGCTAGATTTTAATTCACTCAGTTATTTTGCCATCTCTACCATTTACATAAATAATTATACCCATTGATAATGAGCATGAATATTCAATCTCTCTCTGATTAACTGGCATGATAAAATATTTCTTGTCATAAATAAATTCTATCCTTATTTTTCTTATCTATAGGACAACATTTTTAAGCTGGAAGATTCACACTTTGAAAATGGACGTGGGAAGAGTCCATATGACCCTAAACTGCTGACAGCATCTCTTTTAATAGGTGCGTAGTCAACAACCAATTAAACAGTGAATTTTCTATAGATAATAACTAGAGTGCATGTTATTTATTATAGGCTAAGATTATTGAACATAAACTGCTTTAGGAGTATATGAGTTGAGATATTTTCAAATATTTTGAAAATTGAGGAAATACTAAGAGCTCTTTTGATGATTGCATTATGCAGACTCTGATTCTTTTTACTCAAAGTGTTTTCGTAGTATCTTTGAAGTTGCTGGCTCGATCACTATATGCATCTCCACTAGAACTTTCAAGTTTTTATTTTGAAAGAATGGTTTTGTTTTTCATTTCATGAAAGGGGTGTTTAAATTGAGAATTTTGACAAATCAAAAGGAAAGAATGAAATTGTCTTGTTAAATTGTAGTTCTAAGATCAGTCACACTCTCAACATTTGGAAACTTAATCAGCACAATCAGTCTAAATGGAGGTATGATTGGCAGAGACCCTATTGTGTTACTTTGAGTTGATGAAGGTCTCCTGTATTCAGCTTTTTTGACTTTACATCTTTCACTCTTTTTAAATAAAACAAAACATTTTACATACTCTTTCTACCCTTTTCTCTAGTTTTTTTTTTTTCTTTCCTTTTTTCCTTCAGCATTAAAGATGGGTAGTAAATGCTTAGCCAGATGTTGAGATGTTATAAGTAGGAAAATAGAAATAGACAGATGAAGGAGAAAACTTTAGTTTGTTTTGAAAGATAATGTTTCCATATTTTTTTACTACTTATGGACTGGAGTTAAATAAAACACAAAACAAAGTTAGCATCATTAAACAATTTTTCTTCTTAACTTTTGTTATATCAAGAACCTAAAATACAAAAGCTACTTGGTCATTACCGTTCTCCTGAATGTAGTTTCTATATAATCATGTGGAAATTATGTAACTTGTTTCCTTTTTATAAAACATAGAGAGTAATTATTTGATTACACAACAAAAATAATAGTGAAATGTTTTAAGTGTAAAATTTCTAGTTGAAATTTGAATACTAAATCTGGATTTCTATAAATTTGGGCCAGGTTGGTGTGGCTCAGTGGTTGAGTGTCAACCTATATACCAGGAGGTCATGGTGTGATTCCTCTTCAGAGCTCAATCCCCAGTGAGGGGCATGCAGGAGGTAGCTGATCAATGATTCTCATTTATCATTGATGTTTCTATCTCTCTCTCCCTTCCTCTCTGAAATAAATAAAAAATATTTGTAAAGTATTTGGATTATTATTTGATGTGTCAAAAGTTTTGCCAGTATTTTCCTTTTAAAAAATATTTTTCTACTTAACAAAATAGAACTAGTCATATTGACTGCAGTATTAGTGATAAAGATATATTTTTCCAGTATTCCAGTATTTTCTAGTGTTTACTTCATAACTACATTTCACTGATCCCTTTCCTTTTAAGAATAAAACCACTACTGCATGAATTATCTCCTTTATTGCTTTTCAAATGTAGACAATTTCAGTCCATTTGATCCATTTATGGAGCATTTTAACAAAAGTTTAAGACCTGAAGAAATGCAGCAAATATAGTACACTTATAATTTTCTATTCACAGATAGCCTAGTGATTATACGTGGATGACTTCCTTAAGTGCACACACAGAAATTTGAGAGTTGTCTTAAACAAAGGGAAGGAATCCAACCTTGTTCAAACTTGCAGCTTATACTTATTTAAACTGCATACTGGAAAAAAAATAGATTTGCCTCAAAAAGCAGTATGTAAAATTGTGCCTAAAGCAGCTTTAATGTGTGGTATGTTTCTCAGTAGGGATTTGCTCGATTATTTATTTTAATATTCCATTGAGAAAGGATGATGACAGGTAAGTATTACATAGTTCATTTGGTATGCAACCACACAAAGTCCACAAAGACTATTAACTCCACAGTTTGTGTTTTATACTAGAAATTCTTTGAAAAAGACTACATAGGTTTGTGAAAAGGAAAAGAAAATGAGGGAAGTGTTGTGAGCCAAGGAGACGATGTAGGACTAAGAATTACAGTAGGCATTTCAGAAAAGCAGCTTTAAAATGGAGGTCCAGAGCTCACCTACCTAATATGATGAACTAATTGAGTAACTTTCAGAGATATTTAGTGCTTATTCACAAGGAAGTTTCTTCAAGCCAATATAAATTAACTTCTGAATCAATTGGATAGAAAAATGCAGAATGCAGGCCAGATTAGACCTGGTAAAGTCCCTCAAAATATCTACAACACCATTTTAATTCAAGAGCCGTGACTTCCTTTATTGAGGTTACTTGCTTCTTTTATAACTAGGCTATAAATTCTTCTTCTCACAGTACATTTAATTCCCCTTGTTGGATGTTTCTGGCATCTTTCCATGATGCTGCTTAAAAAAGAATGCTTGCTAATTTAATGGAATCTTTTTACACATAAATATTTTCTACCGCACTTCCCAAACTTTTGCATACAATAGTAACTGTCTCTGAAATATAAAGTCTGCACATTATATATTAGTGAATGACTGTTGGGAAAACCTACATCTACCCAAAAGATTTTGAGTACATTCTTCTCATTTCTCAATAAGAGGAATTGCCAAGGTGGTTTCTGGCTGCTTCCTTTCCCAAGACTGAGAAAGAAAGCGTCATGTTTGACACAAACCACCTATAAAGTGGCTAGAAGGACTTGGCAGCAGATTCTTTCAGACCCTCTATTAAGCAGGTTCAACTAGTAGTAAACTTTAAAACCAGATGACAGCTTAAAATTTTAGTTTATGAAATCTGTCAAGGTTTAATAGGACCTCATTCCAAAATGCCATGGGTTTTTCAGCTGATGACCATAGAAAATATGGATTATCTCCTGAGCAATACAGAGCTACTGAATTGTCCCCAAATATTACAATCTGTCTAAGCTTTTAAAATCACGTTAGTAAAGTTAATTTTTCAAATCCTCTTTAATAAAAACCATTGTCAATATTAAATTGCTCTAATATTTTTTGATATTTCTTCTTTCACCCACCTCTACATATTCTATGACATTTTTACCAAGTTCTTCATGAACAGCAGTAGTTGTTGTCCTGCTCAGAATAAATACCATGTGTGAACACAGCAAAAGCATAAAACTTCGTATTTTCCTCACTAAGTATCATCTCATGTTTTCAGGACTTGAGGGGAATAGCCAACTTGAAAGCCATTTTGTTTCCTCATTAAAATCTTTTCCAGGCATTGCAGTGATAATAATTTATAAATATTCCGCCACTAAGAGCTACTACTGAGGTCTAGACCAAGGGTCTGTCCTGTTAACTAGAAAGTTGCCTTGTCTCAAGAATAACCATAATTTGACATTAGGATACACTCTCACTTTGTGTTAGAGCAAACAAGGCACTCCTTACGCTGATTAACTATAACTGAGACAATTATTTGAACCTCTCTGAACATCAGTTCTTTATATATAAAATGGCTTGGCCATATGAACTCCGTCGGTTTGTTGTGAGGCTTAAATAAGACAGCATACTACATTTGAGTGCTTACATATTCTGAAATATATGTTAAACAGAAACAAGCAAACAAACCAAAAACAACTGGTAAATATGGTTGCCTTTAGGAAGTCTGGGAGACAAATGTTGCACCTTATACATTTTCTATTTTTACTAACTTTGTACTATGTGCATATATTAACTACTCAAAAATGTTAGTTTTCAAGGACAGCATAAGTAACAAAGTCATCATATTATACAGTGTGGGGCAAAAGTAAGTTTATAGTTGTGGGTACTCAAAACACAGATTTTATTATTGTTATTATTTATTATATTATTTTTCAGACAAATAACTATAAAACTACTGTGGTCCCACCCTGTGTTCAATCATATACAGAAATGTGCTCAATAAATGTAAAAATGTAAAATTATTCTCATACCCTTCACTTCTCAGGAAATAGATTGAGGGCGGGGGTGGGGGGGGGGAGGAAAGAACTTCTCTTTTCCTACGTTTCTAATTACTCTGCTATTCTGTGAGTGGGATTTACTTAAGGTGTTAACATAATGTCTTGGGTTTAGGTTTGTTTGATTTTGCTCACATCCATGTCACACTTTACACCTGTGTTAGTAATGCTTCGATTTCATAAGGAAATGTTTTTTCACCTTCTGTTTCTCTTCACCACACCCTTCTTAGGAATTGTAATCTAATACATTAACGATCTAAGCCAACATTTCCATTGCATTTTGAGTTGTGCACAGGAAGGCCAGAGTACACGTGAGCTTTTGTTTTTAACACATGTTTCTCAGATAACTCCACAATGGCGGAAATGCAGTTCACTAAACTGTTCATCTCAGTAAAGAATGCTGTCCTTAAAGACAGTTTAAAAGGCTAACACTTAAGAAAGAATGGTGTGCTCAAATAGCATCTTTTAAATTTGACAACTTCTGAGTGGTTAGTTACATCTGTCAGCACTAATGTATCTTACGCCATTGTATTATTTTTGAGATATTAAATTGTCTATGTTTTTTTTGTAGAGAGACTTAAGAACCTGGTTGGACATGTTTCCACAACCACTTTTTAATAAATATAACAGTTTCTTGAGTATATTATTTTATCATAAATTTAATAAAATTGGACAGATAGTTTCTTTGACTAGTGGCTTAGTATATATGGAAAACCAAAAAGTATCTATCTTAACCATAGTGAAATTTCAAACACAAGATAACATTGACCTAATACACTACTTCAGATCCCCAGGAAAACATATTTGTGGTCATAAAACTGACAAATTATCATTATGCTCAAAAATCAACATACAATTTGATAACTTCATAATTGACCGAGAAACTACAAGTTTGGCAAGTAGGCATTTCTGTTAAACCTAGTTGTAAATATGCCAACTGAAGTATACAGTAAATTTCTTATAGCCAGATATCATTAGATAATTTCAGATAACTGCAAAATTTACTAAGTTGTTAATATATAGTGAAAATGCACAAGTATATTAAATGAAATGTACTCTAAATTGATATTATATTTCTTCTTAGTGAGAATGCAATAGTAGGTTATTCCACCTCCTATAATTTTGCATCCAAACAACAAATATGCCATACATCATCTGGAGCAATTATCCTTGATAAGAATCCTATAGAAACCTCAGCAGAAAATGTGATCTCAGACCTGTTGTAAAGGAATAGTTATTGATATTGAGCACTGACACTATGAGAATGTGCCCTTCATGGCCACCCAATTATCTGGTGCCCTCCAGCTCACAGAAATCACTCTGACTCTTGCCAAAAATAATAATCAGGTGAGAGGTAATTTCCTATTACTGAAGGCAACTGGTATCCAAACTGCAACCTTCCTTTGGTTTATAAGTCCATTGTTTAATTTAATTCTGTTTTTAGTAATAAATTGAGTTAACAGCCCTTCTACTGAATAGCTCTTCTACTTTCACTGTTTGTTAAAAGAGGAACAAATCAGTCATGCTTCCTCTGCCTTTATTTGTATTGGTTTTTGCCCTCCTCATGTGGGATGGGTAACAAAAATAACTGGAAGTTATAAAATCATTAACTAAATGAATAAGAGAAACAAATACCTACCTTTACTCAAGTAACAGTTTCCAGTTGCTGTTGTTTTTGTTATTGCAACTCTCTCCTGGATAGAGGTTACATGTAATAACAACTGTAATTATAGATTTTCCTCACACGGGAGCAAGCTTAATGAAAAAACAAGAATGATTAATTACTGACATTCTTTATATTTCTGATTGTACCTCCTGTTAGTTATGCTCTGTCTGACCACATTCTGATATGATATTATTTAGTTTTCATGTTTTTGTAGTTCTGTTTTCTCTTTTTCTGATTTTCATCACTAACATAGTGAAAAGGGAAATAAGCATTAACCAATAATTTAAATTTTTTTAAGGTAAAGAGAATGCAAGGTGTTCTGTGACAGGTTCACAACTTGAAATTATTTGACATTGATATGATATTTTAGGGTACTTCCACAAGACATTTTACACTTACACCCTGTTATTCACAAAGAACAAGAAACATAATTTCCCTGACGTTTAAAAATATCTAATATCTATATATCAATACTTGTAATATGATACAATATCAACTTTAATAAAAACAGTACATTGGGGAAGGCACAAATGTCCCATGGAGAAAAATAATTACAGCGATTGAATATAAGTTAAAATTAAGGCAACAATATGTATTTAAACATTTCAAAGTACCCTTGAAACTTATAGTTAGCTTATTCAAAGCATTTTTGTGCTTTTAGAACAGGGTCATTTCTTTTTCTTAAATTATACTTATTGTGGTAACATTGGTTAAAAGTGTTATTTCTTTGCCTTATTATAAGATTAAATATTATTGCACCATGTTATAGTGAAAACAAGTCAGATTTGAACTTGATATTTAATTAAGTGAAGAGAACATAGATGTTTTTGAATCCCAAAGGTATCATATTATGACAATTTGGGATATCACATGAATTCCACTTACTAAACTGATTATTTGTACTTAATATGTTGTTCAACCAACATTTTTAAAAAACTCATTCTCATAGTTTGGAGCTGTTCAATGGTTCTCTTTGTATCATTATTCCTCACAGCTTTGGGGTTTCTCAAAGCCTGTTTTGGTGCATTCAAACACATTAGAGAACCACAGGTCTTACCAAGGAAATTGATTTGGGTTGGGCCACTGAGAATGTCTATCTTACTGAGAATGTCTACCTTACATTGCAAAGCCCTGATTTGCAAGTGAGAATTGAAGGTGTGAACAAAGAATATCACACATGCAATCCGATTAATAAAACTCCCTCAAAAGCATTTATAAGTAAAGATTCAGAGAAAATTTTCCACTCATTTAATAAATACGAAAGTCCTTTGAAAATGGACATAGTATTATTAAAACGTTTAGGTTATAATTTATCTAGACCTATTTTATTTTCTGAATATTTTTAAATCAATGAATTAAAAACATTAACATATCCAAATGATCAACAAGATAATATATTTTTACTGTCATTATGGTAGACTATTTGGAGAAAAATTTATAATTTTTTGTTATTTTGTTGTGCTGATTATTCACTGTAAGTAGACAGGCAACAGTGAGTTTTCTGGATGAACTAATATGTGGCACTTTCTACTTAAAGGGAGGAAACCATAATAATTACCAATGGGCCTGTGTTTGAACTTTCACCTTGACTTGCCTAGTCATTAGCTGAGCAACCTTGAGTTTCTTGAACTGTAAAATACGGATACCCTTACGTCATGGGGTTGTTGACAGAACTAAATGAGATAATTTGAAAGTGTCCAGCCAGGGCCTGACTGCTGAGCCAGCACAGAGTGGTATTCAGTAAATATTAACTTCTCTTTCTCCTCCCTTTTTCCTTTTCCCATCTATTCTTTACCTTCTGATTAGGAGTCTTCCATCATTAAACTCTGACCTAGAGTAAATTTAGTTTAAATTGGAATGAGTCAAAGAACAAGAGAATTTGAACTATAATGAATATGAGCTGTTTGTCAAAATTTCTTCCTCTCTAAACACATCTCTGTTATATCTGAGGTTATGTGGTAGACTTTTTTCTTTTTGACTGTATGATAGCATCTATTAAATTCAAACACTTCTCCAAATTCCTCTATTAAAATACAAAAAAACAAAGAAAAATTTGGCAAAGAAAATATTAATACTTTCTGAATTATAATAAAATACAAAAATATTTTTAAATGAATATATTAGAAATTTAATTTCCATAAAATAAGAACTATAAGCAAGATTTTGCAATGATTCCTTATCTTAATAAACAAGATTATTAGAATCATAGCATCTTTACACATATAAAAGCAAACCATATGTGCACTTTGTAAGTTTGTCTCTGGTTATAGTGGAAAAGAATAATATTTCATGTTTTATTAATATCCACTGAGTCATATTTTATTCAATTTTTCAAAGTCAGTACTAAATGAGTAGTCAGGTACTAAATTATTGAATGATGATTTAATAAAATACTTACTATAACAAAGACATAAGATTAAAAAATAAATAGCTTTGCATAATGGTGTAGAGAGCATTTCTGTTTTCTTTATAACATGGTCTTAACACCGAACTTGCATTTTGTTGTTTTGTTTTGTTTTGTTTTTCTTACCTTAATTGAATTGAAGCATGTGCATGTGGTTTTATCTTGTCACAACACAGATGGAGAGTTATACTCCGGAACGGCAGCTGATTTCATGGGCCGGGACTTTGCTATCTTCCGGACTCTTGGGCACCACCACCCAATCAGGACAGAGCAGCATGATTCCAGGTGGCTCAATGGTAGGTGGTGCTTGTAAGAACATAGACACGTAACAGGTGTAACTGGAAAACTTTCTTTGTATAGCTCAAGTCATATGACTTGAGATTTAATATGCAGTTAAACACATGGTAGTGACGTCATGGCTGTGGGTGTGAGAAAGCTGGGCAAAGAGAAAAGAGAGATTACGGATTCAGGGAAATATTTGCTCTGTGCCAAAAGTGAAATTTCTCAGCAGTTAACTATGGAAAGAAATAGATCGGGGCTGGAGCTCCGGAAGGGAGGGATGGAAAATGATAAGATGACCTACCAATCCTGCCTTACAGGAACACCACAACTAATCTCAAACCTCATGATGTAGTGTGTTTTTTTCCTCCACACTTCCATCTTCCCTTGAGAACATCATATAAGTTATATAACACTTTAAAAAATTGTCTTAAAGACAACATTGCATTGAAAGTACTTTCAAAATGTCAAAGGACTTTTATATCATTTATTTATTTGATTCTCCTTTAATCTTTCTAAAACCCTATCTCTCATTTTATAGTCCATCTGTTTTCGGTAAGATGCTTGAAGATTTCATCATTTGAACTTCTACCACACTTGTTTTTCCTGCTTCTTCTCCTGGGGAACCCCCAAAATTCATTTAATCCCTCCGTCCTTCATTGATTTGTTAGAGAAAAAATATGACCTCTAAACATCACTGAAACATCAGGAGACCATGAGTTGTCTGTTACAATCTTTGTTCTGATAAATACTTTAAAGTGACCATTCAAAACATAAAACATACATACCACCAGTAAGCTCAATCAGCATTTCTTCCCTCCTGCAACACTTCTGATCATCCATTATTTCTTATGTATTAGTGTGCCTCTTACCTTGCATATTTCACTGGTCTGCCTTTGCTCCTAATTGCATTGATGAGCTTATGTAAATTTCCCCAATCTACATGTCTTTTGCTGTCTTTATCTCTTCGGTACCACTAACTCTCCCTCTGACCTGAAAACCTGCTCATCTATTCAGCACCCCCTTTCATCGAGGCATGCCATGAAGTCCCTGCATATCTAAGTGCATAGCCGTGTTAGAAACGTGTTTTCTCAACTTTTCCACCCCTTTATCCACTTTCAACCTGACTTTGATCCCATGGAACTGCTCCTCCAACGGTCACTGATGAGTTGCCATAGCTGTTTATCAGTCTCCATTTAGAATAGCGTCTCCTGCAGGACGTGTCACTGCTCACCAGCCTTTTCTCTTTAGAAGGCACTTGTTTTCGCTTCCCTTTTTCCTGCTCTCCCAAGTTTCAAATAAGTTTTACATCACTTCCCCATGGTATTCTCTTTAATGTAGATGATGCCTAAGGTCATTTAATTAAGTAGAAACACTGTGGTAATCAAAGGAGATTTGACATATAATCAAATCCCCACCCCTGGGGTAGAAGTGTGGTAGCTGGGTGACCAGCAGAGAAATTGTGTCTCACCAAGAGAGAGAAAAGATGCTAAGATCATGATAAGACTGTTGGCGTAAAACTATAAAAGAGCTTAACTCCAAACTCCCGGAGGACAGTTTCGGAACATCCGCTGCTGCTTTCTGGTCTATTCTCAAACTGAAATATTTATTTAGGAAGGATCACGTTTGTTTTTATTCTGCAAGAAGGAGACTTTGATCTACTAAGAACTCTAAAAAACATACAGGCTCTCACTGTCCCTGAAAAAGAGCATCTCATTAGAAGATGGAATAACATTAAGGAGAGTACGGTATCCATTTCATTTTTATGGCCTTGGAGGAAAAAAGTCATCAAGTTAAAGCCGCCTTTGTGCTGCACACACTCACATGTTGACAGCTGAGTCTGAAGAATTTACACTGTGGGAAAACAGTCATTGTCCGCAGCTCTGTACTTCATCTCTGCAAATGTGCAGTTCATTTGAGAATTCAGTTATCAGTCTCTCAGCACTAAACGTGAGAACGGATTTTACCAAATTAGCACAAAGGTTACATTTGACAGGGTGCAGAAACCAGGGCTGCTGCAAGATGGGGATGCAGACACATTTTAGATAGAAACGAGGGACTGTGTGAATCTCAAGCCTCAGGAAATTAAGTACCATTTCAGAATAAAGTTAGAAACATCATGTTTAGATGTTCATGCATCAAATAACTGAATTTTGAGGCAGGAGCAAAGACTGCATAATCATTTGTGTTACCAGAAGTAATCAACTATCTTGCAAGGTACTTTATGAAAGACCTATTAAAATTAATTTGACACAGGGCTTCCTTTGCTTTCCTCAAATTAATTCAAACCATTTACTTTTGTAAGAACCAGTTGCCCTATTTTAATGACTTTTAATATCATTCTCAATAAAAATAAAAAAAATAAAACAGTTGTCTAGAATTAGAACTTGGAATATCTTGATTGTAATGAAACTTCACTATTTTCATAATTATATACTAAAATTTATATTTTTATAATAATATCAATAAAAGTTTAAATTTATTTTAACAGGAAATTTAGGAATGAGTAATACATTTAGGTGAAGAAACAAAAGCTGCTTTTTCTAAACGATTTTTTTTTCATTGACACTAGCTCCTCTTTTAAGGCTGATAGATGTTAAAACTACTTTTGATTTCAGGAAATGAACTGGTATATGTTTGCCACGATGTGCCCAGATTCAGAATGTTTTTTCTTGTGCCTCATAAATTATCTAAATAGCATATTTTTTAGAACTTCAGTTTCGGTTTACCAAGGATGTGAGAATTAGGTAACTATGTCATTTATATATTCTTAGTAAGTATACAAATAAGTTCATGCTATTGTTATAGTAATGATTTCTTAACATTTTGCACTTAAATACTACTACCTGATTCTTGTACAGATTAGCCATCCATCAGAGCAGATGAAGGGCTAACCTACATTTATTTTTCTATTTGATGGACACTGTTTTAGATCTTGAATTAATATTGGAATGCTATATGTTATGGAGGAAAGACCATAGTCTTTAGAGCAAGATGGTTTCATATCACTTGGACCTTACTTCTAATGGGATTACACTACTACCTCCCTCTTATAGTTGTGGAAAAATGACCACATGGTAATCTGTAAAAAGTACTAAGTAAGTATTGGCATGTGGTCAACACTCGCTAAATGTGAATTTTCTCTGTGTCCTTTGTTCCACTTCCACAGGGTGGAGCATGCTTAGGAAGCTTTGTCAGACTCATTCTGTGAGTGATTGTGTTTGAGCCGGGGTGAAAGGGCAGTCACAGTAGGGTTTAATATGGGAAACCACATGGATCCTTGAGAGACCTGAGGCCCAGTGAGCACAAACAGACCTTAATTACAGGGCCCAGACTGTGAGGCCTTCCCACTCGCTTCAGGAAGACCTGTTTTCTTTTAGTGGAGTTCCTAAAAGTATCATGCCTGTGGATAGACCAACCCACTTGCTTTTTTCTGTAATTGAAATGGTATGCAAGTCATCATTCTCCTTCCTCTCACTGTAACACTCATACCAGCCTGGCTCGCCCAATTATTGGAAAGAGCATAGCTTCCTCTGTGGTCATGTACTGGGATACTCCACGTTCTCTTAAGATTCAGATTTCTCCACAAGATATATTTTTATGTAAATAACACCAAGAAATGTGATTGCAAATAAATTATGGGAGTAGAAATTAATGTTACATGGTACCAGATACCTAATCTCAAATCATTTGTACAACTCTCTTGATGTACTTTTTTAATTCTATTATCTTTAAAGACATAAACTATGTCAAAGTATCCAATTCGATTTTTTAACAAGTAAAACGAATTATGTAGTTTTGCATAATATCAGGCTTTTTAATGATGCCATTTTGAATTATTTCTCCGACTTAAGCAAGTTAGTAATATATTTTGCTGACCTTGGAGAAAAAAGCCCTGTGGAAGCCTTATTTTATGGTTATATGAGCAGAGGAGTATTACATAAGTAGAGTGAACATTTAGTCAAAACAGCAACTGCAACCACAAATGTCATCTTGGTTTTCACAGCCTGTGAAAGACAAAACAAGGACTCAGTCTTTTTAACTTTTGAATTATATCTACGAATTACACTCTGTTAGTTAAATATCACTGTATAGAATCACAAAAAAATAAACATATTTTTGCTGAAATTATGCTGAAGCATGGATATGCGATATTTTAAAGTATTCATACCAACTACTCACTCTGCTGTACACCTGAAACCAATACAAAATAATATAGAAATTATACTGTCATTGAAAAACAAAATAAAAACAGATCTCAACAACAAAGTGTTCATGCCTTACCTCACTCCAACCTAGTTTATCTTTTTTTTCTTATGAATCTATTACCCAGAAAAAAATTTCATCCCAAAAAAGAATGCGCACCTCCAACTATAACCTTTTCAAAAATATACCATAAAATTATTCTATTTTCTAAATGATAACACATTTAATAAGTTAACTAAATATGCCTTTTCTATTTCCAGAAGAGCAAATTTACCAAATATACTTTTATTTAATATCCTTTTCGAGGACCTACTTACTGTGTCACACTTCGTCTAGGGCACATAATCACTCTCAATTGGTTTTGTTTGAAATTATATAGCACTAATGAGGAGAAATGAATAAAACTTTGGAATAAAAGTTAACTCAGTGACAATGTTTGGAAGGAGATTTTATGTTTTTCAGAGCTCTAAGAAAATATTCCTGAATAAAATATTAAGGATATGCTATTTTAACATTTTTTAATGATTGGTTAAAAAATACAACTCTCAAGTATGGCCTATTAGTCACAGATTTTGAACCACTTATTTGAGAATTTATAGTTGAATGGTGAGATTAGAAAAATAACATTTAAGAATATTATTACCCTCAAGGGAATCCCACTTTTAAATTAAATTTAATGAAAAATCTATAAAAACTAGATAATATCTTGGAAAATTCTTTAACTTAAAGCCAGCTCTCTTTCTTCTCTGAGTTCCTAAAATATTTCTCTCTGGTCTCACCATCAATTTAATGAATTCAGAGCCTGTCTATACCAATTTCCTCTTTCCAGAGTCAGTACATTCAGAGATCAGTGGACCTCAATAGGGATTTACTGCTGACTGGGTAATCTGGGTTCATGTGTGCAGTGACATCCAGCAAGAGATTTACCCAGAGAAGTGGATGCCATGACAATGCATGTAACCATGGTGTGCCTGGCCTCTCTGACATGGCTCTCAAAAGCTTTCCCTCTGTGAAAACAGAGGCCTGTTTGCAAATTAATTAGTTTCTGGCGGCAGCTTGATTGTTGACCCAGAGTTTGTAGAGTGGAAAAACAATCAGATTAGTGTGCTCAGGGTAAAAGACCAGTGTGCAGTTGCGTGTGGCTGGCTCAACTATTGAAACTGTGAATGGACTGAAACAAATTCCTTTCAGAGAAGCCTAGGCAGAGGTTAAGTGTGATGAGCCTAGAGCTCCCCAACAGCAGGGGCCAGGGAATTAAAGGATTTTAGCCAGATAAAGCTGAATGGTGGCAAGCAATGCCATTGAACTTTAATGGAATGGATAGTTTTGACCAATCGCCCTACCCACCACACCTCTCAAAAAATTTACTATGTTCTAATCACTTCAGTGGAAGGAATACAGAATACATTTAAATTTAGAGTATTATTAATTAAATGTAGGCTTGACAAAAATACCTTCGTAGTGGGAGATTTCAGAAGCTTTTAATTATGATATCTCAAAACTAATATGATAATACCTAAATGAAAAAAGTTTACATAATACTGCCTTTTCATGTTGATAAATGTTCATATGTTTGCCCTAAGTTTTTTAGAGCTATAGTTTTCAGATGACCAATAAAATTGATCCTGATTCAGAAATGTTGACTTGTGAAAATGTGTTTTACTCAATAGATTATTGTTTATGCTTAATTTTGTAAGACTCCTAACAAATATAAGCTGTACATACTTTTCCTTCGTAGGCAGAGATCTCCCTAAATGCAGCTTTGATGGCTATCGCAACACTTTTCTATTCCAAAACCATTTATGTCTCTCAGTTTTTAAATGAATTGAATCCAGATTTCACTCCCTGTCAAATCCTTTGACGTCTAATTCCAAGTGACCTCTCTAATATTAAACACTAACATACTCAAATAATAGAGTTGGTTGTCCTCAAATTTACTACCTTTTTCATTTAATCATTCCACCCAGTAGCTTTTAATCTTTCCCACCTTTGAATTCGAAGAACACATAGATGCCTATCTGTGTTTCTCACAGTGCCTTTCGCTCTAGATGTGTCAAATAAGAAGCAATTCAATGACTCTGGTTTGTAGGCTCGGGGGTCAGTGTGCTTGAGTTTGTATCCCAAGCCCTCCACTTACTATCTATGTGGCTTTTACTTCACTTATTTTCACTGCCCATTTATGATTTTTAAAATGGAGTTAATTCTAATATCTTATACTGTTTTTCTGAGGCTGCATGAGACAGTTTATTTGGGATATTAAGAATAGTGTCTGATAATACGATAAATGCTCTCAATAACTGTGGTTGGTGCTGCTATCATTTACATAGCAATTCCATACATAGTACATAGCACATATATGTATGATGTGAACAATACAGTAAACAGTACATTAATAACGCCTAGTGCTTGTTTGGCAAATTTATACAGTGAACCAGTTATGTTTGCTTTCCTAATCTGCTCTGACACTATTTTGTTCTGTTTTACTTAAT
>NW_006300375.1:2090683-2098039 GCF_000327345.1 Myotis davidii
TAGCACATATATGTATGATGTGAACAATACAGTAAACAGTACATTAATAACGCCTAGTGCTTGTTTGGCAAATTTATACACTGAACCAGTTATGTTTGCTTTCCTAATCTGCTCTGACACTATTTTGTTCTGTTTTACTTAATTGAGTATCATCATTATTATTGTCAGAAGCACTCAGTACACCAAAAACATATAAAATATTTAGCTTTAAAGACCATTATAAACTAATGAACAAAAATAGATACAGAGGCAGAGCAGCATCGAATAGACTGTCAAACTACAGCGGGAAGGCTGGGTAGGGTTGGGGGGCAAGAGGGGAGATAAGAGATCAACCCAAGGACTTGTATGCCTACATATAAGCATAACTAATAGACACAAGACACTGGGGGGTAGGGCAGGCCAGGGGAATGTCAAGGAGGGGGGGAAGGGGAGACATATGTAATACTCTTTGTAATACTTTAAGCAATAAAACAACATTTAAAATAAAATATTTAGCTTTAGTATAAAAATAATAATCACATTTTTAAAGAAATTGAGTTTAACAAAATTAGCTAAGCAACTATAGACAGCTCATGTAAGCTCTCTGGGCTCAATATTCTCTTTTTTGAATGAAATAATAATTCTTCCTTGTTAAGTTGTGATGAGGATTATGCATGAGTAAATTCATACAAAGCATTTTGAATAGTGACTATAATTTCCCAAAACAAACAAACCAAAGGTACAAATAAACAAACAAAACAACAACAACCAATTCAGTTGATGTTACCTGGTCTCAGAATATTACATAAGAGTTTTAAAGAAGGGAACAATGAAAATATCTACATATGTCAAGTCAGTACAAATGTAGTAGGATGCTCAATTTCACTTAACTGAGCAGCCACATATTTCTAGGAATGCCATGAGTGGCTTGAAGAAACAAAAGAGAAGTGATAAGGACTCTTCCCTTAGACTGAGTCTCCACCTACAGATTTCCTGCCTAGCAATGTCTGTCCCTTTAGAAGACAGTAAATCTACTGCTCCTTCGCTTCCATAAAAATAAAAGGGATTTTTTGGTAAGCTTAGTGACATACTTCTTACTAAGTTATTTACACATGACAAAAAAGGCAATAAAATGCTCTAAACTTCATATATCAACTAAATGTAAATTACAAAATGTTATCCAGGAAAGGGGTCTTTAAAATGTTTTCCCGATAATATTAGTAAGGAAGACTTAAGTGTGTCTAAACATTTTCAAATTAGAAATGTTTGTGTTGCTATAGGATTTCAGCACTAGCCAAGAGAAAAATCAAAGCGCTTTCACTTCCCACCCCAGCCTCCCACATGCTGCTCTCAGAAATCTCTTCATTTCCTCTGACTCCTTTTGATCATCAGATAAATTCTGCATTTTAAACAGTATACCATTATATATGTAGTACTATTATTATTTTCAAAAATTTTGAATCAGAAATAATGCACATATTTTATACATTAGAAGCATAGTTTTTATCATTTTGTTGATGGTTTGCTAAATAACTATTTTTGGATTTAATGTAGGCTGACAGCATAAAGAACCCATGAAAAATGTCTTTTCAATGTTTATAAATTTGTCTAAATTCACATAAATCAAAATTTCTTTTGTTCACTTAACTACTAATTTTAAAAGATCCCAGGGTTCGGTATCATAGAGAGCTGTCTCATTTGTACACTTCTAAAATCTCAGCATGAACGTGTGTGATGACAGCAGACTCAGTTTCATTTTGGGAACCACAATGCCTTTTCTGCTTAGCACACAGTAGGGTTTATGTTACAGCCAGCATAGAGTTGTGTTTGGGGCATATACATTTGTGTTATGATCTATTTATAATGTATTGACCATTAACCTCACTGATCCCCAAACTTAAATAATGCCCCAACTAGTATTAAACTGATGACTGCCATTTAATTGCTTAGCACCCATAGAGTCAGTGTTTACCATCAAATGTGTTTCGTAAACACATTTTAGAATGATGGAAAAATTATACCCTTGCTTTGCAGGATAAGAAAACAATCTTGTAAATCAAATAAAAGATAAATGAGTTTGGAGGATAGGAAACAAAACACATATTACAACAAAATCTTACTCATTTTGGGGTGAATTAAAGAGGAATCTAGTCATACTAACAATTCAAGTAATGGAATTTGGGCTTATATGTGTAGGATGAACCAATAAGGTACAGGATCTTTGATCAATAACCTTTATTTGTTTTCTGTAATATTATTAAATATTTTGACTGAAAATTATTGAAGTATTAGGTTATTGCTGATTGCTATAAGAAGGCTAATGACTGACCTCTTTGTTGTGTTAATTCTGTTGATGTCCTTTAATTTAAAAAAAGCATAATCACATTCTTCAGAGATATCAAGTTAAATGTAGCCAACTCTGATCAACAGATCAGTGCCCAAATTAGGAAAATTATAACCTAATTGCCTTTGAAAGACCTTGAGATAATTGTGTGTTAATGAGTCTTAAAATGTGAACTAATTTTACACAATTTTCCAAACTGGAACTACTTTTGCTTCCTTCCTTGCTTATTTCTAATTCCTGTGTGAGAGCAACTTGTAGAAGGCCATTGAAAAACTTGGCTGGAGGTAAGACTATGGCAGCAGGAAGTAGCAAAACAATGGCAGTCATTGTAAGCCAGTCCAGCAGTGAGAAGCCATTTGGCAGTGAGAGAGCAGTGGCAGCACCAAAGATAAAGGTAGCCATGTCATGAAGATTTGCAAAATCTTCACTAAATTGTATTGTTTTGGTTAATTTTTTCTTCTTGAATTTGTATAAATGTTCTGCCACTCTACTTGTCAATACTGTCTATAAGCCACTCATTAATTCCCAAACTATTTGTCCTTGGAGATATCATAGTTTGTTAACAAAAGATATTCTTTGCCATGGTTGTGACTCTGGCTGAGAGTAGACCTATGAACCAGGAGGTCACAGTTGGATTCCAGGTCAGGGCACATGCCCCGGGGTTGTGGGCTTGATTCTCTGTCACCATTGATATGTCTATCCCTCTCTCCTTCTCCCTCCCTCTCTGAAATCAAACCAGTACACGTCACAGCGACTAGTCAACTGGTCGACTGTCCGCCCCTGGTTGTCAGTGCATGTCATAGCAAGTGGCATAATGGATATCCTGATAATAATAGCAAAAATAAAGCTTCTAATAACACTTGACTGTGACTGAGGAAGCTGAGTCATGGCTATAATGATTGACTAGAGGCCTGGTGCATGAATTCGTGCACCAGTGGGGTCCTTCAGCCTGGCCTGTGGATAGGGCTGAAATTTGCTCTCCGACATCCACTGAAGAGTCCCAGATTGCAAGAGGGCACAGGCCAGGCTAGGACCCCACCCGTGCACGATCAGTGATGGGGAGGGACATAGGAGGGGTCCAGGGCATGTCCAGCCTGTCTCACTCAGTCCCAATCAGCCTGATACCAGCAGCAAGCTAACCTACCGGTCAGAGCATCTGCCTCCTGGTGACCAGTACACGTCATAGCGACTAGTCAATTGGTCGACTGTCTGCCCCTGGTTGTCAGTGCATGTCATAGCAAGTGGTTGAGCGGCCTTAGCATATCATTAGCATATTATGCTTTGATTGGTTGAATGGACGACCAGACACTTAGCATATTAGGCTTTTATTATATAGGTTTATTTATATATGTTCTAAGATGGGGAAACAATAGGTCATCATAAAGAGAATAAAATATTTTTATAAAACAAATCTGTGCACTAGTAGAACAGAATCTACAAAGAAAGATGAAAGAGAGGGAGGAATAAAGGGAGAAAAGAAAAGAGTAATATATGATGGTTAATAATACCTTTCTGATTAGATTTTTTCAGCATTACTCAAGCACAATAAACAACTATTACTATAATAAAATTTATAACATCACAAATTGAAATAAAAATACCCAAACTACACCATAGTTTTCTATCTAAAGGTCTAACCCTGAAGTTTATGATGTAAGTTAGATGTGGTACATATTTAAGAGGTTTTTCAGAGTTAGAGTATTGCAAAATGTTATTGTAATATATATCCAGTCCTATTTGGCCATGGTGAGTTTTATAAGTTCTTTATAAACTTTTGATGTTAACCCCTTATAAAAGGTATCATTGGCAAATATGTTCTCCTATTCAGTGGGTTGTCTTTTCCTGTTTTGACAGTTTTCTTTGCTATGCAAAGCCTTTTTAGTTCTATGTAATCCCATTTTTTTTCTTTTGTTTCCCTTACATGAGGCAATATACCAGAAAAAAATATTCCTATGAGAAATGTCCAAGATATAATATCTTAAAACTGTGGTTTAGCCCCTAAAGCAAGAGAGAAGGCAGTACTATCCATGTTTTTAAATGTAACATATTTTTTTATTCAATTGATTTTCAGCCTTTAACTCAATACCAGAACCACTGACTGAGGCTTTCACTATAAAATGATAGAAAAAGATGACAACTTATGAGGGAGGCTATCTTTTGTTCATATATCATAAGTCTTCTCTGAGAGAATATGTGTATAAGAGAGTTCAAAAAACAATGGAAATCCTTTTTAGAGGCTGTGAAGGAAAAAGATGGGAATCAGAAAAAAGTATAGATAATCAACTATAGATTTTTAGAAGATGTTATTTATAATGGTACAGGTTCTTACTTAAAAATAAATTTTCAAGAGGAGACGTCATCCCAAAAATAAGGAGACAAAAAAGAGATTGGTGATTTGAGGCAAACAGTCAGGGAGTGGAGAGAAACCAGAATCAATATTCTGTTATATTCAGGGGTTTTAGTGGTTCGGTAACAGCAGATGCTGTGGGCTGTTTTTCAATAAATAAGTAAATAAGGTCTCTTCAACTGGTCTCTGAGCTTTAATAAATATACAAAAAGTTAATTAACTATGACCAATAATCATGATTCTTGACAAATATTGTTCTAAGAGCAAATTTCATTATGTTTTAAGATTTTAATTTCTTATTTGATTATTTAAAACAATGGTTGAATAGAAGTTTTAAAATGCATGTTCTGAATAGTTTTCCCAAGTAACATTTATTGTCTTAATTGATTTAACACTATTTAATATAAAATTAAATAGCTTCACTGCCTTTCCTTTCTATCATTAAACCGAACTGAAATAATTTCCCAATTTGAGCGTGGTTTTATTATTTAAATCTCTAAGTTGTGGTATTTTTTAACTGCCTTTATAGTTATAGAAAATCTATAAGCATCTGTTTTTGTTTTGTTTTATTGGCCTCAGTGACATCTTGAGCAAAATATTTAAAAAGATGGGAAATCTACTTTTTTTCTAGTAGTGACCTCTAGGATTCAAAGAAGCCTCATTTTTTTTTTAAAGTTGTTTTCAGAACAGGTTAATAAAAAAGTAACTGTCTTTCACTAGAGCTAGACTAGGATTTATGCTATTTTATTTTTAAAATATATTTATATTGATTTCAGAGAGGAAGGGAGAGGGAGAGGAACAGAAATCATTGATCATGCACACCCCATACTGGGGATTGAGCACACATATGCCCTTGACTGGGAATCAAACAGTTATCTCTTGGTTCATAGATTGACGCTCAACAACTGAGCCATGCTGGCTGGCCTATGCTGTTTTCTTTAAAGTAATAAATTGGATGATGAAACAGCAACATAGTATTTAAAATATGTGATAACTCATTTTTACTTCCCTGTAAACATCTTTTTGTCAAAAGCATGCAGTAATGAAAACTTGATAGATTTTTAGTACAAAGAAACATAATTAAATGCAAATAAAACAAAAATATTATACATTTTTATGTTACAACATTAAATTTGGTATTGCAACTTTAGATTTAAATTGTAGGAATGTGATACAATAGAGACTTTCAATATTTAAGAAAATTAGAAATTTTATGTAAATATAACTGACAACTCCCTCACTCTTCAGTTCACATAGATATAATCCTCAAAAAAAAATCAAAATAAAAGTTGTATTAAAATAACAGCGATTATTTATTTTCAACACATCGAGATTAGGGAAGTACAAAAATGGTAACTAATGCTAAATTTTAATTATTATTTCTTAAAGGATACTAAGATCTTACAGATTAAACCAGGTTTATAAATAAGAATTATTTTCTGCGAATTCTAATTACTTTGAAAATTATACTATAAATTATCTTCCTTTCTGCCTTGAATTTCCTTCCCCATATAATTAGGCATTTTCAAGAATCAAAACTATTATTGTCTCTTAAGAACAAAAGCCATAGAAACTGCTAATTATATCACAGTTGAACATGTTTTTCTTCTTTGAAGAGATCCTGAATTTCCGGCATTTTGAGAACATTTTCTGACCAGAAGATGATAGAAATGTGAAGCTACACTGGTGTTGCAACCAGTATAATTAGTTTCTATCTATAATAACACTCATGTTATTAAAAAGTTGCCAAGGTCTGTGTCAAATAAAATTAACCTAAATATTCCCTGGTCCCTAAATCATTATTTTATTTTAAGAATCAGGCCACATTCCTACAGACATTCCCTTTTCCCTAGTACTCAAGGGCCTCATCAGAGGCAACTCCAAGGCAAAGCTCCCTGACAATGCTGACTGGGAATTAGGGCTTGGGTTATTATTATGCCCTAGTAATGGGCAAATATCAAAAAGGAACTTTTTTCTTTTTCACTTATATAATTGACTTTTTATTTCACAGAATACAAAAATGTTCAGTTTACATATTCAAAAAAAATTATGGAATTGCCTTTTTAAATAAAACTGTTAATGGCATTCACAAATACTAGTTCTGCCATCTGTAGATTCTAAGCTATTTTTCAGAGAGAAAAAAAAAGTACCGTTATGGCAGAAGGACTGGAACCACCGGTCACTATGACAAGCTGGCCGTAGAGGCCACCATCAGCCCCCCTGTCAAGCCCGAGGGCCCCGGGGCCAGGTGCGTAATTTAATAGAAAAAATTAAATTGGTATTACATAGTTGCTTGTATTTTTGTTTTGCTGGGGATTTTTGTTTGTTTCTTTTGGATGAATATTTCAATTAATCAATTTAACTTTTAATCATGTATAAAACATGTGAGAAAACTGTATGAAACCTTTAACAATGCCCAGAAGATAGATAAAAATAAAAAGGTTTGCAAGCCATTGGAGTCATATGGAGCTAGAATATTCCCAGTAACAACACTGGACAAAAAAAGAACACTTATAAATATATGTATGAGTACCCAAATATTCCTAATAAATTCTAAGTTATAAGAATGAATCAGAAATAGGAAATCTCTTAATTCATTGTCTTAATATATTAATAATAAAATATATGCTTTTTCTTATTTAATGTTGAAAAATAAGATAAATCAAATGATTTTTTTTGATTAGTT
>NW_006300375.1:2098147-2098915 GCF_000327345.1 Myotis davidii
AAAGCATTATTAATAAAGGTAAAATGCTAGTATAATTATCTATATAATAAATCTATATAATAAAAGCTCAGCTACCGTTATGGCAGAAGGACTGGAACCACCGGTCACTATGACAAGCTGGCCGTAGAGGCCACCATCAGCCCCCCTGTCAAGCCCGAGGGCCCCGGGGCCAGGTGCGTGGCCACCACCAAGGCGCAGGTAAAGAAGACGAGAAGGTGGCCTGTGTGAGCCTGCAGCGTGAGATGAAGGCTCTGTGAGACGAATTCAATCAGCTGGGCACCGACATGATCGTCACCAAGGCTGTCAGGTCAGGGCGCCCCTCTCCCCGCTGCGACCCTCCCCACATGGCGCCAGTCTCGGGCAGCAGGCTTTGGCCTGATCCACCCCAGTGAGACTGAGAAGAGGGGTGGGGGACTCCGCCTGGCCACTTGCAGGTCCCTCTCGGTGTGGGCCAGCTCCTTCCCTGAGTCCTGGCTCTAGGAGAGCCGCCTGGTGCTCCGGGCCAGAGGGTACTGCTTGGGAAGCCAGGAAGGCAGTGGAGAGAAACCCTGTGGACCTGCCACCTGACCAGCAGGCCAGGACCTGGCACTGCCAGAAATGGACCAGCTCAGAGCGCATCGAGCTTGGGGGTCTGGGGGAGGGAAGGCAGCTGCCTGTGAGGGGCCTTGCCACCAGCCAGCTCCCGGTGGATCCCACCTCAAAGGAAACTCGGTCTTTGGTTCCTTAGTTCAGTCTATCCTGGCTAAAGAGGAGCAGCTGGGCCAATTT
>NW_006300375.1:2108195-2120225 GCF_000327345.1 Myotis davidii
TTTTATTATTTAATGTTGAAAAATAAGATAAATCAAATGATTTTTTTTGATTAGTTAAAATATATTAGCTAGAAGTAGAAGGAAATGTTCTTACCCTGATAAAGAAGAAAGAGATGAAGAATCCTAATTAAAGTTCTTAATGAATAGAAAAGCATTATTAATAAAGGTAAAATGCTAGTATAATTATCTATATAATAAATCTATATAATAAAAGCTCAGCTACCGTTATGGCAGAAGGACTGGAACCACCGGTCACTATGACAAGCTGGCCGTAGAGGCCACCATCAGCCCCCCTGTCACGCCCCAGGGCCCCGGGGCCAGGGGCAAGGTGCTGGGCCACCACCAAGGCGCAGGTAAAGAAGACGAGAAGGTGGCCTGTGTGAGCCTGCAGCGTGAGATGAAGGCTCTGTGAGACGAATTCAATCAGCTGGGCACCGACATGATCGTCACCAAGGCTGTCAGGTCAGGGCGCCCCTCTCCCCGCTGCGACCCTCCCCACATGGCGCCAGTCTCGGGCAGCAGGCTTTGGCCTGATCCACCCCAGTGAGACTGAGAAGAGGGGTGGGGGACTCCGCCTGGCCACTTGCAGGTCCCTCTCGGTGTGGGCCAGCTCCTTCCCTGAGTCCTGGCTCTAGGAGAGCCGCCTGGTGCTCCAGGCCGGAGGGTACTGCTTGGGAGGCCAGGAAGGCAGCGGAGAGAAACCCTGTGGACCTGCCACCTGACCAGCAGGCCAGGACCTGGCACTGCCAGAAATGGACCAGCTCAGAGCGCATCGAGCTTGGGGGTCTGGGGGAGGGAAGGCAGCTGCCTGTGAGGGGCCTTGCCACCAGCCAGCTCCCGGTGGATCCCACCTCAAAGGAAGCTCGGTCTTTGGTTCCTTAGTTCAGTCTATCCTGGCTAAAGAGGAGCAGCTGGGCACATTTTAGGGGAGAATTAAGACTCTAAAACAGTGTGTTCTGCTCCATGGAGATTGCTACCCAGTTGTCTTAGGCCTAAATTCCGGGTGATTGTGGGGCCTGGCTCTGCCACTGGGGCCCGCGTCTTCCAATTGGCCTGTATTGTTGTGAGGGCCCAAAGAGAAGAAGGGGAACAAGCTTTTCTATGCAACGGATTTGACCAACAGACAAAGGCGAGTGCTGGGCTGTGTCTAACATACACACAGAGACCCCAGCTCTGAGTCCTTCTGGCCAAAAGGTGTTCAGGCCTGTTTGCAGAGCCTTCTGGTAGTTTATGTTTCCTTGCTAAGGCCGTCCTCCCTGGGAAGCCTGGGGCCCATGCTCAGGTCCAGCTCAGTGGGTCTTCTCCAGGCCCCTCCCCCAGCCAGCCCCACCCCTGATTGGCCCCCCTACCCTGAGCGGGGGGAGGCTGGCACCCATTCACGAATTTGTGCACTGGGCCTCTAGTTTTTTAATAATAGACCTTACTTTTTAGAGCAATTTTAGTTACATTCATAGCAAAACTGAGTGGAAGGTACAGGGATTTTCCTTATAACCCTACTCGCACTGTGCTGTGTACATCCTCCTGTTGTAGTTGAACCTTGCTTGCTCTTGGCATCTCAATGGGAGAGGTTTACTCCCAGGCTGATTGGCTGTGAGAACTGGCTGCAACCACCATGGAGGATCAGCTGTGCAGGGTCTGAGCCCGGAGCGGGATTTACTTCAGTGGGGCTCTGGTGCCAGCTGAGTCCACCCCTTGAGCCTGGCTCATTTTGGCAGCTTCCCTGTGTTTGTTTCTTTGTATTAGGTAGAATTGCTGTCTCCCAGGCTTGGTACAGTGACCTAATGTAGTAGATGTTTTGTAGAGGTTAGTGGCACAGTCTCCCCAATCACCCAAGTTGGGTACTTGAGGTGCACCCCTCATGTTGTCTGTGTATACCCTCCTGTTGTAGTTGAGCCTTCATTGCTGTTGGATGCCAATAGGAGGGTTTACCCCAAGGCTGATCAGCTGCAAGAACTGCCTGTAACCACCAACAACTGGCTGCAACCACCATGGAGGATCAGCTGTGCAGGGTCTGAGCCCGGAGCAGGATTTACTTCAGTGGGGCTCTGGTGCCAGCTGAGTCCACCCCTTGAGTGTGTCCTTGTGAAGGAGGTTGTGTTGTGCTTCAGTGTGGTCTGAAGCTATCCATTGGGTATGCTGGCCCTGAGGCCTCTCAGGATGTACAGCAAGAACCTCTGCCACCTGTTTCTGAGGCTGGCTGGTGTTGGGCTTGCGGCCTCTTAGTAAGAGGTATGTGGCATGCTGAGGTCAGATGTTGCTTGTTTGAAAGATTTTAGGAAAAGTCCAAAGCATGAGCCAAGGTGGGTCAATTGTATGGCAAAACCCCTGGAAAATGCTTGGGTTGGGCCCACAAGTTGGGTAGAGCAGGGTCTCAGGGAATCTCCTGGGTGGGTCCAAAAGTGTAAGCCAGGTTAATGGAGACTCAGATACGGTGCCCACCTGCTGACTCGGTGAGGATAGGACTCAGCAAGGGAACAATGGCCTCTGTGAGCACTCTGTCTGGGAGAAAGCTGCCCCTCTAGCTCTTGCCCCAGTGACAACTCATTCCTCCCTTTATGTCCCTGGCTCCCCAGTGCTGGAACACAGAGCAAGTAAGTCTGAGTAAATTCATGCAAGGGCCCGGCTAGAGGAATGCCTTGGATTCTAGAGCCCTTCATCTCACTCAGCCACAATCCCTGCTGGTTTCACAGCCAGAAACTATGGGAACTTCTCTTCCTGGAACTAGAACCCTGAGATGGGAGGCCCTAGTGTGGGGCTGGGACCCTCAGAAGTGAGGGGGTACCTTTGCATCTGAGATTTGCCTCCTGATTTGTACTGGGCACATTTGGGGGTGGGACCAGCCTGTTTTGCATCTCCACCCCTTCAACCAGTCTTGATGCAGGTTCTTCTTTCTATCCTTAGTTGTAAGACTTCTCTTCTGCTGGAGTTCAGGCAGTTCTGAATGATGGTTCTTCAGTATATTAGTTGTAATTTTGATGTTGTGGACAATTCCACTACCACATTTACCTATGCCATTATCTTGACCAGAACCCCCAAATATCTTCTTTGATGAGATGTCTCTCAAAATCTTTGCCCCACTTTTTAATCAAGTTGTTTGTTTGTTTCATTATTGAGGGATTTTTGTATTTTTTTTATTGTCTAAAGTTTTATATATGTCTCCTTTTTCCTCAGTTGACCGCCCCCTCCCCCAGCCATTCCCACCCTGGGCAAGCCCCCACCGCCCCAGTGTCTGTGTCCATCGGTTTTCCGAATATGCATAACCAATATGCAAGTCCTTTGGTTAGGTCAGTGGTCGGCAAACCACGGCTCACGAGGAGCCAAATATCAACAGTACAATGATTGAAATTTCTTTTGAGAGCCAAAATTTTTAAACTTAAACTTAGGTCATTATTGAGTTTTAAGAGTTCTTTGTATATTTTGGATAACAGTTCTTTATCAAATCTCTTGCTAATATTTTCTCTTCGTGTCTTGTGTTTTCATTCTCTTTGTATAATCATCTTTCAAAAGATTTAATTACTTCTGTGAAATGCATCTTAAACTTATATATTTATCTTTATTTTCACCATTACCAATTAGTGAGGTATGATTATGTATTGGAGAGTTGAAAGTGGTATGATTTTTTTTTCTTTTAAAAATAGATTTAAATCACACCTGTACTATATTTCTTTGGTGTGGTGAATTTTTTAGCTCATTGCTTAAGCACTGAAGTTTTTAGAAAATAAATCATACACACTTAATTAAGGTTATTTCATCTAAAGCAGAGTAAGAACACTGTCTAAAAAATTGATGAACTTTCTGGCAAAGGGAAGGAAAACGTGCTCTAATTTAAAATGAAGAGAGTTAGGTAATACCACATTTCTTGAACCTCTACCAATTTTCTATTTAAGAGAGAAAGTTTTAGTGTGAGGTCATTGATTGGGTAGATCATATAAATTACTTGTTACTATGGGGCAATGGCTTTTCTAAATAGAAAATTCTATTTTCTTTAGATGTAGGAAATGAAAGTTTGCTGCTTTGGTTTTCTTCATCCAAACCCAAAATTTATTTTTAGTTTGTATTGTATGCAAAATAGCATAATTATTTTTTGAACATGGACTCTATTGATAGCATAATTTTGTGTATAGGGAGAAGAATTTATATTATACATATTCTATTTCATTTCCCTTCATGTTGACATTACCTGTAATTAACAAAGTTAAAGGATAATTTTTTTCCCAAACCTTTCAATGTTTAGAAAATTTGGGGAAAAAAATTCTGTATTAAGTCCTTGATATCTTTAAGTAATAAAAATTAATATCCACAATATATGTATTATATATGTGTGTGTACATGCACCATTATAACCATTATAAGTTCATAAAAATATTCTTTCTAGAGATTATTTCCTTCATGAAATCCCATCTGATCTTCTCAAAAAACAAATAATCTAATCATACAGTAGTTTATGCTTAACATGATTCAAAAATATAATGTAAATGATGAAAACAGTTTAAGATGACAAATGAGTGCATTAATAGAATGAATTTATTCATGGAAGACCTAATATATGGATTAATCAATAAATATTGCAGCTTCCTGTAGTTGAGGAAATAAATATAAAAATGCCTAAAAACGTTATAATTGAGGAAGCAGGATTAATCTAATAACATCAAAATATTTCTAATTTATATTTAACACTAGAGGTGCATGAATCCATGCACCAGTGTAGTCCCTTGGCCTGGTCTGTGAGGATCGGGCTGAAACTGGCTCTCTAACATCCCCTGAGGGTTCCTGGATAGCGAGAGGGTGGTTCTCGGTTGATGCACCCCAGAATCGGGCTCATCACCTGAGAACCTCAGCTTCCAAGTCACCTCAGCTCCACAGCTCCTGTGTTGAGCATCTGCCCCCTGGTGGTCAGTGTGCCTCATATCTGTTGGTCAGACAGCTGAACTGTCCCTTAGGCTTTTATATATATAGATGACAAAACACAGACCTCTAAATCATTACACATAGTGTTCTTGTAAATAGCAGGACATTGTATACAACTCCCAACATCTGCAATGGAAAAAGTCATTCTAATATACCAGTATAATGAATAAGGTACATAATTATATCATCTCCACAGTGAAATGTTGAGTAATTCCTTCTTATATAACCAGTCTATGAAAGAAAAAGACTACATATTTACAAGCTAAGAGAGTAGAAACACAGACCACATTTTGGTAGATAATTATAAAATAATAATAACAAAATAGTCATATGACCTTATGATATATCCACTTATTTTAAATAGATTACTATTTCAATCACTTTCCTTAAAACCTACTTTGTACTCAGCACTACCTTCCTGCAATTTGTGAAATTCACCAAAATAGAGAAATGGTTGGGAGATATGCATCCTAGAAATAAATTAGTCAGCAAAACAGAAAGATAAAAACAAAATACAACAAGATGCATTTTCTTAATAAAAAAAAAAACAATACACTAAATATTTATTTTTTTAAATATGCTTTTATTGATTTCAGAGAGGAAGGGGGAGGCAGAGAGATAGAAACATTAATGGTGAGAGAGAATCATTGATCAGCTGCCTCCTGCACACTCCCTACCGGGGATGGAGTCCTCAACCAGGGCATGTGCCTGACCAAGAATTGAACCGTGACCTCCTGGTTCATGGTGGATGCTCAACATCTGAGCCATGCCAGCTGAGCTATTTTCAATTTACTTTTCAAACAGAGTTCTACAAGGTATAGGCAGTTACATTTGAAAATGTTTCCATTTGAATAGATGACAAAGACCATAATATTTAAATAAAAGGAACATACATAGTTCCTAGATATAGAAAATGAAACCTGCCCTGACTGGTTTGGCTCAGTGGATAGAGTGGTATTTACATACTATATTTTCTTAAATTTATATGATTACTTTTATCTACCTAAGATCACCTTTGCTGGAAGTTAGGAAAAAGTACTTTTTGTTTCAGGAGGCATAGGCAATTTTCATATTCAGGAAATTGAAAGAATTATATAATTATACATCTTGGCCCTGCACCTAGATGCTATAAATTTATAATTTACTGTAATATCACTTTTCTGTCTATCCATTCATTTCTCTCCATCCATCAACCATTTTTTTCAATGAAATCAAAGTAGATATTAGGCATCAGCACACCTCTTAAATATGATTAATAACGATAGGAGTTCAATATTTGTTTATGTATTTGTTTCTTTTCTGAAAAAATTATATACAATGAAGTGCACTAATCTTAAGTGTTCTATTCAATGAGTTTTTGACAAATGATATACCTCTGTTACTAAAAATAGTTATCAAAGTATGGAATGTTCCAGAAATTTTATATTACCCATTTCCATCCAGTCTCTACACCCTTGCCACCAGAGGAATGTACCATTCTGTATTTTCCACAATAGATTACTCTCGCCTATTCTAGAAACATATAAATGGAATTATATATATGTTCTTTGTTGTATTATTTTTTAAATTCAACCATGTCATTGCATGTATCAGTAATTTGTGCCTTTTTATTTCTAAGCAACATTTAATTGTATGGATATACCCCAGTGTCATGCATGTTTTTATTGATAGATACTTGGCCTTAATAAGCCTGCTATAAACATTTTTGTTCAAGTCTTGTTGCAGACATATATTTTCATTTCTCTTGATTAAATATCTAGAAATAGAATGACTGAATCACAGAATAAGTGTGTATTTGGTTTTAGAAAATACTTCCAGACCATTTCACACTCCCATCAAAAATTACATGAAGAGGATGTTAAACAATAGATTGGAATAAACAAATTGAGTATTGATATTGAATTCACTCTTGGCATTATGTGAGAGAAAAAAAAATGTAGGAAAGGGAGGCTGGTAACAAGAAACTTAAAAAGCTATAGGAAGGATGAAAAAAACTGTAAGGACCTAAATTAAGACATGAAGGATACAGATAGACATAAAAGATATTTGGAAGATAGATGGAAATAAAACTTGGAGATTAATGAATTAATGGAGAGGAAGGTAAACTCAAGACTAATTCCAGGCTTCTGAGTTGAGTGACTCTCATAGAGGGGATTCAAAGATGAATGACAAAACCATGCCTCCAAAGAACTTAGTGAACAGTCCTGGCTGGACAGCTCAGTTGTCTAGAGGGTTTTCCTGATATGCCAAGATTGTGGGTTCAATCCCCAATCAGGGCGCATACAAGAATCAACCAATGAGTGCACAAATAAGTGGAACAACAAATAGATATTTTCGTCTCTCTCAAATAAATAAATAATTTTAAAATAAAAAAACTTAGGGAACAAACACACTGTGCCACTATAAAGAATAACCCAGGGTGCCCTCACCAGTGTGTAGATAAGTGGTTAGAGAGTCATACTCTGGAGGCCTCAGATACAATACCCAGTCAGGGCACATATGCGGGTTTGATCCCTATTTGGGGCACATGGGAGACAACCTATCCATGTTTCCCTCTCACATTGATGTTTCTCTCTCTCTCTCTCTCTCTCTCTCTCACTCTCTCTCTCTCTCTCTCTCTCCCTCTCTCTCTCCCTCTCCCCTCCTCTCTCTCTAGAATCAATGGTAAACTATCCCCAGATGAGGAGTAAAAAATAAAATAATCTCGGGCAAGTGGGAAAGTATAATTGCTCTAATTGAAATACAAACGAAATATAATATTATGGAAACTCAGAAGACAAGTTTCCACCTCAAGAATTAAATAAAGCACTATGCACTTTGGGAGGTATTTGCAAAGGGTCTTGAAAAATGACATGATTCTTCATAGAGGATCTGCTTGCTTAAGTAAAGTCACTTAAGAAAGTTCTGGGAATGCAGAGTGATAAGACAGAAGGGTATGGGGGAAATGCAATTTTTCTTAGTAGGTGAGCCTAGAGTTATATATATGGGTGTTGTGTAGTGAAAACCTTGAATATCTTTAAAGGAGTCCGAATTTATAAATGTTGAATCACTATATTGCACACCTGAAATTTGCATAATATTGTATGCCAACAATGCTTAAATTTAAAAATAAGTAAATAAATAGATAATTGAGACTGAATTGAATTATTTAGCCTTTGAAAAACTATCAATATTATTAAGTGTATATTTAGACATTCACATTGGCAGAATTGTGAAGTGTTGATTTAAAAGAATGATTTAAGGCAGGTGGATCTTAAAGAAGACAAGCTGATACTTTAGGAGAGAGATGAGAGAACATTAATTAGAACAAAAGAAATAAGGAAAAAATACACTAAACAAATGTGTGAGGGATAGAACTGGTAAGAAATTGCAACTAAGTAGATATGGGAGATGAAGCTGAAAGTAGGACAGTGGGATAACATTTTCTCTTTGCAGAATTAAACTAGGGAAGCCATAAGGTCACTGATTTGATTTGGCATATACTGTTGGAGACATCACACTCCACAGTGATGTTTGTGATTACTTCATATGTTTCCTCTCCTAAGCCCAATATCCCAAAGACATTTCACTTCCTCTTCAGTAATTTGCCTTCAGTTGAGAAAAACTGTGGAAAGTTTGATTTGATTATGACTGTTTAATTCAAATAGACTTATTTTGCGGTGGTAGAAAACAGTAATTTTTTCCACTAATTTTTATTAATATTAAAAACTGCCTTCCTTGTTAAAATAGTAAACAAAAGAGCCAAATAGTGTACAAGCCTATGCAACATGTAGACCTGGCGGAAAATCCATGGGTAAATACTTGATGCCGCATGATGCTATAGAAAGAACTCAGCTCCTGTTCATGGTATGTGCTAGTTTGCACTTTGGGTATTCACTGGGTTTTGATGTCAGGGTTTCTTCTGGGATGAGTGTGGATTAGGAAAATGTATGAAAAGCACAAGGAAAGAGCACAGTAAATAGTTCCTATTATTTACTTACCATTCGGGCTCATCTTCCATCGTAATCAGCCCTTCTCTCCTTCCTGACATGACTCATCTTCAACTTTCTTCTTCGGGTTAAACCATCCCAAGAGCTGCTCATAGTTTCCCAGCCAGCTAAGCATCAGAAGTTTTTCCAGGCCTGTTCCTTGGCAGCCAGGAGTTTTTCTATTCCACAGCCAAAAATGATATATCCATTCTGCGTAGGCTGTTAGCTAAGAATGTAAGATGACTTTGTGCGGCATTCCCTGCATTCCTGATGTGCTGGAAGTTCCATTCAAGGTCTTTTGATTCAGGGGGCTACTCCCCCACCCCCCCTGCCCTCACGCTGCAGCAAAGCTGAAAGGGAAGAAAGCAGTCACAGTCAGGGTGGCTGTCAGCCTGGATGCTGGCTGTCCTGTGGTAATGGGTTTTCCCCATCACCAATTTCCCCTCTGGCTAGCTTGTAACTATTTTGAAGCCTGAGGCTGTGACACTGGAAATATTTTGAAAATTTAAAAAAAGAGTTTGACAATTTACCTAAATTGCTATTTGTTCCTCTCAGTTGTTTTTAACAGGTTTACTCTTTCCTCATCAGCTGCTCCTGCTTCAACTTGCTTTCAGTCACAAAGTGTATGTTTACACATTAATTTTGTTTTACTTTTTTTTTCTTTATTGATTAAGGTATGTCCTTATCCCCCCATTGTTCGTCCACCCCCCACCCCCACTCATGACCTCACCTGCCCTGGTGTCTATGTCCATTGGTTAGGCTTATATGCATGTATACAAGTCCTTTGGTTGATCTCACCCCCTTACCCCACCCTCCCCTACCTTCCCTCTGAGGTTTGACAGTCTGATCGATGCTTCTCTGTCTCTGGATCTGTTTTTGTTCATCAGTTTAGGTGTTCATTATATTCCATAAATGAGTGAGATCATGTGATATTTATCTTTGACTGACTTATTTCTCTTAGCATAATGCTCTCCAGGTCCATCCATGCTGTTGTAAATGGTAGGAGTTCCTTCCTTTTTATAGCAGTGTAGTATTCCATTGTGTAGATGTACCACAGTTTTTTAATCCACTCATCTGCTGATGGGCACTTAGACTATTTCCAAATCTTAGCTATGATAAGATTTTATCCAGTATTCTCTGACTCCTATCACAGTGAAGAAAGAATTATTTTGCTAATTGAAGGTACTTATTTAGTAAGGATTTACCTTCATAAATAGTTATTACATCAGAAGGATCACTTTTTACTGAGAAGAAAATAAGAATAGATAGATATAGATATAGATAGATATATAGATGATAGATAGATAGATAGATAGATAGATAGATAACTATACAAATTTTCAAAGGTCCTTTTACTCTCATGAATGAAATCATAACTGATTCAGAGAGATGGGTAATTTTGGTTGTTTTTCCGAGTGGGTTTCTGGTTTTCTCATTCTGCTGTGGAACCGCCTAACTTGCTTCGCAAGAGGATTGAATGGATGTTTCATGCTGTGAAACTAGTTCTTGTAGCATTTACATAAGACAGCTTATAATCATTCATTCCATCCTCTATTCTAATAAATTCTGTATAATTTATATCCCAGAAACCCAATATATGTCCTAACTTCTAAATTTATAGACACTCTAAAAGCCTTCATTAATCATCCTTTAAATGGAATTCATTTTCAGGGGGGAAAAAATTTCTACAATGTAGTTGTCTGTTCTTATACTTTGTGGGCTTGTTCGTGGAAAGGATAGGTCCAGCCAAATGGTGGTCAGAATGTTGCTATCCCCAAGATTCTGACTGCTCCTAATGTTGAGAGCAGCAAAATGTGTTCGTTATTTAAATAAGCTCAGGCTGCCAAATGAATCATAAAGGCAGCTGCATGTCCTGTGCCAAGGTGTCATTTTCATTAAGTGTGAGATTGCACCTGAAGGACAGTTTAATTTGCAGCTGCTAAAAATATTTCGACAGAGTGGTACTGTTACAAGTGGCAGGTGGTGCCCAAACGTGAATTTTGCAAGAAATGCCATCTGTGGGATGAGGTGTGGAAGAATGTCTAGGGGGTGGGAAAGGAGATAAAGGGGGGAAGAAAATAGAAGTGTATTTACCCAGGGTTTGTTGCTATTATCTTGACTACAGATTCCGTGCTTCATAGGATAGCATTGGCCCAAGATTATTAAATATGATTATTTGTTCAGCTTCTGCCATGTGCTCAGGGCATTGCAAAAGTACCACAGTACCTGCAAAGACGAAGTTTCTTCCCCAAAGGCATACCACTTAAGCTATCCAGATGAGAGAATCCTTTCCAACTTTATTTACCTTTCATAGTGTTTGCATTGCAGTTATGTGCTGCTGAGATTAATGCACTTTGATCTCGCTTAAATGGATTTTCCCACTTTCTTTTGATGTCAACTTTAACATACATCCACACTGGTTTCCTGCTCCACGTCGCAAGAAGTATTTTCTAATTATACAAGCTGAAAGGTTTTATTAAATTACTAGAAGCCCGCTGCACGAAGATTCACGCAATAGTCCTTCCTTCTCCCGGCTGCTGGCACCGGTTTTCCTCTGGCACCTGGGACCCAGGCCTTTGGTCTGGCCGCAACAGAGAAGCCAAACCTGGTCAGTCTTCAGTCTTCAGTCTTTACTCCAGCCAGAGCCTTCAGTCTTTGCTCTGTGCCTGTGTATGCAAATCAACAATCATCTTTGTTGGGTTAATTTGCACAGTCTCTCTGATTGGTTGGTGGGCATAGTGGAGTGACACTAATTTGCATGTTTCTCTTTTATTAGTGTAGATACAGATTCTAGAGGCTGAGATTCAAGAATGTCCACAGTCTGGCCCAAGCCTACTTACTACAGGAGTCACTGTGGTTGGCTCCCTCCCTTGCATTTTGCTCAGGCAGTTACTTTGTACCATTCATGGCAGTTCCACTGTCATCGATTGGGTCAGGAATGGGCAGTTCTAAGCCATTTAGTATCCATGGGATCTGCGTAGCGGTTTGCTCAGGACGGGTAAGAAAGCAAAGCTATATTTTTTCCATGCCCTGGGTGCAGTTAGCCATTCCATAACCACGTGGATGGCCAGCACGAGGGTGGTGTGAACAGGGAGCAGAGGAAATCCAAGAGAGGAACTTGACCAAGTTGCTCCTGGAGACACCCTGCCTGGGG
>NW_006300375.1:2120582-2123686 GCF_000327345.1 Myotis davidii
GGGTTCTGAGTTTTTTTTTAGCTTCTAGATTTGCAACATAGTTACTTAGAGTTGCAGCTGAGAGGCCGCAAGTCAGGCGGGGAACATTGGAGTCCTCTGTCACTGAAGCAAGCAAGCTTCATGTTAGTTTCAAGCTGCCTGGCTGCTGGCCGCCATCTTGGCTGGCAGTTAATTTGCATATCTCGCTGATTAGCCAATGGGAAGGGTAGCGGTCGTAAGCTAATTACCATGTTTCTCTTTTATTAGATAGGATTGTCATGCGATTGTGAACTTTACAGAGTAGAGAACATCATAATGTGGCACATTATCTAGGGGCATTGTAACTGGTTACATTATGAAAAGATCTATATATGTGTACCTGTTAGTTTCAATGGGCTTGGCCACTCCAAAATCCGGAATTTTATCTGGAAGCTGGAAGTAGGCATCCTCTGCTTTAATAGGCTACAGACAACTTAAAAGAAAAAGAAACCAGTAAGTTTGGATTGCTTTTCATTTCTGTGTGCCATTTGATGGGAGCAACTGGAAGCAATATAACATCTTTTGAATAACTTTCCTAGGTTCCTAGGAGAAGTGATACAGTAGATCAGTCTGAGTGGTAAAACTTTTCCATGGGGAATTTTTGATGATGAAACCAGTTATTTAGTAGCATGTAGTTTTTCAGGACAATGGTAACCTCTGAACTGCAACATATGCATTGGTTTTAGCTTCATACAATGGAGAAACATGCCTTATGTTACTTTAATCCCATTGATGGAATCTAATTTTGAAAAATTGCAAACAGATAATTAATTTTTGCTGTATTCATCTTCTGACACAAAAGGATGCAATCAAAAAGAGAAAAGCTTCTCCCAAGTTAAAAGGACATTCAAAAAATTTCAGGAGACTATTTGAAAACCTGCTACTGTGTACTATCGCTTAAAAATAGTTGCAATTTAAATAAGAATGTCTAAGCATTTCTTTACCCAGAAACCTAAACATCAAGTTCAACTCATCCCAGAAGCTTTAAAAAAGCAACAAAATGTTACATTTTCTTTAAAAAAAAATAAAATCTACACAAATTCCAGTTATTCATAGGGATATGAAATACAGCATAGGAAATATAGTGAATAATATTGTAATACCTATTTATGGTGTCAGAGGGTATTGGGCTTATCAGGGTGATCACTACTCCTTATATACAGCATCTTATCAATGAATATAATCCATCAATTCTACTTTCACATAATCCCTGCATGTGTCTCCTTCTTTATTTATAGCTCAAGATTACCATCATTTCTCACCACTCTCCAGAATAATCTTTCTGCCTTTATTCTTGTCTCACTATAACTTTTCTCTACAGCAACCAGAATAATCTCCTTCAAATAGAAATCTGAGAATGGCATTACTAGGTTTAGAACACTCAGGGTTTCCCTCATAGCTAGCAGGACAATAAACTGCCTTCCTTTTTTCCTGGCCTCTGTTTAACTTTCTCTCATTATATCTGACCATCTCTGTCTTCACTGGCCACTCTCTGTGTTCACAGCATTCTCTGTCATTTCTGTGACTTGTCATGTACGATCCTTCTGCCTGGGACACCCTTGGTTATGCTTCAGGCCTTGCATTATATGCCATATCTTCAGAGGACAACGTCCCCTAATTCTTTCAAGGCAAGATTGTCTCTTCCATTTCCTTCTGTATTCTTTCCAAACTCTTAGTTTTGCTCTTTTTTTATGCAGTTTCATAATTTCTCTATTTAATTGTTGGTATCCTCTCACAGACAGTAAACACCAAGTGGACCTAACACTTTTTACCATAATATCCCCTAATCTTCCACTCTGCAGAGCACATAGTAAGTGCTTAGGAAATATTTGATAATGAAAATAAAAATGGTGTGTGATTGCATGAAGAAGAAAGATTATTATTGGAGTAATATTCTATACATTATTGGATTGATAGCAAATAAAGGGAAGTCTTAGTCTGAGAGGATAGCTCATTTCTCCACAGAAAGGAAAAAAAGAAAAATTGGGGGATGAAGGAAGAAAAAAGAGGGTGGGCTCGGTCTTATTATAGCAAATAACAAGTCCATCTTTGGAGTGTAAAGTGAGAGATTAACCTTTCTGATTTTAAGACAATTTGAATGATTTTTAAAAGTTGTTGTTAGTACATCTATAAGTATACTAATTACGTAGACACCAAGATTCTTATTTAAGATAGAGTGAATTTATAGCACACCCATTTACTATTCTACATGATTTTCTTTATCCTTGCTTAGATGTAGAAGCAAGTGGAAGGAAGTTCTGGGTTTTGCACAGCAGGTAGAGTGAATATTCATAAGGCTAAGAGGTCCCAGGGAAATAGGGAAGACAATTAGAATGACTGATTAGAATGTTTGGACTGAATAAAGATAATTCACCAGTGAGGAGAGGAATAGTCAGCAGTGGTCGGCAAACTGCGGCTCATGAGCCACGTGCGGCTCTTTGGCCCCTTGAGTGTGGCTCTTCCACAAAATGCCTCGTGCAGGTGCCCATGTACAATGCGATTGAAACTTCATGGCCCATGCGCAGAAGTCGGTATTTTGTGGAAGAGCCACACTCAAGGGGCCAAAGAGCCGCATGTGGCTCACGAGCCGCAGTTTGCTGACCACTGGAAGGGGATGAGAAAGGGGGTAAGAGGACAAAATAACACAAGGAAAGGCAAAATTGGGGGATTAAAGAAATAGAATATGAATAGTGAGCAGAGGTTTTGATCAAAGAGAAGAATTTCTAAATTTGAAATATTAGAAAATTATTTTAAATTTTTGGAAGAGATCAGATAGACACCTATTTTATTTCAAATAAGAATGAATCTTTTTCTAGGGGAGGCTAGGGGACTGTCTAGGGCGGGGGAAAAAATGGACACATATGTAATACCCTTTGTAATAAAAAAAAAATTAAAAAATAAAAAAGAAAAAAAAAGAGAAAGTGGTAAAGTAACAACTGACACCACAGAAATACAAAAAGAAAAACTGTAAGAAAATACTATGAACAACTATATGCAAAAAAGTTGGAAAATGTGGATGACATAGACAAATTCCTAGGAAAATACAATCTCCCAAAACTGAATCAGGAAGAATCAGAAAACCTGAA
>NW_006300375.1:2124099-2124388 GCF_000327345.1 Myotis davidii
TATTTGTATATAAACTATTTGTGACATGCAGAGTGAATAGAACCCAATTTTAAACAAACCCAATTTTAAAATTAGGCATCTGGTATCTGAGAAGTAAGAGTATTCTCAAGGTCACAGAAACCTTGGCCGTTGGCTCAGTTGGTTGGAGTATCATCCCATACACCCAAATGACGCAGGTTCAATCCCAGGTCAGGTCTCATATGCAGGTGGTAGATTTCATCCCATTCGGGGCATGTACAGGAGGCAATCAATTGGTGATTCTGTCACACATCCATGTTTCTCTCTTTCT
>NW_006300375.1:2143413-2145780 GCF_000327345.1 Myotis davidii
GCGTCAGAGCAGCATCAAATAGACTGTCAAACTACAGTGGGAAGGCTGGGGACGGTTGGGGGGAAGGGTAAGAGATCAACCGAAAGACTTGTATGCATGCATATACGCCTAACCAATGGACATAAGACACTGGTGAATAGGGGAGGCTAGGGGACTGTCTAGGGCGGGGAAAAAAATGGACACATATGTAATTCCCTTTGTAATAAAAAATAAAATTTGAAAAAAAAAAAGAATGAATCTTTTTCTAGTATAAGATACAATCTAGATTTCTTAAATATAAGTTTTATTAAATTGGCATTATTTTTCTTTGATATTCTTTTTTTCTATTTTAATAAATTTAGCTGTTATTTTCCATGTGTAATTTTAGGTTTTGGCTGTATCTGAAGCTATGTCAAACTGTTAATTTGTCTATAATATCCTCTACTCCTGTATAATCAGATACTGAAGGAGAACTAAGGATTGAAAACCCTTTTACCAAGTACTTCATAAGATGCTTGAATTATTTCTCATTACCTTCCACATTTGTAAGCGATAATTATGCTGACATATTTTAGAAAGTGAATATAATACTTGATATGACTTCTCTCATGTCCAACCAACAAGAGACTATTTATACATGTAAAATTTCTTTGCATTGTTGTTGTTTTTGTGCTTCTAACATTGCTTTTATTGGATTATAGCTTTCTGAGAACAAGAAATATATATTATTCATTTTGATTTTTACATGGTGTCTTGTAAATATTTATAATGGAATAAAAGGTAGTTGGATTTAATTGCTTGAAATTATTTAAGTTATTAAAGTATTTATATGAAGAACTGCACTAATTTGGGAGGTAATATTAGACCAACTTCTCCATTGCTCCAGGACTAACACAGAAGAATGTGTGAGGTTTTTATAATTAAAAATAAAAATTTTGTAGCTGGATTTTAATGTGATCCCTTAAACTGAACATGTGATTGAGGCTTCCTTTCGGTATCATCTAATAATAACATAATACCTTTGTTAACATTTTATAAAATTGTTTCACAACACTATTTAAGTTTAAAATATTTGCTTGTGTATATTCATATTGACTAATGTCACCCCAATAAATTTAATTAAAAATAATAAAATATTTGTATATAAACTATTTGTGACATACAGAGTGAATAGAACCCAATTTTAAACAAACCCAATTTTAAAATTAGGCATCTGGTATCTGAGAAGTAAGAGTATTCTCAAGGTCACAGAAACCTTGGCCGTTGGCTCAGTTGGTTGGAGTATCATCACATACACCTCCCATGTCCTGGATGGTTGAGAGTTCAATTCTCTGCTAAAATTGAGTACTGGGATGAGTCCATGCAGAAATATAATAACCCAGAAGAAATGGATAATTTATAAAAGCATACAACCCAAAAGAAAGCCTAAAGAGGTCAATATGTGTTCTTGCTTCCCCCCCTCCCTCCCCCTCAAAAAAAAAAAAAAAAAAAAAGGTCACAAAAGGTGCAAGTGATGATCTGTGTTTTTTCATACACTCACACCTCATTTCTAGGAGTCTAATTTCATCAGTGAGGTAATCCTTTTTTGGTTTGTACATTAAAATTCCTACCGTCACATTAATTATTCCTCTCAACATTCTATATATATATATGAACAAGTACAATTTTATGAAGGCCAGATTTGCAAACAATTATTAAGGTTAAAGTAATACATTATTTTATGTATCCAAAAAAATTCTGGTGCTAAGTGATTCCAATTTTTAAGTTACTATTTTCCTACTCTGATTACAGTGGAACACTGAACCCCCTTTTCTTAGTATGTTACATAGTAAAGCTGTGAAGCTAGTACATATTTTATACAGTTTGTATGAGTCACAACCATATCAACCCAGGTATTTACAGAAGCATTTTTTGAAGTAAGACTCTAAACCCTATGTATAATCTAGGCAGTCTTGTTTTATTTTTTTATTTTTTTCTTTCCTTCCCTCCTAGGACAGATATGTGTTGACTGCTCACTGTGTTTTAGGCTGTTGAATCATAGCACCAAACGAAACATGCCAAGTTCTTATTCTCATGGAAATTATACTGCATGGGATGGAGGGAGAAAAGAAAATAAGCAAATGAATCCTATATAATAAAGAGCTAATATGCAAATGGCCGTCATGCCCTCATGCCATCACAATCCATCACCAGGAGGCTGTGTGTGCAGCGGGGGTGCGCGACTGGGCAGGGACTTGACGCTGCATGTGCAGCATGGAGGCAGGTCCGGTGGCTCTGCACGGTGATGACAGGGGGCCTGGCAGCTCCGTGCAGCGAGGCCTGGGGTCCCACAGCTCCACGTGGTGCAGAGGCGGGACCCCCAGCTCTGGCCTACCTCTTTTGGGCCAT
>NW_006300375.1:2145822-2149497 GCF_000327345.1 Myotis davidii
GGGGCAGGGGCGGGACCTCCAGCTCTGGCCTACCTCTTTGGGGCAATCAATCATGGGGCTCCCACCCTGTGAGAGGGCAGAGGCCAGGCTGGGGGACCTCCCTCCCCCCAAGTGCACAAATTTCATGCACCGGGCCTCTAGTATTAGATATAGAGAGAGGCAGAGAGCTGTTTAATAGCAGACAATGAACCATCTTAGGAACAAAAATAATGAATGAAAATAAGTTTGTTTATTTTTTTAAAAAGCCCTGGAGTAAGGATTTCAATGCTTTTAAAGAAGGTAATCAACAAGGGGCTTTTGGATAATGTAATATTTGAACAAAGACCTGAGTAGAAGTAGGAACCCACACTTGAGGATATAGGAGGGCAGAGGGATACCAGCCAAGAATGATCTGAGGCAGGACTGAGAGTGCTTGCCTTGTTTGAGAACCCGCAGGGGGAGGCATGGCTGACTAGGAGTGACTTAGGGACGGAAGGGTAGGTTGAAGAAAAGAAAGCAGGGGCTGGATCATATAGGGCTTCTGATTGCTATAAGAATTAATATTTCACTGTGAGTGGTTCAGAAAGATACAGGAGGGTTTAGAGAGGGAAGTGACATATCACAGGTTCACGCTGGCTGCTGTGTGGAGACGTGGGCCAAAGTTGGTAAAGTAGGATCCAAGAGGCTATAAGGTGTCTATTGCTGGCAATGGTGGTCTGGGAGGGGCAGGTCTTAAAGGATGTGGTAGGAAATGCTGAAAATAGGGATGGGCTGATAGAATGTGGAACATGAGAGATAGGACTCAAGGGTGACTCCAGGGTTTTTGCCTTGAGTGCCTGGTAAATGATATTTCTGTTCACCAAGATGAAAACAACATGACAGGATTTATGTTTTATTGTTGTATTATGTGGATCTCATTTCTCCCCTCCTACCTAATTTTTGCTGGAAACTGGAATAGATGAATAGAAGTTTGATTTAGACTATCTTATGCTTGAAACGCAGAATAACAGCAGTGATGGCAATAAGTAATATTAGATAGCACTTAAAGTTTGCCAATTTTTTTTTATCCAGTAATGCATTTGAACTGTGTGGTCACACTGCTGATTTCTGCAACTAGTCCTAACTTTCTAGGAAAAAAATAATGAATGTTTTTATTACATATAAGGTAACTTGTAACATAGTTTAAAATACATAAAGAATGGACAAACAAAACAGAAACAAACTCATAGACAGAGAGAACAAACTTCTGGTGCCTTAGGGGAGACTGGTTGGAGACCTTGGTATAAAAAGGTGAAGGAATTAAGAAGGACACATTTGCAGTTACAGAGTAGTCATGGGATATAAGTTTATCATAGGAAATACAGCCAATAATATTGAATAACGGTGTATGGTGCCAGGTGTATACTAGAATTATTGTGTAAATTATATTATTGTCTAACCACTATGCTGTATACCTGAGACTAATATACAATAATATTAAATGTCAACTGTCACTTGAAAAAAGGAATGGTTTACAAATACTGGAAAAAGTGAACTAAGCAAAGATTAGTTCTTGAAATATATCAAATAGGAGTTAAAAGAAAGTGAAAATGTACTATAATAAATGGTATTATCCATCCAAATGTGAATTCATATATATCCTATAATTTGTCTCTCAGATCCAAGGTTCATTAGTGCCCACCTCATCCCAGAGAGTGACAACCCTGAAGATGACAAAGTATATTTTTTCTTCCGTGAAAATGCGATAGACGGAGAACACACTGGAAAAGCCACTCATGCTAGAATAGGTCAGATATGCAAGGTGAGGTAAAGAAAAATAAATTGAGGAAGATACTGTTGAATCACAATTTTATTTCTTATTTCCTCCTATGTGCAAATGCAATGAAAAATCTGACTACAATACTTGAATTATCATTATAAATATGTAAATGGTAAAAATTAATTGAAAACATATCATTGTTTATGAGTAACTCTTCATAGTCAAACAAGCAAGCAGAGGTTGTGAGGCATTGATTCAAAATTATATTAAGTGGTCTTAGTTTGAAATTCTAGAGAAATAAGTCTTTTATATTACCTAGAAGAATATATACTTTTTTGTATCCTCAGACCTAGCACACTTTCCTATACTATATAATTTTTTAATGAATATTTGTTGTTAGGATAACTAAGGTATTAATATAAAAGTATTAAATCTTTTTTTATAAATTGATTATTATAACATTCTATGTACCTATGCACATACATAATTTTTAAACTTTGAAATTGATCTGAGTAATTATTTACTGCATGACACAAAATTAAATGTAATATGGCATTATAATGTTAGATATGTATAATAAAAATTGATAGATACTTATGGTTTGATTAATATCAGTGTGAAGATATGATAATGGTACTAATTTCCCCTCTACCACTGTATAGTACAATATATGTGCAATATGGACAAAGTCAACTGTTATTATATATTAAAGCAACTTTCATCTCAGGAGACTCACAAAGCCAGTCCAGTAATTGCCTTAACAGGGAATTCTTTCTAAGAAAATAACATGACATTTTAATAATCTCTGTTTGGGAAGGTAGGTTAGCCTCTTTCTTACCTCAATCATGATCCATTTATTTACTTCTAGTATAGAAATTATTTAAAAATTAATTTTTTAAAAAATCTGGAAACAGAAATAGTATGTAAAACATATGAGAATCTTTTCTTCACAAAATATATATTTAAAAGCACTACTTACATGAGTTTAAAAATATTTATAGTATATAAAATCACATAAACAAAATATAAATCATTATATTTTTGAAGGGACTTTTACAAAATGTATCTCTGGAATGAGTTTCCTTTATTAAGGTTTATGCAAATATTTTTTCAATGTGCTATTGATAAAGTCATCATTACTTAAACCGTTTAAACTTATATTCAGTGCTAGCATACTTTTTTGTGATGTATTTTCAGGATAGGTTATAAAGCATGCATTTATTCTTTCATTCAGTACATACTTTTTTCAAATATATTTTTAATTGATTTTAAAGAGAAGATGAGAGAGAGAGAGAAATAAAAACATCAATTATGAGAAAGATTTATCAAGAGGCTGTCTCCGGAATGCCCCCTACTGGGGATTGAGCCCCAAAACCAGGCATGTACCCTGAGCTCCTGGGTCAAAAGTTCACATTCAACCACTAAGCCCCAGGCCAGGCTCAGTACATACTTATTAAGTACCTACTATGTGCCAATGTATTCACTACTGTGAACCAAGTTAAGTAAGATCTTAAGAAAGGCATATATAAGAGAGAGACATTGAAACTAAACCAAAACGAAAACAACAGTAATAATTGTTTGCTGAAGAGTGGTAAGAGAATGGAAAAAGTGACTTTTTAATGCTAAGGGAAATTTATTGTAAGTCATTCCTTGAATAAAGTTTGAGTGAATAAATTTGACCAGCAATATGATTTAAAAAGCACAGGTATTTGTATCATGTCATTCAAATTTCCTGATTCCTCATTTTGAAATATGAGGAATTGTATTATGAACCTATCTCAAGATAAGAGAAATATTTGAGATTAGCTTTTGCATGCAAAGTCCCCAAAACCAGTGTTTTGTCCTTTCAGAATGACTTCGGGGGGCACAGAAGTCTGGTGAATAAATGGACGACATTCCTCAAAGCTCGTCTGATTTGCTCGGTGCCAGGTCCACAG
>NW_006300375.1:2150343-2159479 GCF_000327345.1 Myotis davidii
CCGTGTTGACTGATTTCATCAAGAGATGAGTAAAGTATATATTAATAAAAAATGGTTATATAAACATAAGAATCTATGACGTATCATATGTGCATAAACGTGCTCTTCTGTTATGAAAATACCAGAGGCCCGGTGCACAGATTCTTGCACGGGTCGGGTCCCTCAGCCTGACCTGCAGGGATCCGGCTGAAACCCATCCGGTGCACGAATATGGGTCCCTCAGTCTGGCCTTGCGGGGATCAGGCTGAAACCAGCTCTCTGACATCCCTTGAGGGATCCTGGAATATGAGACCCCCTCCTGCAGGCCCATCCCCAAGGACCTGGATGCCCACTGGCTCCCTCCTCCCTACTTCCTCCTCCCTCCTCTCTGGGTCCGGGGTGCAGGTGAAGCAAATTCGGGGCTGACAGTGCCCCAGCAGCAACCTAACCCACGGCTGATTCCACAAGGAATTGGGCTCCCTTCTCTACTGGTCAGAGTGCCTGCCCCCTGGTGGTCATTGCACATCATAGCTACTGGGCGGATAGTGGAAGGGTGAGACAGTCGCTTAGGCTTTTATATATATAGATTGTTATTAAATTCTACAGCTATTTACTGAGATCGACTCTGTGTCAGGGGTCCTGCAATATGCAACTGAAGCTACAGAAAAGAATCCAGGCATGCTTTCATCCCTCATGAAGCTTGCACTCCACTAGACATTATATATATGCAGTGATTTCTGTATAATAAAATCTTATAAACACATGTTTTTCATTTGGTCTGATTTATATGTAATTTTCTCTGGGAAAGATTGGTTAAAAGATAAGCATTCCATATTTTAAATGTGCACAACTGTTTTATATCATGGTATAAATACATCCCTCAACATGTATTTATATAAGTAAAATAAAATGGAAAATTGTGGGAACTCATGGCAAACGTCCAGTTGCTTCAATTACCTGATTTTTGTCTAGCAAAATGATGGGGATAATTGCTGTAATACTCCACCTTGACTAGGATGTGATAGCTACTGACTTAAAGTGATTTTCTGTGTTGGAAGTAGTGTTTTTAAACATCATCACAAAAATTAGCTGATCTAATATTTATGATGGTTTGGGACTTAAAAATAATATAATGTAACACATCATACGACCTTGACTATTCATTTTCTGCTCATTTCAGCTTTAAAATGAATTCTTAAGCATTCTTGTTTAAAAGTTTCCTGGTTTCATTTATGACACATGAGGCTTACCATATTACCACAGTTTATATTGTTATTTCTAGTTGATGTCAGAATTAAACATTATTCATTAGGATATCAGTGTATGTGTTTTTCCTATAAAAGATTATGCATTATATGATTATATATTCTACAAATAATAGAGATGGTTTCTTCCATGCCTTCTATTTTTGAGAATCATAATTTGTTTCTTATGTATTGTTTAAATATATAGATGAATTTAAATACCTCAAACACTATTTGATATTGCTAAGAATTTGTGTTTTTTGATCACTGATATTCAAAATTTAAGAACTCAGTATCAATAGTTCTTTTGCCATTGTATAGAGATGAAAATTTGTTCTTGTCTTGTCTCTCTTTTTTAGTAACATCTTCAAGGGGTCAGCTGTGTGTATGTATAGCATGAGTGATGTGAGAAGGGTATTCCTTGGTCCATACGCTCACAGGGATGGTCCCAACTATCAGTGGGTGCCTTATCAAGGACGAGTCCCCTACCCACGACCAGGAACTGTAAGTAGCCTAGATGCTTAAAATATAAAAAGAGTAACTGTCTGCTTAAAATTTTAAAATAGCAGCTCTACTCAGATATTAAATACAGGTTATGTAAACCCAGAATTCCCAGACTATAAATGAAAGCAAGGAAAGGGTTTCTGTGTTACAATGGAACTCCATGTTCAAAACCATTTTCTTTATGAACATCCGTGCTTAACGTCAGTGCTTACCAGTTATGAATACCCATCATTTTTGAGTAATAGAAACTGAATGGACAGGCTTATTTATTTTGTTTTCTGAATGGGATATAGTGAATATGGCCTTTATGGAGAGTTGGAATAATTAGGCTACACCTGGACTTATTCTCTCTGATCATAGCAGAGGCTTAAATGGAGAAAAACTGTTTTTCAACTAATATTGCAGGTAAAGAAAATACGTGAAAAAAATCTCATAGAATGAGCAGGACCTATTACTTTATGAGAGGCTGTCTGCCATCGCCAAACTCTCCTTTACCATCTAGCCCTGCGCACATGCAGGCTTAAAAAAAAATGGACAGAACTCAAAGTATAACCAGCTTTGAATCTTATTTAAAGTAGAGATGAAAAAGAAAAGACTTCAGTATGATAGCAAATGAAGGAAGCCTTCCTCAATATGATATCAGAGGTAATAGAAAATTTTGATAGAACCATTCACTTAAGTGTGACATTTTTTAATCCTAAGAACCATTAAGGAAGTAATTTTGTGTGATGAAAAAAACTTGTATTTGAAGTCTAACTTTCATTACTTTCATTTCACTTCAGCTTTTTAAAATTCTGTTAAATTTAAGTAAGTTATGTTTTCTATGATTTTATTAGACAAATTCTTTTAATAGTCTTGTTTTTCTGTATTGTTACACTTATTTATGAGCAAATTAAAATTTTTCCATTTTACAAATATTACTTCTACATGATGGATCTTATAGATAAAAAAATAAATAAACTTTCAGAATAAATGAACAAGGTGGAATATCTATTAATTAGGTGAAGCCCAATGGGTTTTATAAAAAGCATAAGATATATATCCTATTTCTTAGTGGTAAACTGTTTTGACTTTGTTGGTGGACATTTTTATATCCCTATGGCTATTTATATCTCCATGGCTAATGAATGCCACTGTATTCTAAATACAAACTCTTGTGAGGTTCACTTCAACAAACTTGGAATTACTTCAATGTGCTAGATATTATGCTGCTATTTGGAGTTACAAAGTATTTCATCTGAAGGTGTGTAAAATATATTTGGAATTATTAGAAATAATTAGAAATTAGTAATTAGAAATTATTGTGTGCCAGATCCTATTTTAAGAGCTTTATACTTATTGATATATATTGTACTCAATAGCCCAATTATTGTTCCCATTTCACAGATAAGGACTCTGAGGCAAGGATAGGATCTAGGATGCAGTCCAGGCAGTTTGGTCTAGAGCCTGTGCTCTCACCCAGTATTCGTGGAGGGTTGTTATAACATGGGAAATGAAGTCAGCATATGCACCAAGTGCTAAAGGCAGAAGGCAGAAAGCATTGCCTGATGTAGGAATTAGGAGACAGATGCCAGGAGGAGATAACACCTAACGCCATGAATAACATTTACGTGGATGAGTTCATTGATCCCAAAAAGTGGCAGCTGAGAATTTGTCATTTCATCACATTACTGGTGAAAAATATTCTGTGACCTTCAAATGGTGTCAGTAGATGATATATATTTTTATTTATCTTTTTTAACTCTTACCCAAGGATATGTTTTTCAGTGATGAGAGAGAGAGAGAGAGAGAGAGAGAGAGAGAGAGAGAGTTGTGTTTTCTATGCACCCTGAACAGGGATAAACCCCAAAACCTGGGTCTGTGTCTTGACCTGGATTTGAACCAGCAACCCTTCGGTCCTCAGGACTAAGCTCTAACAACTGAGTCTCACCAGCCATGGTGGATGGCATTTATTTTTAAAGGAAAACCTGTAACTAAGTAATGCTAGATACTAAAATAAAAGTCCAGAAAGGCAAAAGAATGACACAGATATAGGATAAAATAAAAATTAATTCCTTACTGTAACTTTAAATCACACATTTCTAAATTTTTGCAAGCTATATTTAAATGGTAGTAGAAAAGCAAAAACTAATGATAGATGTCATAAAAATATGCTTTATCATTTCTTCTAAGAATTTATAGAGCTTTTTTATATTTCTATAATATAAAATAAGTAATTTTATAATTTACTTAAACAAAATGTAATTCCTTAAATCCTTCAACTGTTACACTGATGTGTATGAGTGTGTGTGTGTGTGTATACACATATATATACACATATATATATACACAACAAATGTGTACATACATATATATGCATAAATACATACTCTTTTTTAAAACAGGTTTATTTATTTTATTTCTCATGAATTATTAATGATAGATATCAAGGTAATTACAGACAATTGATTTCTCCTTCTAACTCTCTTGTAAGAACTCTATATTCCTTTAGCTCCAAAGCTGTTACGTTAAGTGGCAGAAATTACTTAAGTGGAAGACAAAAGGCATGAGACTGGAGATATTGTACTCTGAGTGCTTGTACCACATAATTAAGTAAAAGAGACTGTGAAATCTGAATTTTCTCCTTTTTGGCTTATTACTTTATATGGAGCATTTACATCCAGCGATGATATTTTGCCAGCGTACTACAGTGCATCCTCTCTGACTCTCTATGGCCCTCATCTATTCTACTTTGTCCATTCTGATTGGTCAGTTTCAGTTCCCTGCAGGTTACCCACGTAATAATACCTGTTCTTATCCCTAAAATAACTTTTTAGTGATAGTACTTTTGATATGTTTTGTGGTACCTTTTCAGAGTTATGCCAGAAACAAAGCAATAAAGAATAGTTTATATTGGCTTTTAGTTTGAAAAAAGCATTTGTATTTTGGCATATACATAGGATAAAAATCAAATATATCTAAAAAATTATTCTGAATGTCTCTAACATGTAAGTAACATTATTTCTTTTACTTAAACAATGATTACAGGCCATTTATGTCATATATTGTTATACTAGTGCCCTGGTACACAGATTCCTGCACATTGAAGGATATTAATTAGAAGGTGGCCCGTGGGGCGGGACTGGGCGAGACTGGCAGGATAAGCCCTGTAGCCAACCTCCCACATCCCCTCCCCAACGGGCTACACCTAGAGCTAAGCCAAGACTCTAAGGCAGTGGTTCTCAACCTTCTGGCCCTTTAAATACAGATCCTCATGTTGTGACCCAACCATAAAATTATTTTCGTTGCTACTTCATAACTGTAATGTTGCTACTGCTATGAATCATAATGTAAATATCTGATATGCAGGATAGTCTTAGGCGACCGACCCCTGTGAAAAGGTCATCCGTGACCCACAGGTTGAGAACCGCTGCAAGGGCATCGGCAGAGTGAGCAGGGTCCCTCCAGCAGGTGGGTTCCCATGGCCTGGCCTAGGGTATCGGGCCGAAACTGGCTCTCCAGCATCCCCTGAGGAGTCCCGGATTGGGAGAGGGCAGTTTTCAGGTGATGCACCCCGGAATCGGGCTCCCTCCTCTCTGGTAGACAGTTCTCAGGTGATGCAACCTGGAATCGGGCTCCCTCCTCTCTGGTTCTGGGAGGTGTCGCCCAAAAACTGTAGCTGCCAAGTCACCACAGCTCAGCAGCTGTCACCCAAGAACTGTAGCTGCCAAGTCACTGCAGCCCAGCAGCTTCTGCCCCCTGATGATTATGCTTCATAGCTACCAGTTGGATAGTTGCTTAGCCATATATATATATATATGTATATATACATATATAGTTGAGCATCTGCCCCCAGATGATTATGCATCATAGCTACCAGCTGGACAGTTGCTTAGCCATATATATATGTAATTTATAATCATATTAACTATATTTTAATCAAAATATATCCTTCTCTTTATCCTATCAGTGTCCCAGCAAAACATTTGGTGGATTTGACTCTACCAAAGACCTTCCTGACGATGTTATAACATTTGCAAGAAGTCATCCAGCCATGTACAATCCAGTGTTTCCTATTAATAACCGCCCAGTAATGGTCAAAACAGATGTAAATTATCAGTTTACACAAATTGTAGTGGATCGAGTGGATGCAGAAGATGGCCAGTATGATGTCATGTTTATTGGAACAGGTAAATATCTGATTTCAGCTCTAAATTTCCTTCAAGACCATTGAATTCAACTGAGTAAGTCTACTGAGAATAAAAAGGAAGTTTTTATAGTCATTTTCAAGGTATAGTTAAATGTTAATAAATGACTACAAAACCTGAACATTATATTGTTATAATGTGTTATCTTTGTAAGCAATTTGACATTTTAAATTCAATTTTTGTTTCAATCAAAAGTTGATAAGAATGATCAGGTAAAGCTAATAATTAAGTAAATAATCAATATCCTTATCATAACTCTCTCTGGACAGTGGCTTTTTAGAACAAAGATGTATTGCTCAAACCATACCTAAACTTGCCAAGACATTCAGTAATGGCTTCTGAATTAATTGATTTGAAATTATCCAAATTTTAAAAATACCATAGAGTGTAAATCTCCCAGCAAATAAATATGAGAAACAAAACTTATTCAGTGTATTTGCCATACAATGGGGAGGGGGGCGCACTATATCAGAAAAACAACAAAATGGAGTTACGGAATCATCACATACATTCTTAGATACCTTTCTATAGAAATTCAACAACCTCATTTTAATTCTTCTTTGATTAGAAACAAACTTTTTACAGGTATATTTTCAGAAAGAATTCCATTGTTATTTTGACATATTATTTTATTTTCCCCTCCTCCCTTTAATAATACTGTTTTGAAAGTGCCAGTTACAAATTTGAAACTTGCTACTTAGGGTCAAATTCCAAGGTAATAAATTCCTCATCTCCATTAGCATTGCTAACTGACATAAATCAATGGGAAACTGGGTGAGTGCCTCACTGAAACCTGGTATAATAACATTTATTTTCCCTTGGTGAGAAAGAGGTTAAAAATTGCATTAACTACACGGGAATGACAATCTTGGAGTAAGTGCTTTAAGGACTTAAAGTTTTATAACAAAATCGTGAAATACCTATGTTATCAGGTGTAACAGTGTCAGGTTCTGAGCCATACATTACAGTCTACTTTTACGAGAAAGTTTCTATATCAAATGGCAGAATCCCAATGAGACTCAATGTTTGCTAAAAGTCAGTGAATTGCAAATATCAACTTCTGATTACAAATATGTTTAGAAATTATAAGATGATATGATTTCTTTTTTATAAATTTTAGTTTATTATTTAATGTCAAACTATAATTAGATCTCTCTACAGAGTAATTAATTTTGTTCACTAATGTCACACTTGCCTTTTTCTCCACCTCTGGCCTAAGCATGTTGAGAAGTCCCTCACTCGTTGTCAGTGCAACAAAAGCTTGCTTTCGGCTATTTGACCAAAGAAACCCAATCACGAGTTTTTAATTCTACTTGGACACATGCTGTCCTTAAAGAAACCAGCTTCATGAGCGTGTTGAACGGCTGATGATGTGGATGGCTATCAGTCAGCACAGACCTGGGTCATCTGTCAGCAAAGTAAATTGATGACAGTAATTTTATCTTTTAACTAAGTAGCACATCATAATGTATTGATCCTAGTTGAGTAATCTGATTCAGTTTGTGTGAAATTGTTTGAAATACTACTCGGGAAAACTCGATCTGGAACACAGATAAAGTGATGTTAGGATACTGGAGACCCATCAGAGGCACTAAGTAGTTTAACCTAACTTACCTTTAATCTTTGGTATTATAAGGAGTCTGAGGTCCTGTAAACATAGAAGGATCTTCTTAAAAGAGGAATTTTTTTTAACTTTACAAGGGATACACTAGCAACCTTTTTTGATCTCATATATCACATCATATTGGTCCCCTGAAAATGGTTATCAGTGATATGAATACATTGAATTTTTTTTCTGCCATAACTTATTTTTTACTGGCAAGATTTTCTTCTCAAATAATGAGTCTTTAAACTTGATTAAAATGAACCAGTTGAAACAAAGTATAATTTATCAGCTGATTAGAATTGAAATGTTGAAGAGTCAAATTTTTTAATTTAATAAGGCCCTGTTCTTCATTTTATCAAGAAATAGGAATGTGCCTGTAAATACTAGAAAATTAATATCTGCTTAACCCAACTTAGAATAAAAGTGACAGCTCTTGTCATTAAAACAATTTAAAATTAGAATAAACAATGCTTGAAATCTATGTAAAATGTATTCAACTTAATAATTTTTATGATTTATGCTTCTGAATTTTAAGTTCTTTAGTACTATAAAATTGATTAACCAAAATTGATAAGCCAATTATTAAAAAAAAACACTGCAGTAAGTAATCCAAGGTGTTTATTTTGAGAGATAAAGTTGTCACTCATCCCTTAATGGTCATCGAGCTGTCTTTAGGGGCCTCTAAGTACTAAAGGCTTTCAGGTGACAGGAGCATGAACAGCCAGGCTCTGAAGCTCTAACCACTCTACAAGTATCTGTTGCTTGACAACATTCCTGGCTTTTTGCAACTACATGAAGTCTCCATAGTAGTCCCTGATTTCATAACAAGAGTGGAAAAACCTGTCATGTCAAAGCTGGTATTATTTTTGTTGTATTTTTTACTGAGACACCTGACAATTTAGACTAAAAATAATAGTCCAACCTAGCAATTATTATATACATTTTTAATAATGCAAGTTCAGGGTGATATCATCTTCAAAGCTTTTTTTATTTCTAAAAAGTAAATTCTTTTAGTTTTATGCTATGCTTGTAGTTTATCTAGTTTCATGAAAGGCATATGAATATTTTAATAATTCTGTAACAAAAAAATAAAAGGAAGACTGAGGTCAAAATGTTCTTTCTGGTCAAATACTGGATCCATTCATTAACACTAAACTCTGTTGAGGTCTGTTTAAATTGTGCTTTTCTCCATTTTCTCTCAAAGATGTCGGAACTGTTCTTAAAGTGGTTTCAATTCCTAAGGAGACTTGGCATGATTTAGAAGAAGTTCTGCTGGAAGAAATGGCAGTTTTTCGGGTGAGTGCTGCTTAATTTCACGTGTTAACAAGTTCACCCGCGTGTCTTTCCCCCAGGACAGCTGCACACTACACTTGGTATGGACAAGTAGTCTAGCAGACCCTTCTAATTAGCTTGTCAGTTAGAAAGCCAGACACTAGTCAAAATAAACCTTGAAGTTTTCAATGCTAGTAAAATCTAAAAATGTAGAGAAATGTATTCTTGGCTCATATTTTGTTTTCTCTATGATAATATATATGATTTACATTGTATATTATTTATGTAAGTTACCTCAGTGAACAAACTTCATGAGCCTCCACCTCCAAAATCTTTTCTTTCAT
>NW_006300375.1:2159828-2195983 GCF_000327345.1 Myotis davidii
TTGGAAATGAAAGCAAAGTCTTCCTAAGACATTTCTTAGCCTCATATTTCTAAATCAATTTGTTAAAATAAATTGCCTCTTGCTCACTACTCAACACTATTTTAAAGAAGAAATGAAGTACAGTATGTCAAGCTCCTGATATACACTCATTCAATTAAAATTATGATTACCATTGGAACAACAACTGGTAAATCATGACATAGACATTTTATAATAATAACTAAACAATGTTCCAATGGAAAGATATAGGTTCTTCAGTCACAGATACATGGCACTTTTGTTAGGAACATTTAACAATTCCTTTTGAAATTCCCCATCAGTAAAACAGCAAGAATAATGCCTACTTCACAAGGAGGCTAGAATAAAGATACTATATGTAAAGCATTTAGGACAGTGCTAAATACTGTACTCATAATTTTATTGTTAACATAATTTTATTGTTTTGGTTTAGCTACACTGAAAATAAGCCACATTCCCAGTAAGCCCTTTCTACTAATTCCTGGCCTTCAGATAAAAAAAATTATCATAGTTATATTATGACTAGAGGCCCAGTGCATGAAATTCGTTCACGGGTAAGGCCCCAAGGGGCTGCCAGCTGCTGGCCAAGGCCTTCCTTCATTTCACGCAGCCCCCTGGTGGTCAGTTCACGTCATAGCGAGCAATCGAACTCCCAGTCTATGGAACGCCCAAGGGGATACTTTGCATATTAGGCTTTTATATATATAGTTTTTAAATCAGATTCTTAGACCTTATTTTATTTATGCCTGACATAGAGTGATGACTAATTCCTATAGTTCACTAAGTCTCACTTCAGTATTTACACATTGATACTTTAATCTACATATTCAAAAATACAATTATCCTAATGGACTGTATTAGCAATATAGAATCCATCTAGATTCAGCAAACCAATTATGGACACTGAAGTGGGGGTATATAAATTGCTGTTTTGTGTCCTTTGTTGTATCTTCCAGAGCCTAAAATATGTTTTCAACCAAAATCTATTAAATAAATGAAGGAATTGGTATTGATGAAAAAAATAAAATATGAGAAAGTAAAGAGTTTAAGGTCTTTCTCAGGAAGACCATGTTAAAGGAGATGCCAAATTCCGAGGAAGATAAACCAGGATCAGCAACAAGTTATACTGCTGTTTATATCCCATATCACTCTCTAGTAGAAAAAAATAGAAATTCTACATATTGAAAATTAATATTGCCACCAATGTTGTAAATGAAGTTATAGGGCACACGACTGGTCAACTGTCTGTCCCCTGGTGGTCAGTGCACATTATAGCAAGTGGTTGGGCACCCTTAGCATATCATTAGCATATTACACTTTGGTTGGTTGAACAGCTGACTGGACAAACAGACACTTAGCATATTAGGTTTTTATTACAGAGGATTACTATATATTATTTTTTATTTATTCACAGTACACAAATATATTCTACTTACCATGATTCTGGCACATTGCTAAATTTTTATGGTTCAGAGTTGAACACAAAAAACATAGTCCCTGATTTTAAGTAGTTTGCAGACTTTTACATGTTCTCCACCATAGTTTCAAGGACTTAATTTATTATCTATTATTACAGTGAAGTTATATCTTGTACAATTGTATCAAGTTATATAATGCTATTTTGAAATTAATAATTGTTTTATTAATTATATTATGGGAGTTTATGAATCAAAACATGCATAATTTTATAGTAACACTATATTCTAGCTAATTTATATTCCCCATATCTCTGGATATTTAAGTTTACATTTTTCTTCTTAGGTACATTTTTTTACTACATTAATAAAAATTCAGTTTAATAAAGATTAATTTATTCTTATCTTAAATGACTGCTAACAAAATCTTGAGAGGTTGCAAACGCATATATTTAATAGCTATAGATTTGTTAGAATGTTGCAATTTTCAGAGAAATACACAACTGAGTTATACCTATGATAACTATTAAATGACATTTGTGTAATTTTTAAGATATCACAAGGAAGTTTATCAGTCTCTAACAATTAAATGTAAATAAGTAATATAGTGCTGGCTTGGAAACAAGTATTTATGATTTTGTAAAAAAGATTTTGCAACATAGAACACATCTCTTTTCATAGATAAATGTTCCAGTTCACTTCTATGTTCTCTGCTATGCATTATTGTCATTATTATTTCTTTGGTCCTCAAGTAGACAAAACATATTGGGGCAGAGTTTAGAGAAATATTTATTTCCAACATTCTGTTCTATCAGAAAAGGTTCATACATATATTGTGGTCTAGCAATTGGAATATTTCACTGTCAAACTTCGTTTAATTTTGCAATGGGAGAAAAAACACAACACATTAAAGCAATTGCTATACACAGTGAAAAAAGAAGAGAAATGTTACAGTGTCTATATTTCGAAGTGAACCTTATGAGTCATTCTATTTAACATAAAATAAAATTAAAAAGGGTTAACCTGAGCAAGATGGTAGTTTGATAAGGTAAATATGCAAGGAACAAATTTAGTGTCATGGTAGTATCTGATACTCTTAGACTTTAAAATGAGTTATTTAATGTCATCCAACCTGTTAATTTTATCATAATTTCTCCAGGAAACCATATTCATAATGTGTCCTTGTTAGACCGAATAACCAAATCCCAAATGAAATCCTGAATTACAGCCAGTACTATGTCCATTACCATCTTGAGGGTGGTGTTAGGAAAACACCCTAGCTAATCACAGAACATTCCAGTGGTTTCAGTTACATCCAAGATACTTTTATTTGGGTGAAATCACATCCCAATCAGAGTATAGAAAAAGAATATTTCTCTATAATAACATTTCCACTTTAGAATAAAATTTTAATAGGTAGTAAGAAGTGAAATAAAATTGACATTGTTGTACAACTCTAGAAATGACTTTGAATTGTCATTATATATTCAAAATGACATTAAAATACTAAGACAAACTTAATTCCAAATATTATTATAATCACAAATCTATATTTATATAATATTTACTATGTGATCCTAGGAACATGCTGGTTACAGTCAGTTGATCCTCACCTTCTTCAGTTCATAATTTTTAAAAGTATTTTATAATTATGATTATTTATTATGCTAAGTGAATTAAGCCAATCTGCAAAAGACAAATATAACATGATCTCACTTATTTGTGGAATCCAATGAACAAAATGAATTGACCAACAAAATACGACCTGGCAATATGGAACCGACTGACATACCATGTCGGGTTGGGGGATGAGGAGAGATAAACCAAAGAACTTATCCTATATAATGAAAGGCTAATATGCAAATAGATGGAACAGTGGAACAACCGAACAACAAGTCGCTATGATGTGCACTGACCACCAGGGGGTACACACAGAACATGGCGGGTGTTGGCAGCAGACAGCAGAGTGAGGAACATGGCGGGCAGTGGCCACAGGGGGATGGTGGAGCAGGTGAGCAAGGGTGCCAGACTTAGGTGGGGCACCAGTCACTGTCATCAGGGCAAGCCTCTGGTGGTTACTGAAAATTCTTTGCTCCCATGTGCCACAGTCCCACCTGGCGCTCACACCTGCTGCTGGCTACAGCTCCACTCGCACCTGCTGCACTGATCACCCCTGAGGGCTTCTCCACCTCCCCCTGCTTCTGAGGGGCAATTGGGGCAGCAGCCGCCACACACATCCTCTGACGGTGCCAGCCCCACTTGAACCCACTACTGGCAGCAGCCACAATCACTCTGCACTCTCAGAGGGTACAAGCGGGGCTGGTGCCATCAGTGCGTGGGAGTGGTGGCAAAGGGAGTGGAGCTTCCAGCAGACAGGGGACTGGGAGCGAAGAGGATGGGCCGAGACCTGCCCCTGTGCCCACTGCAGCCTCGCAGCCCACAGTTCATTTCAAGGTGCACAAATTCGTGCACTGGGCCCCTAGTATACTTATATGCATAGCCCATGGTCACGGGCTATTTTAGGGTGAAGACCTGGAGCAGGAGAGTAGGGACTGGGTAGCAGGGGGTAAAGGGAGGGGAAATGGGAGACATCTGTAATATTGTCAATAATAAAATATATAAAAAAGCAAAATTAAGATTACTAGTAAATGGTAGCTATTGTTAACTAGTTAGACCAATAAAAGTCTCCTTTAAAATGCTTGAAAATTCCACATCTATATCTTATTAAAAATATTCAAAAGGTATAAAAGCCAGACATATCTAGATTTTTACTTCACTCAAGGTGGGATTTTTCTTTCCAGTTCAAAGAGGGTTTTACTTTTGAGACAGTGAAGGATTACATCGAGTTGCAGTACATTTAGTGCAATGGGTTTATTTATAGTCCTATTAACTTCAAGGGATTGCAAGGTGGTTACATCAATAACACATGCATTTTAAACCCAACTTATGCAATATTCCATGAACAGCTGAGCAAATAAATGAAAGGTTTTCATTTTCATTCAAATGTAAAACATAATTGATGCTTTCCAAAACCTAGACTATTAACTTATTCTAAAGGAGTGCCTACGTGCTTAGCATCCAGGGAGCTATGTCAGATTCTCCCAGGACCAGCAGGTTGAAAAGCTATGCAAGTGCAAAAGTTTAACAAGGGCTAGGTTAAAATATCTGGAAAAATATATAATAAATTAAAGTCATAGAAATGTGAGTTTGGTGTGGATTGGGATTGTTTTGTTTTACAATTTATGTATGAAATAATTCATTTTCATCTACCTTGTAGATATGTAATTCGATGAACATGAAATGAATGAATATTAGTCAGCTTCATTAGAACATTGTTCTTTAAGATTTTTAAAGAACTTAGATATATCTAACTTTTACTTCAATTATAGTAAACTGTTAATAATTCTCTAAGAAACACTTTTCTTGCACCTTGAAAGTCTGCTTGAAGTTAGCTGCTTACAAAATCACATAATCATTTCTCCTGTGAAACTTTTGGAATTAAAGAAGTTACTATGGAAAATTTTTCTTTTTAACACTCCTAAATTCAGTGTTTGGGTTCATTGATTTCAATATTATTCAAAACTAAATAAAGTAGTCAACTTTGTCTTCTATAAGGTGAAAATCAGTCCCCTTAATTTTTGTGATTTGATGCTACTACTATAAATTCGAAACATCATATCACTGAATAGAGAAAATTGATAGCCATTCTTCTCATCATAGTTGTCTTTATGGTTTACAATTCCTATAGAAAATATTTATTTTTAATATCATTCATTTAAACTATGGGGAATCGTTAAATTATCCTAATAAAATTAGTTTACATTCTAAATCATTTATCCCATGTATTTATCAATTAGGTTGTCTTTTACTTAGTTACATTATTTTATTATTTTATTTTATTTTATTTTTATTTTAGAGTATGTTTATTAAAGTTGGGGACAGTGAAACAAGAAAGGGCTTAGGACAGAAGAAGCAAGAGGAAAGAGCGTAGGTGGGCCTGCTGTGGCTCTCTGGGAAGTCAGATAAAAGGGAGTTCTTGGGGACAGGATCAAGGTGTTAGGCCAGGAGGAGCTGCTGCTGCCCATTGCTCTCCTGGTTGCAAGTCTCATGGCGACCCTTACAGTCTGAGAGATGCATGCCTGTGGGTAACGAACACGGGAAAGGGAAAGGCACGCGCATGCTTCCGGGAGGGAGAGCAAGCCCCTGGGTCCTCTTTCTTGTGGGTTTTTAAGTCCTGGGGTTTAGGGAAGGTACTAAGGGAGGATCTCAATAGAATATGCATCAGCTTTATGTTGATGTGCCAAAATGAGATTTATTGCCTTAACTGCATCTGCCTTTGAGTGTGGTTGGCATAAATGGTACTAACTGGATTTCTGCTATCTGTCTCCCTGGGTAGGATTAAACCCAAAATACGGGGGTTTTGAGTCCAAGTTCGTTGTCTCACGAAATCGGAGACTAAAGTCGTGTTAGTGGAACTGAAGTTTATTGAAAGGAACCAGTCTTGGAGAAGGTGCAGCTGAGGTTCCAGGAGCAGCCCAGAATCCAGGGCTTCCTTCCCATGGTATAGTCAGGAGTAGTTCAGCATCCAAGCTTATTAAAGTCTAATAGTCCTTGTGTGGAGGCCCACATGGCCATAAGCCACGTGGGCACAGGAGAGCACATCTCCTGCCATCAACCCAGGAACCTAGCACACCAGAGAGAGAGAAGCGGACACAAACGTGCTTTTTTATATATGCTTCTTATTTCCTGATTAGTTCTTTCAAAGAATGTTGCCTTCACAAATTCCTTGGGATTGGTTTATATGCCTTACTACCTTGTGATTGGTTATCTGCAAGCTGCCTGTCAGCAACATTAAACATTTTAAAGCTCATGTCTCCCTCGAGCACCCTTTCTTCCCTGCCCAGTGGGGTGCCTTAGTAACTTCACCTACTCGGATTTTCAGTTTTATTTCCTCCACCCCCGCCACCTGTGGCCCCTGTCCCTGTCTACCTAGCTTCCCTCTGTCTTCTTGGGATGATTTAAGGTATTTATACTCTGGTTGGGGAGGAGAAGTGTACACCATGTACTCTTAAGTATCCTTGTTACGAAGATAGGCTTTTCCATTTACTAGATGCCTGTAAACTCCTTGGGTGTTTAACTATCATTCTCAGTTTCCCTAACATACTTGCCCTGGCTTACTAGTATGTCTTTTTTCACCCTCAGAAAATTCCATCCATGAAATCTTTTAGGGAAATATCTTAGGGCTGATGAGGGAGGACAGTATGTCCTCATTAACTGCTTCCTGTTGACAGGGGCTGTGGCTCCTGCCTTTGCAGGAGGTGGAAGTCTCCCCCTGCACGATCTAAGGCAGGCAATGGAATGGGATCCAAGACTGGAACAGAGAGAGAGGTTATCAGCTAATTTTTCCAAAGTAGGAAAGGACGGGAATCCCCAAAGCATCATCCTCTTGATATGGAATTGTTATATCATCCCAGAAGCAAAGTTGGTAGATTGCTTCAAATTTTGTTGACTCAAGTATGTAGTCCTGAAAATAAGTCGATTCAGTTAAATTGCTGAGTGTCATTTCAGGAAGTGGTGATGCAGATGGGCTCCCAAAGTGAGACCTATATTGTATAAACACGAAATCAGGTATTTAATAAGGGGCATGCCTATGAAACAGAAGATAAAACCAAAGTTTAATGGTCACATAAATTTTAAACCAGTTTCTGAGTCTGTAAGACTGTCAGCTGAGAAGATTTTTAGATGAAAGAATCAAATTTTCTTTTCTTAGAATGAAAGTAAGCAGTGGACAGTCTGATAGATCCTTCTTTTCTGCAGTTTGAATATCTCTGGTGATATAAATTCTGCACGGTGTGCACAGGATCAGTCACTAAGATTGTTTAAGTATAAGCTGTTGTGATGATTTCTCAAGGTTTTATAAGTCCTTTAGCTGTAACTTGCAAGTGTAAAGCTCAGAAAAAAATGTTTAATTCTCAATAATTCCAAGTCAAAGGCTGGGAGAAAACTGAAACATTAGTTAGAAGAAATAAGTGGTCAATAATGCCATCTAAACAAAGTCCAGAAATAATAAGACAGGCTGAAAGTGTTCATTCAGCTAATCAGTTCTTTGGTAATTTCTGTATTTGAGAATGTTAGGCAACCTCTCTAGAGTAAGTACTAGACTCAGTGGGCTGAAGGATTACTGGCACTGAGTGGGATATGAACAAATAGAGACAGTGAGTATAGAATATTTTGAATATTTTTGAAAGAAATTCTAGCTAAGATTGAAGAATTAAGGACTTTTTATTTTTTAAAGTATTTTATAGCTTTTTAGAGAGAGGAAGGGAGAAGAGAGAAACATCAATGAGAGAGCATAACATCAATCAGCTGCCTCCTGCATGTTCCCCACCAGGAATCCAGTCCACAATCCGGGTGCATGTGCCAGGAACCCTTCAGTGCATGGGGCGATGTCCAACCAACTAAATCACACTAGCCAGACAGAATTAAGGACTTTTTAAATGATAGCTGCCTTTATTTCATATACAAATTCAGTGGAAGGAACAGACTATACTGGGCAAATAGAAAAGATAAAAGAAAAAGGAGAAAATTGGTAGAGGATTTATTCCTTAATTTACTTATTTATTCATTCAACAAATACTTATGAAAAACTTATAAATGCCAGGAACAACCCCAGGTGCTAGGATATGGCAGTGAATAAAACAAAAATTCCTGTCCTAAATTTGTGTGTTGGGGTGGGGGGTTGGGGTTGAAAGGGCAGACAAATAACTAAGAAGACATATTAGATGCTTCTGCTGACCCTCCTCACATCCTGTCAGCCTACCTCTAATTCCCACTGTGTGTCTTCCTCTTTCTGCCCCAGGACTTGTCTGACAGCAGGCAAAAGGGCAAGCAAGAGTCACCCCTGGGAGTGTGGGAGATTTAACATCCCCGTGCGCATCCACTGAGTAATGGAATGAATAAATACTTTTCCTGGTACAAACCTCAGTGGAGAGTTTTGGCAGTCACTGTCCATTATTCTTAGATTTTCTCTCAGTGGTAACTTCAATGACACATCCTTTTATTTATTTTTCCTCCTTCCTCTCAATTCTTAGTTCTTCACTCCTCCTCTCCACCTGCAGATATGAGCTTACCTCGGATTCTGCTTTGGGAGGTTGGGGGAACTTGTGTGTATTTCCAGATAGTGATAAGCACTAAATAGAAAGGCTAAAGCAAGAAAAGGATGTGTGTGTATGTGTGTGTGAAAGAGAGAGAGAGAGAGAGAGAGAGAGAGAGAGAGAGAGAGAGAGAGAGAGAGAAGCACACTTGCAGAGTGCTTTGCAGGTATTAACTCATTTAATCTTCTCAACCTCTGAGATGAGAAAACTGAACTACAAAGAAGTTACATAGCTCACCTAATATCACCCTTATGGCCAGGTTTGAGTTACTGTTGGAATCCATACTGTTTGTTTGGCTCCAGAGTTCAGCTCTTTATACTTTTTTTAGGGCTCAGTTTCAGCCACCTACACAGTGAGGCCTTTTAAAATTATTCTTCCTACCTAACAAAGCTTTGTTCTCATTAGCCGCCTCTCAAACCCCTAAGCAATCTCCTTCCTAGCATTAAGAGGAATAAGCTAATGAGTTCAGAGGAATAACCTTTTGGTGGCCTAAGTACATAAGAGAATAGTATTTATTCATGCTAACTGCATATGTTCAAATCACCTAACACAAGCCCAAAAGACGTAAGCCTTTCTAACACTTAACTGAGAAGTTCCGTGGCATCCTTTATTGCAGTGAGTAATAAGCCCATCTTGGTAGGCTGCAGTAGAACACTTAACAGTGTTTTCATCCCAACTGAGCTCCCACAGTCCCCCATGGCTGGAAACTAGCCTAACGTTATCAGCTCATCACGGATGTTGTGAGGAGTTGCCTGGCACTTTCAGCCAGGACCCGGTGTTCCCCAGTTGAACGTACGCACACATTTTCACAGAACACCAACAGCAGGTAGGGCTGCTCTGAGACCCCAATGAGTCAAGAGGAAAGCAAGACCTTCCTGTAATTATGCCCAAACACAGACAAGAACACAAACATTGTCCAAACCATAAAAGATGACCAAATCACATATCTTACCTATATGAATGATTGCTACTTGTTTTCAACCATGGCTTTATCTTCACTCTGTTCTTCCCTCCTTCTAAATAAGATTTATAAAGATACCCAATTAAAGAATTATCTCTGCTTTTTGATAGAATCCAGTGCAGAGCAAAGCCCCACTTTCTTGAAACCTATATCAAATTACCTAACACTGGTCCAAAAGATGTAAGTTCTTTCAATACTTACTGAGCAATTCCATGGCATCCTTTCTTGTGGTGAGCAGTAAACCCAACTTAATCAACTGCAGGTGTGTTCCTAATGGTCTTTGGCTGAAAGACATTAACACACTCTTATTGTCTGTTCTACACATTTAACACTTATCTATGAAATTTCCTTAATGTATCTTATTTCTCAGTTATATTGCTTCTTACGGGTACTGAAGTTTTCTCTCTGAAAACATATGTTTGTGTTCTATTTAATTAACTGATGACTTTTATAATTTACCAAAGTTCACATTTTTCTTTTCCTTCTTTAGGAACCAACAACTATTTCAGCAATGGAGCTTTCCACTAAGCAGGTAATATCATTACATATTAAAATCGGTATTCTACATTGTTTTAATTTTGTGTTTTAAATACATGAATATATTGATGATCCATAAAATTGACAATTGTTCAAAAAAAAAAAAGAAAAGAATGTTTTTACAAAAAGCTAGTAGAAAAAAATCTAAAGATATTTTCATTGCCCTCACGTTTTGGCCAATCTCATATATGTCCTATAAATATACTTGTTAGATTATTACTTGTTGTAAATTTTCGCTTATAGCATTTCTGGTTATTATGATATAATGTACTAAATAATTATTCATCTAACTATCTTTCCTTTAAAAATAACAGTGGTGGATATTTCAGAATATAAATTTAGAATTTAATTCATCTGTATATATAAACAAAGTACATTTTATAGGCTTAAAAGTATGCACTAGACCAGGGGTCCTCAAACTTTTTAAACAGGGAGCCAGTTCACTGTCCCTCAGACCGTTGGAGGGCCGGACTATAGTTTAAAAAAAAAAACTATGAACAAATTCCTATGCACACAGCAGCGGCAAAAACACCCAGTGGGCCGGATAAATGTTTACGGCGGGCCACATGTGGCGCTCAGGCCGTAGTTTGAGGACCCCTGCACTAGACTATATATGTTTGGAGATCTTGACTTTAAAGGTAACTTACTTTTTCAGTGGTATTATAGTCTAGAGAAAACATTTATTTTGGCTAACTATGAAGGAAAAATGGCAAAACAGTCACTGCCAAATGATGTTATTAAACTCCATGAGTTCATAGGTTATGGACAGCATGTTAACAGACTTTCCAGTCACACTGAATGAATGTTTGGCAAGACACTTGAACACAAATGACTTCTAAATGCTAAATGACATGTACAAAACAAATATAATTTTAACTGCTAACCAAATACCTTTTCCCCATAAATGTTATCTACCCTTTCTATCCAATATGTAACTGGTAATTATATTTTTAAAAGGTTTTAATATTGAGTTGAATTAATAACGAATTAGTAAATAACCTGGTAGAGGGGGGAAAAGCAGAATGGTTGGGGAGCCCCTCACTCATTGCAGTGAGAACTGACACACAAATAGTTTAATATGAGAATCATTTGGCTAATCTTATCTCTAAACTATCTTATCTCTGACCATGCATTAGCCCTCGTACAAGACACTAAAATACTGTGCCAATAAAACAGAGTATATCCTTTCCACACATACATGTCAAAATAGATTGATAACCTCCAAGATATTTACAGAAACTCAGAGTGCAGCTATTATTGACCTGATACTGTTATCTTACACTTCATAAGCATGTGTTCACCTGTTCTGATCATCTAAAAATTGTCAAATGTTGGCAAGCAAATCTGGGGATTTCCAGGATGAAATCGAGACTGGGATATTCTTTCCCATAATGAGTTGTTAAGTTAGTTATTCTCTGCTAGGTTTCATTGCCAATCTCCATTATGTTGTATCTAGTATTGTAAAACATATCTTTCTGTTTAAAAAAATGTCAAAGCTAACTCAATAATTGCCTATGAAATGTAATAGATTTCACCAAAATAAAAAAAAACACCAAACACAAACAAATAAACAAACAAAAAAGTGTATCAGTTTAAAATTCCATGATAGAAGAAATGTCCCCAGTCTTTATTTTCCAATAGTGGGAGTTCTATATCATTAAAATGTGACTCAATTTCTTTTATGCTCCTGGAAATTGTAAGAGTGAGGCAGTAGTTTCAAGAGGGATAATCAGTGTTACAACTAATTTTCTGGATAAATGGACTCATCTCCTGCTTTATGACCTGCAACTTGTTAAGGAGGATAGTGAGAAAGCCTATGGTGATGTTAAATTGGGCAGAAAAAGCACATCAGGTTGCTTGCTAGTGACTGGATTAAGCTCAATGGTGCCTGCAAACCTCCCATGTATTCCATTTAGATAGCATAATTGGTTTTGCAAATCATTAATAGTACTGCAGAATAATTGTAATATATAAGCTGGCCATTGAGTTGTATTTAATTTTTGCCATTTTATGAACTTTAGGTTTTTATTACAATAATTTTAGTTGCCATATTTGGAGTTTTCTATTCTTCTCATGTATTATTTTTCTGTTTTTCTCTAAAGAGATATGATATATTTAAATATTACTTAGATAATAACAACTGGTTTTCTACTCAAATGTCATATTTTTAAAAATCTGTGATTATGAATTTTGCTCATTCTTCTTAAAAGCTATTAGACAAGCATAGAGGTCTTTTGAATGGGTTGACCAACTTGGTCAATAGCTTTTTAAATAGTTATGACCACACTATATGGTTCAGTGTGTCCTTATTCACCAATGCCAACTATGCTTCTGGATATTAATACCCTATTTTAACTAATTTAATTGTTGTTTAGGTATTATGTGTTTGTTTCATTTTTAAATTTACCTTGAGATTGCTTGCTTTCAATACAATCTAAATCTTATTTCCTTGTCTGCTTGTTTTATGGATAAATTAATATCCATAAAACATCAACAGTAAGTTTATTTTTTTTAAAAAAATGATGCTTTTAGAAAACAGAAATGGAGGATAGGAGGGGGGGAAAGTTGATTCTGTGAATTAAGTTATGTGTTAATATTTTTCAAATTATGGTCAACTGTTATTGCACACTGCAGATGCTTTTAAGAAAGATAAAACTTAACCTAAGTATCTCTCAATGAAAAGCTGAGAGATAATACTTCATTTTTTCCTCTCAATGACTTTTTCATTTCTTAGTTTGCCATGATTTATAACATCATTCAGTATATAGTAATAAAAGATGAATACAGTAAAAAGTTGAGCAACTGTAATGTATGCTCTGTACTATACTAGAATAGTATAATATAAACAGTTTTCACTTACTGGAATAAATGAGCAATATTTGTCAGGATAACTGCTTCCACTATGGTTTGTTTTTTGTTGTATTGCTTCTTTCCTCTTAGCTCCCTTTTTTCTTTTTTCTTTTTTGTTTAATGTATTTTTTATTATTTCTTTGTTTTCCCTTTCTTGTATTGAGATATAATTAGTTGGTTAACTTGAAGGACAGAATTATTTTCTATAAAAATACTCCTTATAATCTTAACAATTTATTTCATTCCAATAGACACTTCCATTTTTATTCAGCTTATTTGTTTATTCACATATGTAGTCCATCTTTGAAAGTCTTTTGGAAATGCAATTTTATTTATACCCATTGCTGACTTTCAGGAAGTTTGCAATATTTAAAAGAGCACACATGCTTCATAGATCAGCTTTTCTGTAACTTATTTTTTATTTAGATAGTTAAGAAATGAAAAAAAAAGACTTTTAAGATCTTTTCCATGAGAACTGTTACATATTTCAGTATGTATATAGCGTTTATTCAATCCTGTAGTGCAAGAAAAGGAAGCTATGACTCCAACTACAGTAAAATGTGAAGAAAACACAAAATAATTTTATTTAATTTCATTTTGTGTTTAGATAAATTTGCAGCTGATATGCTCCATTGGCTCAATTTTGTAAAAGGTACTTTTCACACTGTGCTGAAATCCTGAATCTGTTGGTACTGCCTTATTGGGTAACTCCAAACTCATTGAGGATAACGGCATAGTAAAACATGTTATCTGGATGCATACTTTGAAGATTTAAACATGCACATTTTGTGGAAAAGTCTTAGAAAATTAAGTGGTTGCCCAAGGCCACAGAGAGAGGTAGTGTAGGGGAAGACCTGGAATCCAGGTGTCTCGCTGCCCATTGCAGCACTGCCCGCGGTGCCTGAGCCTTAGCGTTAAGTCTGCTGCACCAGCCAGAGTACACTTGATCTCCCTCTTTGATGACATTTCAAATGAGAAGTCATTTCATTTCGTGGTTTTGTTTAAAGTAATCTTCCTGGAGGTAGTGCAAGGACAACGCATTTGGTTTTGAGCAAAGTGTCTCACAAATGCAAGCCCTGAAACTACATCCCAGGCAAGGTGGGCACCCAGAAGACAGAAGCAAAGGATCGCTGCCTCAGGAATACACAGCAATGCAGACCATCCGATCCATCAAAACGATGAGCAGTAGAAGTGGAAACAGCTATCTAAGAACAAAGAACTGAAGATTTTACCATTACATTGTCTTACTGGCTTTAATTTTTTTATTTAGGTATAATTGACCTATCACTATCACTGTCTTCCTTTATTTTCCCTTGGGTTTATACTTATAAAATTCACCTGTTTCAGTCAAATATTTGAATTTTAATGTTGCTCCATTTTTAAATGGTCACATTATCTGCCAGGCCTTTGAAGAAACTACCAATAATGAGATTTTTTTTTAAAACCTGAAAATATAAATTTATCTTTGATACGTATACACTTTTTTAAAGAAAACTTTGAAAAACAAGTTAGTTTTGTCATAATCATAAATTCTTTCTACAGCAACAGCTCTACATCGGCTCCATGGCGGGGGTGGCCCAGCTGCCTCTGCACCGGTGTGACATCTACGGGAAAGCCTGTGCGGAGTGCTGCCTCGCCCGAGACCCTTACTGTGCCTGGGATGGCTCCTCCTGCTCTCGCTATTTTCCTACTGCAAAGAGGTAGGAGAGATACTAGAAGTAAACAAAATGTTTGCTACTTCTTCTACCTGATTTCATTTTTGAAACGGCTTCCTTCATATAAGTATACCAACTGTTTTCCATTAGTAAAAAGCGGTTTGGAGGTGGTTGTTTTCCCCCTTTTCCTTAGTCAAAACAATCAGAAAATATATAATAGGATAGTTGGGTACAAATGTAATGGGATAAATGGTTTTAATTAATTACCGAGGGAAATCTAAAACATCCCAATCATATCTTTGAATGTTTGTACTTGGAAATGATAAAGTTTTGCAACTTCATTTTACACGGGGGGAAATGTAGTGGTAAATCATCTTCAACTTAAATCTATCATATAATCAGTCCATGTGGATAAAAGATAGTTCATAATATTAAGTGCCATGGTAGTATTAGCCTATTCCATTTCGTAAATAGAGTTTTCTTAAGCCTTTAACACTCAGCATTGGGATGATATGTTTGTATCATTTTCATATTCCTACTGATTTTGTTGGAAGTTAACATTTAAAACAAAAACTTACTGTGGAGATCATGTATTATTGATTAAAGAAACTATGGATAATTTAAAAAATAACAATGTGCAGTTTTTACAGCAATCAAATTAAGTATTTGATTAAAATGTTACGGTTCCTGAAATCATTTAGCTTTATGGGGCTTTTAATGTTACTCAAAAATGTGAATTCATGTTTGAACTAAAATTGAGTATTATTTCCTTTTCATGGGAAAATGTATAATATTGCCTAATTTAGTAATAATCCTTTCTAGTTTTAAGCTAATTTTAATAAGAAGGATTAAAAATCATAACTACAGCTCTGATATGTTAAAAAGCTGTGTGTTATAAATTTGAAATGTGTCTATTGCATTCCTACCATTCATGATTGAAGAAGTTATTATTAACACATTTTGTTATGCCTAGCAGATTTTACTTAATCCAACTGCATGTTTCTTTGTAAAGGATGTTTAAAGACCTCACATTTATGTATTCCTTGTGATGGCATTTTTTCAAAAGCTTAAAATGCAGTAAAAAATGCCTTCCCAAGTGCTTTGTGGTTCGTGTTTCACAAGTTCTCTTGTTGGCTCAATTTTGAAATGTGCAACATCTGTTGATAGTCTCACCAATTCTACAAATAGGAATCTATAAATACTTTGGACTTCTAAATTTATGAATACAGTAACAAATTCTCAATGGCCTTTGTGAGAGCTCTTTTTAGGGATGGTAACTAACTTTTCAGAAAGACAATACCCATTAAAATAGATGCAGAAAACAGTTGGGCGAGTGTCCCCAATCTTTTCCGGTCTGTTACACATAGCCAGTCTCCACTTTTAGGCTCTTTCTGGAAGTACATGTCTTGTTTGCACCACAATTGCTAAAGCCAACCTCTTTCTTCCGGGCCAACCATTGGCTAAGTGCAGCTGGGACACCCAGAATGTACTGCAGCTAACATGATCTGAGCAGTACAATGTAGGAGAAACTCATTTAGATTTTTATAGCAACTTTGGCTTTTCTTTTAGAGGTGAGTTCATTGTCTTCTCTTCCGCCTTATTCTGACAAAAGAAGGCCTTGCTGATCAATATTTATTGTTGCTTTTCTTCTTTTATTCACTTCACGGGTAAATCAGTTTGCAATCATAGCCCTATGGTCATAAAAGACATATTTTCTTTTAAAAAAGGTTGATATAGCAACCATACAAGAAAATTAAGAACTAACTTAAAAATAGAATCCATAATCTTTATACTTTTAAACTTAAAGGAACTCTATTAACATAACAAAGATATGTGTTAAGAGAAAGAGAACATTCATGTGAATTTTAATTTTCAAGCTTACTTCCTCATTAGTGATCAGAAAAAAATGTTTAATTCTGTTTATTGAAGAAATGGATTGCGATTCCATTTTTCATGCTTTTTGCTCAGAATAAGAATTTAAGATGTTAAGAATTTAGGAGTTTCTAGATGTTAGGTCCTTATTGGATCACATCCAGTAGAAAAAAAAAAGAAAGAATATTTGTTATCAGTGACTGAAAGTCTTTTAACACATTGTTAATAGATTTGTATACTGTTTCCCATTTTGATCAGCTTGGAAACTGCTTTTACAAGTACTTTAAAATATTTTAGTCATGGCTGCATCTCTTTCAATAAACTCTTAAAGTCTTTGCTTTTTAATTCACCTTAATTCTTATGACACATTCCCAAGAGGGAAAAGAAATACAATAACATCTTTTAAATGAATTGTTTTAGACGCACAAGACGACAAGATATACGAAATGGGGACCCGCTAACTCACTGTTCAGACTTACAACACCATGGTAAGTTACAACATTTTTCATCTTTCAACCTGGTAACACTGGCGTAAAAGCACAAGAAATAAAGCATAGCTACACACATGCAAGGCACACTCATCACGATTTTAAACCTTTATGAGACGTAAAGCTCAATATTCTCATATTAACAAAAGAAGCCAGTTTAAGTACATGACTTCATATATAGTTGCCATGAGAGACTAGTAGGCAACAAAAATATTCATTTAAATATATCAAAGAAGAAAGTGTATTCTTAAAATTTCACTCAAAGTATTCATTAATATGCTGATGGTACCCAATATATTGTTATTGGATATCCTAATCCAATAGAAGATAATTCCGGTATTTTCACACTGATTTACTAATAGGATATTCTCCTGAACTAGGGATTTGGGACAAAGTTCATTTTATGCCTCCTAATAGATTTCAAGGCCTACTTCATGTCCAGGTGCTTAGTTTATGCCAGTCTTCATGTAAAATGGAGTAAAATTATAGAATATCTCACTTTCCTACTTCAACCCTTTACAAAAATAATAATGAAGCTGTGCTTCCCTCTGCTGGGGAGACTTATCAATGACATCACTGCTATGAAGAATTCATAGCTAAAATGAGAACATTTTACATGTAATTGAACATAATTATACTATTAACTTTTTTGGTGTCTTTTACATTAATCTTAAAGGGAGGTCTAATATGTTTATCCGTTAATTTGGATTTGACCTACTAATTCTGCAAATAGAATATTCATGTTTCACTAATGTAACAAGAGAAAACACACTGCACAAGCAGCACACTAGCATCCCTAGCACGCATTCTAAAACCTAACTACTTTTCTGAAAGTCAGATCCCTGTCGTGTGTCCTATATGCACTGGTATCTGGTTGATGATCATTCACAGGATTGTTTGGAGGATAGCAATACCAGGAGACAGACAGCCATGAACTTAGCCTATATTTGGGGTCAACTTTTCTTGCAAAATTTTCTAACCAAGGATTTTCCTGTGTTATTGTTCTTATTATAAAGAAAAAATATGCCATTATATTGAGTAAATGTTATTGATTTTTGTTATTGTAAATATAGTGCATTCTTAGTCTACCCACTTAAATCTTTCAAATGGCATAATAAACAACAAAACATTCACTAGCCTTCTATTCATCTATTTTATGTAAAAATATTGAATTATGATAAGCACTATTTAAGCTATGCAGTCTTATGAAATATTAATTCATTGTATTAAATAATCTGCATGCTTAGCTATAGAGAATTAATGATAACAAGTGAAAATAAAAGATATAAGATGATATAGCTAAAGCTCATTTTTTATCAGACTTTAATCTCAATATTGGTATGTACCTTGCTATTTTTCTCATTCTTATATCTCTGGGGCTATAACAGATGCAATATCATGAATATCATGATAATAAATATCATGTAGGTAAATATTTGTTGAATGAATAATCTAAATATTTCAAATAAAGCATAGATACTTATTGTTTTGGTTTACCAGTAAAGATTTGAACTAAATAATATCTATTGTTTTTTGAATAAGTTATTTGTCATACATTGTTTTTATTAAAATATACAGAAATAAAATATCTTAAGAAATGTCAATCAATTAACTAATAAATAATTTTTAAACTTCAGTATATATAGGAAATTATGCTATATTTTGAACATTGCTACAAAAATTTACATTTCAGTGATAATCAATTTGTAATATAATATAAAAATCATTTTACAATTTTAATACCATACAGTTTGAATACAACATTTTAGAGATTCATCCATTTGTTTAGAAATCCAGTCCCTTCAAAGACCCAGTTAGGTTTTTCTTTAAACATTTTTAATTTCAGAGAGAGAGATAGAAACATCAATGATGAGAGAGAATCATTAATTGGCTGCCTCCTGCACAGCTGCTACTGGGGATCAAGCCCGCAACATGGGCATGTGCCCTTGAGTGGAATCAAACACAGGACCCTTCAGTCCACAGGCCTACACTCTATCCACTGAACAAAATTGGCCAGGGCCCCAGTTAGTATTTTTTTAATTATATATTTGCTGGAATTATGAGTGTACATATGCAAGAAAAAAGCTGACCAAAGACATATGTACTTTTTAAAATGGGAAGCTGTGAATAAGTTAATGTTGTTGACTGTTGATTGATTAGGCATTAGAGAGTGCTTCAGCTTTTAAAATTGTGCTCTGATGAAATTAGTTTGGTGGAAGCCTGTAAAAATTGCTGCTATAGAATTGCTTACCTACAGAAAGTAAAATGAATGTGAATCAAGCTTTCTCCCAATTCTCCCATTGGAATGCACACCGTAAAGAGGGAGGAGAATTGCTGTGCTTCAGTGTTACTAAGTGGTGTGTGTGTGTGTGTGTGTGTGTGTGTGTGTGTGTGGCAGAGTGGGGGGTGAACAACTAACTCTAAGGAGATGTTTGTGATATATGGGAGGAAATGGTAAAATAGCCCAAGAAGTTCTGCAGCAATAAAACATTCCCTTTTTGAAGGCCTCTTATTTCCTTGTCTGCTTGTTTGATAATTGATAAAGCATAAATATATATATGTAGACACCAAAGATTATAGTAAATTTTAATGTTTGGAAACAGGTATACCCATTTGGCCAGGCTGAGTCGCACCTTGGGAATCAGTGAATTGTCTTGAAATAGGTGTTATCAATACTTGAAAGTAAAATGGACAAAAATCCAGAGCTCAACCCTATTAAGTCATGGATATTGTCTTGCTAATGTCATATCCCGCATGGAATAAAATAGTTGTGCTCATATGGAAACATACAAAGGTATATTTTCACGGAAAGCTGCTAAGCAACTTGAAGCCAAATTATACACTTCAAGACAATCAGTTCCAGCTGTGATGGTAAACAGAGTTCATAACACTCTATATTTTACATATCCTGAGGTTTTACTAGAGAGACTATATAAAATAATTCAGAATGAAGTGGAAGAAATTTTCCTCTTGATGAAACCTTTAGCACTCATTCAGCGCTCTGCCCCCTCTGGGTAAAGGCTGCACTAATGGTGAGCTGGCCTAGGTGAAACAGATAATCCAGCTCCCCTTCCCCTCCACCCAGAAGGCTCTCTTTCGTCACTAGTGGCCCTTCACGTAGGGAAATTTTAGTACAAAGCCCTAAATATATCTGTGCTGGCAGATCCTCCTGTCTTCCTGCTTATACCTCATTCAGAATGCTAACGACAAACCTCACGTTTCTGCAATGTTTCCTCCCATTGAATAACTGTTGCGCACAAAATTGAAGCCAGTCTGAATTTACATTCAAGAGCGTGAGAGGCGGAGATAATTTACCTTTAAACTACCTCCCCTGTTCCTTTCCTTACCAAACAAGAATGACTCAAACTGTGGTCTACAAACCCAGAGAAGAAAAAGCTGCGCCATAAGGAGCAGTTTTTAAATTAACATCATCTTAGATTTTTTAATCTTGGAAATATTTTATATCCTAACTTCTAGTTTAACGGCATCATTGAATTTCACTTTGTAATAGTTCCCTTGGCTGTTCTACATTCCCTTCTAGTGTCCCCATTGTAAAACATCCACAGAATTCAATCTTCTTAATTATCTCCACAACTAGCTCAATTTATGTCTTGGTTGGCATCAAAATTTCATAAAATACCTTTGGCCGAGTCATTTTCATAGTCTACAGAGTTGTGAATATAGTATTTTGTGGCAGTGCTAATCTGGTCTGTGCTTCGGCTTCTTTTATACATGTAGAAGCGTCCAACTATGATTCTGAACTTTTAGCCCCAAGAGAAGCAGGACGATATGATAGGTGAGCATGATGTCAGTCCAAAAAAAATCCCTAACTTTAATAAATTACCAAGTTGTATCAAGTCTAAGATGTCACTGAATTTAAGATACAGCATTTTTTAGTATACTGCTAAAATAGAAAAACTGGCCAAAACCGGTTTGGCTCAGTGGATAGAGCGTCAGCCTGTGGACTGAAAGGTCCCAGGTTCAATTCCGGTCAAGGGCATGTACCTGTGTTGCGGGCACATCCCCAGTAAGAGATGTGCAGGAGGCAGCTGATCGATGTTTCTCTCTCATCGATGTTTCCAGCTCCCTATCTCTCTCCCTTCCTCTCTGTAAAAAAACAATAAAATATATTTTAAAAAAAACAACAACCCCCCCCCCCCTCAGCACCCACCTGCTCCCAGCTTGCAGTGATTCTGGGCTCACTGTGAATGCATCATTATTCCAGGCCTGAGGGTGTGCTGGCACTCGGGGGCTGGCGGCCCTGGGAGCCTGCGGCTGCTCAGGTCCCTGCTATTCGGTCATCGCATTACAGAATGAACTTAAGTATTATCTTTCTTCTACTAGAGGCCTGATGCACGAAATTCGTACAAGGGACTTGGCCCTCGCAGCCCCACCCTGACTTTGTCTGGAAGGTTGTCGGAAAGTCGTTTGGCTGTCTGGTCTAATTAGCATAATATGCTTTTGTTATTATAACTTTTGTAAATGCTTTTTGAAACTATTTCAACTGGAGATAATGGAGATAATTAATTATCACAATAATCATCTTCTGATAGTACCTTAGGCAAATAATTCAATTATTCATAGTATATGTGTGCAGAACATGCATATACAACCTGAATAAGAAATTTGAAATAGTTAATGCCATCATTGTTCTTTATTAAACTTTTAAAATATGTCACCAGAGATCACCCAAATGTTTTTACGCCTATAATTTAACCATTGTAAACAGAAAACTTTTAAGCATGCTATATTTCTTAAGTTCCAAAACTTAAAAGGAAAGCATGTTAGAATGGAAGATGGTATTTTCATTATTGTTTATGGAAGGTTTATACTTCGGCAAGTGGGTATTTTCCATCATCTCCTATCATACCTCTTGGGGAAAAGTAAATGAAGCATCAAAGTCTATGTCTTTAAATATAAAAATTCCTGATAATTTTACTCTGACATACAGATTATGAATGTGCTGAAAATAAGACATGTTATATATTCAATATAGACTAAATCAATATTACAGCATATTTATTGATATTGGGGTTGCTTTTCATGTAATTGAGTTTCAGCCTGCTCTATGCTAAGAAGCATTGTAGGTTTGGTCATCACAAGATATTAAGCCCAGTAGCCTAATATATATAAAAAGCTAAGTGCCATTATGACCGAATGGGCGACTGGTCACCATGAAGTGCATAAAGCACCTTTCGGTCCCCCTTCACCCCCGGCCCTGAGCCACTCACCATAAAGGGGTGCTGGTGACGGGGTAGGACTGGGGACTATTGAGTGGCAGGGGTGGGCTGCTTCGCGGGGTGGCCATGAGCTTAGCAGAGCAGTCACCCAGATGGCAGTGAGTTTCGCGAAGCAGTCACGGGGCAGGGGCCGGGGGGAGTCTCACGGAGCATCCAGCAGCTAGCTTAACGGGACAGCAGCAAGCTTTGCGGAGCAGTTGAGGGGTTGGGGGAGCCTCGTGGAGCAGTCGCGAGGTTCACAGAATGTCCTGGGCGGGAAGCTTCACGTAGCATTGCAGGGCAGCAGAGGCCATGCGACGGAGGCCAGGCTAGGCCTAGGGACCCTAACCGTGCACTATTTCATGCACACTGGGCCTCTAGTTAAATATAATTATTCAGATGGCCTAATAGTAACTTCATAATACCTCAATTTCATTTTCTTATTTCAAATTTTAATAAGTCACTAAAAAATAAGATACTAGTGACTCTCTCTGAAACAAGAAGTACCTATGAACAATAAAATTAAAATGCCCTGGTCATATCTGTTATTTATGCATCTAGCTATCTGTATACCAATAAGAGCATTTTAAACAAAATATTTTCCTTCTTTGCTTGAACTTTTTTTTTTAAATATATTTTACTGATTTTTTACAGAGAGGAAGGGAGAGATATAGAGAGTTAGAAACATCGATGAGAGAGAAACATCGATCAGCTGCCTCCTGCACATCTCCCACTGGGGATGCGCCTGCAACCAAGGTATATGCCCTTGACCAGAATCGAACCTGGGACCTTTCAGTCCACAGGCTGACGCTCTATCCACTGAGTCAAACCGGTTTCGGCTTTGTTTGAACTTTAACAGCAAATATTATTGAGAAAAAATCTATACAGTAAAATATTAAAATTACAATACAAAAACAATTTAACAATTAAAATTGGATTTATCTTTATGTACATCAGCTATTAACTGTATTTGCTAAATATTTAAAATAATTTACAACCATTTGCCCCTCCCCCAAATTGTTGTATTTTCATTATTTATGAAATTCAACTTTTCAATAAGATAATTTGGGAAAACATCAAAAATAATAACAGTGACCAAATAGTTGAATAAACTCATTTCATTAACTCACCCAACTTTGTCTTTTCTACATGATATCAATTTTTTAAGATTCTTTCATTATTAACATTTCAATCTTGGAAGACATTTATGGGGTTAAAATGGAGAGTGAAATAAATGGAAAGCTGAAATGTGATGCCCTCTGTTTCTGCTTTATTGGAAGAGAATCAAATACTAAATAAGGCCTTTAGCAATATGATATTTCTAGCCAAATGATGGATATCATGACTTTCTGTTGTTACAAAAGGAAGCAATTTATTTAACTTATTTCTTTCCTCCCATTCTTTCTGGTTTATTAGGCTCATTTCATTTCCATAAATTATTCCACTAAAAGAGGAAATGATTAATTGAAGATTGCTTCCTTAAAAATATTATTTCTTGTCATTAACAGCTGCAACATATTGTAACATTGTGTTATTCAAAAACACTGTGGTGTATTTGAAATTATTTTAATGTTTGTTGCTCTCTCAATTATTTTGCTCTAAATATTCAACTCAACCCATGAGAATTCATTATGCAAATTTAACAACTATACCCTTCTTGTCTACTGGTAATTTTCATTACAAAAGTTTGTATTCAAAACAGTTGCTTTCTAAGTGTGAAATATATTTCTAAGTGGATTACATTAAAATTACTTTCCTTCTGGAAATCTACAAGATTACTCATTAGCAAGGACATCCTTTAGAGATTTAGGTGCCCCTGGACATATTAGCCTGTATTCTTTGATTTATAAAATTTATTTCTCTTCTTATCCCATATTTGGAATTTTTTTCATTCTGGAGAATACTTGAGTAGTCATCATTTTCTCTCACATTATCTCAAATCAACTGTTGTAACATTCTAAAACTTAACAAATTTAGACTATTTTAAATGTTTAACAATGCATTCTGTCATAATCAGGGTTATATACCTTGTGCCCTTTCTAATTGATTAGGTTTTAAATTATTTTCAATAAAACTATGGTAAATCTGTCTTGAGGATGTCAAAGTTACATGAGATTTTTAGCTTTAAATACAGGGTAGCTCTGGCCGGTTTGGCTCAGTGGATGGAGCGTCGGTCTGCGGACTCAAGGGTCCCAGGTTCGATTCCAGTCGGGGGCATGTGCCTTGGTTGTGGACACATACCCAGTGGGGAGTGTTAAATAGTTGCCTAGATTTGCCATTCAGCAAACTTCAGCCAAGGGTTAATGACTGTCTTATAGAATGTATAGTTTGGAGGAAGATAGCTAGATTAATAATTAATTCTAATAAATAAACTACAAAACTGTAAAGATATATGCAAAACAAGATGCTAGGAAGCATAAAAGAAAACAATTTTTTTTTTGGTGGTGGAGGAGCGGGTTTGATGTTGGGGAGGAGTACATAATTTGTCTAGTAGGAATTCTCAATAAAATATTCTAACTTTTGAATGAATTAACAGTTCAAAATATTAAAAGAACAACCATGACAATAATACCACCTTACATTTTTATGATTATTTCTGTATTCAGACATTATACTGTTATTTTTATGTAGATATATTTTATGAACAAGAAAGAAAATATTTTAAAGGGTTATAAGTATTTTGTTATGTATAATTGTTAAACAAACTAAGATTTCATACAATTTGCAATTATTTGATTAAATACAAATATAAGATAAAGATAGTGATAATGTCACATAGGCAAAGAAAGTATGCTGACAGAGAACAAAAACAGTCATGCAGGAAAAACATATCAAGAAGTTATAAGGGCCTTCTCTGGTTGGGCTGAGTGGAGATAGAGCATTGGCCTGCAGACTGAAGGGTCCAAGGTTTGATTCTAGACAAGGCACATGCCCGGGGTTGCTGGCTTTATCCCCAGTAGGCAGGAGGCAGCTGATCAATGAGTCTCTCTCATCATTGATGTTTCTCTCTCTCTCTCCATCTTCCTTCCTCTCTGAAATCAATAAAAATACACTTAAAAAAAGAAGTTATAAGGGTAAGACATAAATTTTACTAAAGGATTTTTTTGGCCAATGTAGAAGGGGAAATATGATCAACTGATGAGTCACAAAGTACATTAAAAATTAAATTGTTCATGAAAATCTAAATAATTCCTAAAAAAATTATACCAGAAAGAAAATGTTTTCTATCACCTGGGAGATCTTGGAGAGAAACTAAAAACTAAGCAGGTTTCTCAAGACTATTGGGAAGGTTACCCCAAAACTCTCTATAGACCAGATAGTATGATTAAATTAATTGAGAAGAAGACAACTTAGTGATTTTTTTAAATGTACCTAATTACTAATATATTAATAGTAAAGCCTCTTCTTTCTTATTATACAAGTTACATTGGTCTTGGCTTTGGCGTAACTATTCTACGAAAGTATTAAAAAAGTTCTATGTTTGAAATCAATAACTTTCTTATACCTTATGTTTCTATAGCTATTTATAGTAACATACCTTAGGTGAGAGACAAGTCAACAAGGCCTGGGACTCATGGTTGGTAAACCAGAAGATAGTGGATCACCGTGTTGTTTGTTTCTGAATCTAGTAGACTTTTTTTTCTGTGTTGTCATACTGTCATGTACCTTAGGATTTCATGAATATTTAGAGCTGGAATGAAAAGTCTCTTCCTAAAAGTAAAATGATTTCTTTTACTAAATTAAAACTTTCTTTTTTTTTACTTTTTAAATTTTTATTGGTGTGAAAAGAACCATTTTAACAAAATTTAAGTGTATGGTACAGTACTGTTTATTATAAGTACAATTTTGTACAGCAGGCTCAAAATCTTATTCATCTTGCATAACTGAAACTATATACTCATTGATTAGCAACTCCATACCACCTTCCCTCCCACCCCTGGTGACCACCATTCTACTTTCAGCTTCTAGGAATTTGACTATTGTAGATACCTTGTAGACTGATAAGTAGGATCATACAGTATTTGTTCTTCTGTGAGTGGCTTATTTCCCTTAGCATGTCCTCAAGATCTATCTAATTTGTTGCTTATTGCAGATTTCCTTCTTTGTTAAGGCTAATATTCCAACTTAAAGGATTTATAAGTCAAAAAAGTTTAAACTGCACAGCAATTAGCAGGAAAGAGATATTCCATGTAAACTGTATTGACCTCTGTGACATGCATTTTAATAATTCGTGGTAGCTCCTGAAGCAAAGAAGACTTTCCAGCAGAGAGATGCAATTTCTCTCCATCCAGGGAAGCATATGTCTTACAAACTAACAGAGCAACATGTGCCATATCTATTCAATCACTAATAATTTCAGCGAAAAAATACTACCAAATTCAATGTCGATATTGAAAAAGATATATATCTCCACTACGGAAAAAAGTGACTTCAAATAGATTAAATGCTGTTTCTTTACATTTCATTCATTTCCTGTTTGTTGTTTTTTCCTATTTCTAAGGGGTTGATCTTTTAAGTAAGAAGGGACAGACACTTCTCTCTATTAAAAAACTTGTATTTCACACTTCCATCTATAGAGGAAAAGGCACTGAAGTTGACATTCCTGGAAATAGCAAATGGAGGCAGAAGGTTGATTCTAGGCAGGGTGAGACTGAGAGATGGTGGACATCGGCCACGTACACAGGGATTAGATGGAAGGAGGATTTGGAAAGTTTTAAATCTAATGAGAGCAATCATATTGTGCCTGACAAACAAAAGTACTCATTTTGATTATAAGGAGAGTAAAACTGTCAAAGTGATGCCAAAAAAGAGGGGGACGGACTTTTAAATGAAAAATCTAGCTAAGTTTGAAATAGAGAATAAAAAGTTTTCATCTGTCTCTTACTGTCAGCCCTCTATGCATATGAAAATATATTTATTATTTTCTAAGTTAATATAATGAGTTCCAGACTGTGCAGGATGTCATAATGGAAACAGGATTATACAAGATAATAAGGAGGATTTTTTTTACTCTAAATGAGTTTTACCTACACCCCCTGTGTCATACTTTTGATCTTAACTGTGTTTCATTTACCACATTGAAGGAGGTTACATAAAGGGTAAAATAATAGAAACTTAATCAGGAAACAGGATTTCTTATTGTTGCATTTTATTATCGACTCTTGCCATATCTTTACTCTGATTCTTAAAAATATTGAAAGATGTGTCATTTTAAAATAAGAACAATTGAAACCACATGGCGTCAGAATTGCGCCTCTTTCCTCTGAGCCATCCCAACCATTCACACCAATTGATCTTCAGAACAAACCTGTGGACTATTTGGGAGTTATTGGCAGGGAGTATAAAATTCCTGAACTCTACCTTTTGTAAAATACTAGATAAGTATTGGTTGGTAAATTTAATTTTACAGATAAAAAATACAGAGAGGCAAAATCTTGTTTTCCAAGGCCTAGTTAAATAACTTTACTGCTGGAAAATATTATAATATGAACTGGCCCCACTGATCAGAGCATAGAGTTTTACAGTGAAAATCATTTCTTAGAGAAAGTTATCATGGCCTCTAAAAATGTATAGTTATACTGCACATATGACAGATTTTATTGTTGTCATGCTATTTTCTGGTAGACAAATATCTGCACGTGGCTTATGTAATCCATACCAAAGTAATGTCTATTTTGATAAGCAGTTGGGTTCTGAAACTTTACATCCTTGACATTTCTGCCATCCACAATCAATTTGAAAAAGACTCCCAACTTGGCAATAAATTTATCTCTTGAATTTCCAAATAAGTAAATACATTGAAAAGTTGAGTTGATTTCTCCAACGTTTCTCCTTTCATTTCTTCCTCCCGGAACAGATAAGCACCACGGGCACAGCCTTGAAGAAAGAATCATCTACGGGGTGGAAAACAGCAGCACGTTCCTGGAGTGCAGCCCGAAGTCACAGCGAGCTCTGGTCTATTGGCAGTTCCAGAGGCGAAATGAAGAGCGAAAAGAAGAGGTATAGCAATGAAGCCGAGTGGATATTGGGGGGGGAGTGGGGAGAGGGGGTGCTGTGCATCTTTATCCTTTTCCTCACTCCATAATAGCTCCTTCATTAAACAATTACTCATTGAGGGCTGATTATATTACAGGCTTTGTGCTAGGAGTTGGAGAAACACATGTGAGTTTTGTCTCAGAAGCCATTTGTGGGTATATTTTAGAATCTTCTTTCTTCTTTCTGTAGTTATCGACAAAGCAGTTATGTATATTTGTTGCCGTGGTCGGTAAACTGCAGCTCGCGAGCCACATGCAGCTCTTTGGCCCCTTGAGTGTGACTCTTCCTCAGCCTTAGGAATACCCTAATTAAGTTAATAAAATGTACCTACCTAGATAGTTTAAATTTAAAACAATTTGGCTCTCAAAAGAAATTTCAATCGTTGTACTGTTGATATTTGGCTCTGTTCACTAATGAGTTTGCCGACCACTGAGAAAAATCAAATCCCCCTAGTAATTTTAGTAATTTTATTTTTGGTTCAATGAATTCTGCTATCTAAATATGTGTGTGTGTGTTTTTCTTCATTAACTTCCACCTCCAATGGGAAACACAGGTTTGGGAAAGGGAGTAGTAGATTTATGATGAAGTATGGAACGTCCCAGTATGAGCTCTCATATGAACTTGGCATGTAGCATCAGACAGAGCTTCCTCCTCAATGGATACATGTATTCCTCTGTAAAAATGGAGAACTGTGCACAGAAAATATCAGTGAGAACTCTGAGCTTTCTACAAGCGTTAAATAAGTGTAACCAGACTACGCAGGTTATTTTTAAATGTATTATGCGCAGACAATTTTATAAACATAACCTGAATATAAAGGCAAAAATTATCCCATTATCTTTTTTGACATCTGAAGCAGTCTTTAAGTATGCAATCACATCACACAAATGTCAAGGTTGGTTTTGCTTGTTTTTGTTAGACATCTCTGGTAGAAGTTGTATTCAAAATAAAAGTGAGATTAAATAACTTCAAGAGCATATCTACATGGTTATGTCACATCTAAGACTTAGGAAATTGAATAAACAATTATTAAGCTTGTAAACCTACACTTTTTCTACTTGCTCCATTGCTAATTTTTGTGTTTTATTTTTTTCAAATCTTACTATATGTTCATTCTAATGCTGCATTGTTTTCTACTATCATGGTTCTGCATTTCTAATCCCAATAGTTAATGTTAACTTTCTCCTATATTTATATGCCTTCTTTCAAATGTACAAAATAAAGTATGTATTTGTACTTTCCTCCCATTACCTTGAGTATTTTAAATTATTGTAATGAGAAAGTTTATTAAAACCATAGGGAGCCAGTGTTTTGCAATGCATCTTAAAAAACAATTGACAAATTTATAATTCTTTTTTCTGATAGGAAAGTGGTAGCGTATCTCTTAAGCTAGAAACTTTAAGTGTTACAATGTACTTCAATACATAATCTAAATTTTTACAGAGATAGAGTTTCAGAAATTAGATTTCTTTTAAATAGATATATATATATTTTACTGCCTTTTTGTTCCTTCTGCTAGATTAGAGTGGATGATCATATCATCAGGACAGAACAAGGCCTTCTCCTGCGTAGTCTACAGCGGAGGAATTCAGGCAACTACCTGTGTCATGCCGTGGAACACGGATTTATGCAAACTCTTCTTAAAGTGACCCTGGAGGTCATTGACACAGAGCATTTGGAAGAACTTCTTCATAAAGATGATGATGGAGATGGCCCTAAGACCAAAGAAATGCCCAACAGCATGACACCCAGCCAGAAGGTCTGGTACAGAGACTTCATGCAGCTCATCAACCACCCCAACCTGAACACAATGGATGAGTTCTGTGAACAAGTTTGGAAAAGGGACCGAAAACAACGTCGGCAAAGGCCAGGACATGCCCAGGGGAACAGTAACAAATGGAAGCATTTACAGGAAAATAAGAAAGGTAGAAACAGGAGGACCCACGAATTTGAGAGGGCACCCAGAAGTGTCTGAGTTTCATTACCTCTAGAAACCTCAAACCAGTAGAAACTTGCTTAAGACAGTAACTGGAAAAAATGCAATATACATGAACTTTTTTCATGGCATTATGTGGATGTTTACAACGGTGGGAAATGCAACTGAGTTCCACCAATTATAAATTAAGTCCATGAGTAACTTTCCTAACAGGCTTTCTTCCTAATGCCAACACGTAATAGAGGTCAGGTGAACACAGATGTTCCCTGTAGCAGTCTTAACGTTTCCTATGGGATTTCACTGTACAGGTTTTGCTTTCTTTGCCTGAGAAATAAAAATGTCATTTGCCATATTGCCATCTAAAGAAGAAAAATTGCATCAGCAAAGCCATTTTATTTAACTAAAACTTTAAAATAAACTGCATGGATTTACTAAGCTGATGAATATTCCAAAATGTGGTTGGATTCATGGATATTTCTGTCTACCAGCACTCCCGTTTATATGTACTGGAGGAGTAAAATGATACTGAATGAAATGGTCTGTGGAAATATGAAAAACATAAACCATCCATCATCCAGAAGAAAAATGGAATACACTGATCTACTACTGATGTCTTCTTTCAGCTTTGATCTAAAGATGTATTTTATTAAAACTATAATTTAAATGTACCATGACAAATATGCAGTAAAATTTAGCTCTTTCCTAAGCTAGAGTAGGTTTTTGTCTTACAATTATTGTGCTATATAGTTTTTGCTTTAAAAATACCAATTCTGTGCTGCTTTCTTTTTAAAAATTTTGTTTTCTGTTCTGCAAGAAGGAGAGCCAATAATTCTGTTTTAGAAATATATACACATCATTAGAAGTTAATTCCTAAAACCTGGATAAATTATGTTTTATTTTTCTGGGGTTTCAAACAAATAACACTTCTCCTTCTTTAAGTATTACCTAAATTAACGTTAATCTGCATAATGTTCTTGGAAAAATAGAGCATTTAATCCCCCCCAAAAAGGGAAGAAAAAAATGATATATTAAATGCATTTTGTTGTATTTAATGAATAAATGAGGGGAAAAGGAGCTGCATATTTCTTAAAATTAATAAGCATTATCTTAATATAAGGTAGAAAATGTCTCTTAATTCTGAGCTTGAATCCCTGCATGATATTTGAGACATAAGAATTCTCGCTCATGATTCCATTAGGAATTACACCTGTGCCACCTAATTTTTTTTAAAAAGAGAAATCAGTAATATTAAGAACACTATCTTAAAAGCAAATTTCTTAACTCTGTTTACATCTGTATCAACTGCCTCTTATTTCTCATTAATATAGTTATGTCTAAAGAACATTAATTCTTTTCATGTCAGTGGGAGTGACTTTTATACAAACTGTTTTCCAAGACACAATCCACACTTAAAACATGTAAAACTCTTTGTCTCTTGCAACAACTTATAAAATAAGGTAATGATTATTAACTACGCACTTGCCTGCTTTATTGTCCTAAGATGATTCCTTGAGAGTCATTGACTTCAAGGCACATAGAACCATCAGCATTACAGTAATTTCTTTTGCACTGCATTCCCCTTGCCAGAAATCCCTCCGTAGGCCCTTCAACATGCACAAAAATGCAAAAGAAGCATCCTATTGCTGCTGAAGGAAAGCAGCACTGAAATTCTAACTCTGCCTTGGGATTCTAATGAACTCAGCTTTCACTTCTCACCTCAGACTACAGTGAATTTTCTAAAATTTCTCTATCAGCTGAAAGTTTTCACAAATTGAAGCTCATGTTACAGTTTTAATGATTATGTTGAATAAACAATTTGTTGACACTTGTTTCAAATGAAAGCCTAAAAATATTCAACCATTTTAGGCTCCATTGATGAATACAGTATTACTTTTAGAAGTACATCCTCTAATGCTATCTGAATTTTAAATTATTTGAAGAACACACTCATATAAAGAGAAAAAAAGTGTAAAAGGTAAATCAAAGAACAAAGAGTATTCCAAAAATAGGTCATTCTTTTATTTTTATAGAGTATCTTAACTGTACTAAAATTGGGTGTTGCATTTCATTCTATATTTGCAACTGAAACAAATTTATTCTCAATAACAAAAGTATCTTATTTCTTATTAGTCTTCAAAAATAAAAGATTTGAAGGGCTAGAGATAATAATTTCGGGATGTCTTCCAATATCTCAATGTATTTTGTTTAGCATTGTGAAATACCCATGGAAAGAAAGTCTAGACTTTAAAAGAAATAAAAACTAACAAATCTACTGGCATGTCTTTATGAGCCATCAGGTCTAAGTTTTCAAAGACAATTATGGATATGACTTGCAGGTAAATAACTCTTATTACAGTTACAGTCTTCTGCCAATGTGTACTGACAGGGGACAGGTTGCACGAAAAATAATGTCCCATTCAATTTAGCTTGATAGACTGATATATGCACGGATCATCAGAGCTGAAACCAAGTTAAGAGACTCCTGTGTCCTTAAGCAAATTATGATGGCAGTCTTAAGGTAGGCAAAGTGTACATTGCAGCAGAGAAATTATGGCCCAGTTGAAATGAAATGTAAAATGTAAATGCATGTAAATGCACATTTAATAGTACTTTTTATGTATTAACTTAGTGATTTTCAATGGTATGTGCTTAATATTTTTGCTACCTACACATTAGGCAAAGAGATGTAAATAATTTTGAAAAGAAGACGAGTGTACAATGCAACATTGTAGAGGTACTCTATTTCAGTGTGTTCAACATCCCCGGAAAATGCCAGAATTCCCGCCCGGGTGACAAGGTGGTTTAAGTGCTATTTAAGGGCAGGAGGTGTGTGCCCACTCAGTAAGCATGTTTTTTTCCAGGTGGTACACATGTTCCGTATCTGTATTTATCATTGCATTTCAGATGGGAACTACAAAACTGGAAAGAAAATGTAATGAAACTGCTGCTGTAAATTATTCCTTTCAGCATGTATTCAGTTGCTAAATACACATTTCTTCAAAACATTTGAATTCAGATGTCTTTACTGTCCCCTCCAGCATATGATGTCACGGAACGTAAAGTTTAGGAAATGTGGAGACCCAGTCAGGAGGCTACATAATCAGCTCTCAGATTTGCGCATTGTGGTCATCTGCGAACTGGGTTCTACACTTATGGTGATGATGTGGAAAGTTATGACCTTTAAATGAAATATTGTTATTTTTATGTCATGCCTAAAGAGAAAATATGGGGATGAAACTCTACAAGGTGTCATTATCATAATCATTTTGGTTTTATTCAGGACCTACAAAGATGTCTGCAATTTGTTATTGAAATCAATGATCCTGAAGGTTATAAGTCAGAATTAACATGGAGTGAATAGCATAATATTTTGAAACCTTTGTTTTATGAATTCACTTTTTACACACAATTTGATTTCACTTTAATGGAAATCTTGCAAGTTCCATGGCTTAGTGAGTCATAAGGTGTTAAATATAACTGGCCTAATGCCAAAGACAGCCATCCTTTCTATTTTAACTTTGTAGTAATTATTTTAAAAAAATCAATGTTCGCATTTACAAAATAACATGTTTCCATGAAGAGGAAAACATTATCTTTCAAAAAGTCTGCAAAATCATATTTTATTTATAACAATTTTCTTGTACTTATAGAAACATACATTTGTTGAGTTAATATATTAAGGGAAGCTATAAATGAAAGAGTGAATGAAGCCACAGAAGTCATGCCTCATATCATATGACCACTTTTACAGTCAACCTGACCAAGAAAAGAGCTTGATTTTCATTTCAAACATGTAAGCACACACAGGCAGAAAAGAAATAATATGCAAACTATACACTGAAATATAAGATTTGTCCAGGTGAACAGAAGCAAGGAGAGCTGAATAGACAAAATCAAGCACACACAGGCAGAAAAGAAGTAATATGCAAACTATACACTGAAATATAAGACAGATTTGTCCAGATGAACAGAAGCAAGGAGAGCTGAATAGACAAAATAAGGAGGATGGAGAAGAGGCATGAAAAGTGCTTTCATCCTGGGAACAAATATCCAAACGGATGGAGCATGCGGTTCGTCAAGAAAAGTAAAATGCCCCACGATTATGAGTCAAATGGTGCATTTTTTCTTTTTTTCCCCCTGGAGCTGGGTTTAGTGCCCTCTATTTGTATCACGCATTCTCATCTGGCACGTGTTGTCATGCACTCTTCTTCCTTCCACCCCTACCCCCTTGGCTTTCTTTCCTACCTTACCTCGTAATGTTGACCTCTTTTGTGTCGACTCAGCTGAAGCCCTCACTAGACAGTGTTCCCGCAACCATCTTCAAACCTAATCTTTATGCCATGATCTCCTCTCTAGGTCAACTGACCACGCTTCAGCTGGACTTGGGGATTCACGGAGAAGTGGCTGGGAGAAGACAGCTTCATCAGGTTGACCCTTCTGTGCTCTAACAATTCCACAGATAATTTCTCTTACAGTTCACTTTCCTTCAGCATTACCTCACTCATCTAGTATTAGCATACTCAGCCAGAGGTTCCCACCATCACTTTGCTAATTTGCAAATAGTTTCTTTGGCTTAAAAAGACTTTACCAAAGATATTAAAATATGAAACTTGTATTTGTTCATGGTTAACCCTAGATGGTGTATTTCAGGGCTAAACAATGATGCAGGTGAGTTTAGCATATGTAGCTGACAAGCAAAGACTTATTTTTACACACACGCAAAAAACAAGTTTTTAAAGAGTGAGGAGGCCCGGCCACATCTTGAATTTGTCAACTCCACATCACCATTATATTAAACTGTCAAAGTTTTCTCATATAACAGGAGAATGTATTTTATTTCTTCTAATGTAAACATTATACTTGTAGACACACTGTTTATTTATACAGTGCCTACGTAAAAGTTTTATAAATGTACTCAAATCATCACAACTTGGGTAGTTTTAAAGTCTCAACTTTCATCTCAACTTTGTACATTTTGCTGAAACATTATACCTCAAGTAAATACATTTTTAAAAATCCATGTCATTTGTGTAGCCCAGTTTATAATGTTTTAACCCTTTGTTTTTTTTATAAATACATTTATAGAAGCTTAAGCATTTTTAGACAAAGTTGTGTGTCTAAACACAAACCGCTTTTCCACTTTAGGATTTTTGGTGAATATGCCTCAATTTTTAGGAGGTTTGCATCTTTGAATTTAAAAAACAGTTTTATTAATCTTTAAATATTTTTCATGCAGTGTTTTAAATTGCTGATAAACAAATTAACATTGGTCTCAATATATCATTCAATAAATTCTATTTGAATTTAAATACTGAATTAAAATGGTACATCTGTGTTCAAATGTGCATTATTGGCATTTACCAATTTCAGAAACATTATTCATTTTCTTCTTGCATTATTTTTGACCCTAGTGGTATGTTTGTTGAAAATAGTTACATTTTATTTGGTTTGGGAAGGAGGTTAAATTATTACCTAATGAATATTATACTACATAAAAAATAAAATCTGGTATCCATATGGAGAAGTGTACTATCAAAGAGTATATTGAATTCTTACAATTATTAAATATATTCACTCAGAAAAGTTTGAGTAAATATTCATCTCAATATTATTACATTTTTATCAAAATGTATTTATTAATATTAGAAACTTGCCGCTATTAAGGTTTCTCCTTTAACTTTTTAAACCCTCTAAAATTAAAAAAAAAAAACAATACCCTAAATTTAAAAATCTCTAATCTTTCAAAAAGTAACAAATCCTCTTACCCTAAATGGAGATTGGAATATAATCTGCAACTTTTTCCATACTGATCTCTTTCTAAGCTCCTCTTTATCATTAGACAGTTTTTACTAAAATTATGTAATATCAGGTAGCTCTATATTTAACATTGAGAAGTAATATTTTTAACTTGTTTACAGGAAATGTTTATGTCTTTATAAAATTATCTGATTAACATCAGTATATTAAATCTAATAATAGAAACTTTAATATATATTGTATTATATGATAATCCA
>NW_006300375.1:2196033-2203700 GCF_000327345.1 Myotis davidii
CAAGATGAGCAGCTGACCAAAATGAGCAGCACTCCCACAGTGGGCTGATCCCTGCAGGCTAGGCCACCCCACCAGTGCATGAATCCATGCACTGGGCCTCTAGTTTAATATAATAGTAAATAAAATCAATAGAAGCAGAAGTGTAATAAATCTTTACTAAAGCTTCTGTTTGGTGGTAGTATATTAAATTTTTTATATCACTTCATGATGCTCAAGGTATGTTCATGACCTCATTTGATCTTCCTTATATGAAGTAGAACAGTTTTATTACCCCAGCTCTGCAGGAGAGAAATACAATAAATGGCTTATCTAGATTTAATATTTAGCAAGTTTTAAGCATAAGATTAAAATCTTTTTATTTGATCCAATTAGAACAGAACCTGTTTTCAACATGTTGCATCATATAGTGAAAGTAAGTAATCTATAAAACTTTTAATAAATTACCAGTGCAATAAGCATTATTTTAGTTAAATCATCTGAAAACAATGTATATTTAGGAAAGCAATTGTTAACTTGGGCACTTGGTGACATAAGATATTATAAGATATTAATTAATATGAAATGTTGGTCAAGTGTTTAGTTATAAAACACTCAAAGCAATGTCTATAATTTACCTCTTACAACAAAAAACATAAGCAAAGAAAAAGTACTGATTTCTTTATGCATCTTTCTTAAATTGAATTCAGGCCAAAAAAGAATATTTTAATTGATACAAATGAGGTTTCTTCACATATTTGATTATATAAACAAAATAAAAAATTTTTGAATTATATATGTATTTATAAAGCCTATTTTTTTATTTTAATATGATTTTGTTATATTCAATTTATAATTTGAAATGAATTATTTTATGAAACAAACTTCAAAATGGTATTTTGATAAAAGTATACAGCTATATCAACTTTATAAATACTTTTGATTAAATTGCTACTTCCTAGTATATAAGTTATATTTTGTATTTACTTGGTACATATATCTAGATGTACTAATTTAAGAATATCAAGTTAAAGGAGCATATAAGAAAATTTCAAAAATTCTAAATTGTAACAATGACAATTATTTCAGTCATATTATTCATTTGAGCACTTTTCTACATGCATTTTCCCATAAAAATTCTCCAGATAAATCCTATGGAACACCCAGTTAAAGATAAAGAACTTAGAGTTTATCTCTTATCCTCTCATAAAACTCCATTCAATTAGGATACCAACACATTTATCATAATTTCTAATTAGGTCAACTTCTAATTTCTAATTTTAAGGGCTACTGTCTACATCATCACCCCAAAGGATGTATTCTAAAAGTGAGTTAGCCAGTTTTTCTGTACTAAGTACTCACTTGTACTTGGTTTTCCAAGTTAGCATTTTCAAGCTTGGAAATGTGTGTGGAAAGAAAACACATCTCTATACATTATTTCATAAGCTATATTCCAAAAACTGACATAATTATTTTCATATAAGCTCAAATAAACTAGATTACATTAAGTAGAGTTTCATATATAAAAATGGTGAGACATAGTCTAAGCAATTGATGATGAAGAACTGTCGAAAACAGAATTAAGTTGAAAAACATAGAGTATAGAAGAAATTATATTTCTTGTAATAAGATATAATTTACAAGAAGAAAATGTAAGAGCAGGCATTTATTCATAGTCTGTAAGGAACACATGACAAAAAGCACTTTCATAATTCACACCTAAAAAGATAATAATTTATGCAAGATCACTCCTTTAAAAAGTAGAGATGAAAAGAGACATGCCACCAAAAATCCCTGCCAAGCTAAGGATAAACATAAGAAATAAACCATATGTGTTGTGGGAGGCAAATCCACAAAGAAACTCTTAGGCAAAAATAAGACCAAACTATGACATGCTCCAGATGTTCACTAATATGAAGGTCTCAGCAAAATCTGACAAACTTCAAGGTCTGGCAGGAAAGGATAAAAGTTCCCAAAGTGTGAACACTGATAGGCTTCAATTACTTGGTAATTCTTTTAAAATAATTGCTTTTGTTTGAAGTTTTGTCATCTTTCAGCTTTAACTTTCTTGGATATTGATGAAAAGCAGCATAAAGACATGAAATAACAATGTAGGCTTTGAGGTAGGATTATTCCATTCATAGGAACTTTAAGAGACCATTTGAGCTGGTCCCCAGGAAGGACTACTGTATATATTCGATAAGCTGGTAGGTGGAAAAAGAATGATTGTACAAACGTATTTTATACTGTCTATAATTTTTTTAAAAAGCATTAATGTCAAAACTTAATGGGCTGTATATATATTCATGGTAGCACTAAAGATAATTTTCAGAGAATATTGAACTAGGCTTTCTTTTATGTCTTCAGTCTAGGTATCACTCCTTTTTTTTAGTTTTTATTTCTAATTGATTTTAGAGAGACAGATTAAGGAGGAAAGAGTTATATCAATTTGTTATTCCAACTTTTTTAGGTATTCATTGCTCGTTGCTTGCATGTGGCCTGACCAGGGATCAAACCCACAATCTTGGTGTAATGGAACAACGCTCTAACCAACTGAACTACCCTGCCAGGGCCTAGGTCTCCTCTTTGGATATCTTTTTATGCTCTGTGTTTCTCTGTGCTTCTGGTCAGCCCTGCTATGTTTCAATGTCTTGCACTGAATACAACGCAGCCTGCCTTCTACATTCAACTTTCACTTATTGGCCTCATAATGCCAGAACATATTTAACAGAATACTCAGGGGTTAGAAGAGAGTGCTCAAAAGAAATTTTAAAAGCATAAGGAGCAGAAAAATCTCAAAAGCTTTGAGAGTAAGAAGGAAGAGAAAGTGCATTGATCTTCAAAGAAGTAAAAGTGTAAATAAAGGAACACTGCCTTCATCTCTTTTATTAACAGTGTAGATGAGCGGGTTCCAGTTTACTTCCTCTTTTTTCTCTTCTGGAGATCCCACTGATGTGCTATTGATCTCCTCTACTTTGGTCAGCCATCTACTAGGTCCAGGCTCCCAGACACATCTGGACAAAGTGTGGACTACAGACGTCACCTGAGAGCTTATGAGAAATGCAGATACCTAAGACCCACCCCAGACTTTCTGAGTCAGAACTGATGCAGAATTGGCAAAATCCTCAGACTTTTGCATGTATTCATGTTCCAGCAGCAGTGTACTAAGTGATTCATTCCTACAGATTTGCATCTCATTCTCTTCCAGAGACACAAATTTAGATCATTCGTACTGCATTTCATGGCTGATTTTGTAAGACCTCCCTCTGCTATTCAACTTTTAAAAGTGGAGCTCCCTGTGCTTGTCTAGGTTGTTATTATTGTTATCTTAGATAAAATAAAGAATATGAAAGCCTCAACTTTATAGTTTCATCTAGATTTTATTTTTATCTTTTAATATATTTTTATTGATTTCAGAGAGGAAGGGAGAGGGAGAGATAGGAACATCAATGATGAGAAAGAATCTTTCATCAGCTGCCTCCTGCAAATCCTACACTGGGGATCTGAGCTTCCAACCCAGGTATTGCCCCAACCTGGAATTGAACCATGACTTCCTGGTCCATAGCTCAATACTCAACCTCTGAACCATGCCAGCCAGGCCAAAAAGCCTCTTATAATTAAATATTCAATTTAGCAAAAACAATAATCAAAGCCTATTTCCTTTAAAAATGGTGCCTTTAAATCATAATACTTAAAAACACAACAAACATTAAAAGCATACACATGTGTACATGCCATATATTTCTAAGATTTATTTTTTACTTCATCCCTGGGTGGTCTTATTATTGTTTTTTACACTACAACCAACCAATCCCAAGTTCAGGGTTATTGAAAAGCATCATAAATAAAATCCATGCGTGCATTGCTTAAGTAGCAGATGATATTTACAAAGGTTTCAGTAACTTTGCCATTTTGCTACTTGCAAAAATAGTAGACATCTACTATTCGTTGTACAACCACAAATGTTTTTGCAATGTTAAATTCACCTTGAACTTTTCCCTCAAGTATGACTGTGAAGGTATGAAATTATTTATGTCGCACTCACTGTTGCATGTCAAAGCATCAAATGCTATCTGTTTAATGCATCTCATGAACTTCATGTTAGGCCATTCATTGTTACAGGTATATACATTCTTACCAACCAGAATACCTGTCCTTAAGAAAAGAAAAAAAAGATGCTATGCTATTGTTTCAATGAAAATTGTTTATTGATTAGCAGCAGCATGTGGGCCTATTAAAAATCATGTCCATAAAACCATTTACAACTGATGCACCCGATGTTTTATGTCAATGAGATTTCAGAAAGCTGGAACTAAATTAAGGCTCAAGGGAGTTTCCAGCCATGGATTTTGAAAGTGCACTTTTCACTTAAGCAATCTGTAAATCATTTTAAAATACTGCCGATTTGCTAATGTGTAACATAGACTCCTACATTTTTGTTGGGGGAAAGGAATAAATTGGAAGCCAGGGGAATGGGAGTTTGGGGGCAATTTGAGGTCCAAGAATGTTTCCAAAGCAGATATGATACACTAATTGAGCAGCTTTAAGGACAAAATAAAGTCACTACCAAAGAGGTGGGAGCTTACTGTCCCTGAGCTGTAAAACATAAGCATTTAATTTTGTACATTTGAATATCAGCTTCTTGATGTGACTTAACACATTTTTACATTTTTAACATAAAAGGGCAAACCATATATGAAATCTCATATAGCATCCACAACTATGTCATTAGCCAAAACCCAATGCTAAAAATATTTAAATCCAAATCTCCACTGATAGCAAATAATCACCCCAGTTCAGGTCTCATTGGCAAATGTGTGGCTCTGAGATACATTTCTGGCAGTTCCCGGAAGACCAATGAGCCTCAAGAGCTCTTTTCTTGGCAAGATACAGCGAGGGATCCATACTCCTTCACTGGTCAGTTCCTGTGCTGACCATGATAGAATCGTGGCCAGTAGCTTACATTCAATGAGTATTACGTTAAGTGGTGAAAGCTTTAATTAGTCAGAAGGGCTTGAAAATTGTTCAAAAGAAAGAACAACGTTTTCCAGATTTTTTTTTTTTTAGTTTCTTAATAATCTTTATTAGAAACTAAAAATTTAAACCCTTAATTTAAACCCTGATTTCAGACTTACAGGAGGCAACCAATCAATCAATGATTCTCTCTGATGTTTCTTTTTCTCTCTCCCTCTCCCTTCCTCTCAGAAATCAATTCAATTTTTTTTTAAAAAAAGGAAATATATTTTATGGAAGAATTTACACTGGGAAGACCAGAAGACATTGATGTATCTCATTTATTCACTCAAAAATTATTTATCAAGTCCTTACTATGTGCTGGACACAAGAGATATAAACCTGACTTCTAGGAAGTTACAACCTATAATTAAGAGTTGATACTGAAATATGTAAGAGGAAATAATGAATATATTAAGAGAACAAGATGTGTATGTATTATGGCACTTCATAGATCACATACCTCTAAACAAATCTCAAAAGCAATTCTGGGATAGCTTCCTTTTCTCAGGAGATTCAGCATTCCTAGGCCCATGATACAGACAAATGGACACATAGTGGGAGGCTTTGATGCTCGAGTTCATGTCTCCTTATGGAGGAGTAATTTTCTTACTAAATATCACTATATCTAGGATGTATAAAGTTAACATCAGTATTTATCCATGGTAATTAAAATATTTAGACAAATTCAGTCACATAAAATGTTTTTGTGTAAATATTTTTGATATTCCTGCTTTTCCATTTGCCTGCTAGTAGTTTCTATGACTTCATACCTATTAATCCCTCCTTAATAATTGTTTTGTTTTTATGTAGAAAGATCCCAAAAGTTTAGATTACTCATTTCCTTCACATAACTGTAATGTTATGCACAATTTATATTTAGCTAAGTGTGTTCACTTTTTAAAATATACTTCAGGAAGACTTCTATCTTAAGAATGGGTTTGTACTGGGGGGAAGCATCAACAGGCTGTCAACATCTCAAGTACAGACTTCTCAGTATATGAGTATCTAGGGGTTTTGCAAAGGCTATTTTCACATCATAAAATGTCTCAGTCTGAATTTCTTGGCAACTTTTCCTCTTGACATTTTATGTTTCAATTTGAAGACATCTCCATGTGACATTATCTTGAAGAATGTAACATTACAAGAGTCCAGATGAGTCTAGAAACTACAAAAGCTCCATGAATTTAACCAACCTGCACCTGCCATCTTCCCTGGAGATCCACTCTATATGAATTCCTTACACAAAGTAAAAACCTTTTACAGATCTGACCACAGTAATTCCCAAGTGTTATGGAGTTGCAAAATCCTTTCATTGTTTGACTTTTTACCTTCCACCTCCAGGACTTTGGAAAATTTTACATTTTAATTAACCTAATCTTGTTGGGGAAAAAAACATGAAAAAATAAGTTAATGAGCATAAAAATAGATTGTAAAGTAAATATTACCTCTTCTTTTTAGATCGGTTTGCATTTCTGGGCAAAGAATTGCTTCTACATATGATATCTTTTTTATATCTTTCTTTTATACCTCTGATTTATAATGTAATTACTCCAAGAGAACATATTTCATTCATTCTTTCTTTCTTTCTTTCATTTGTTCATTCATTCATTCATTCATTCAAGGTTTAATGATCACTGTTGTATGTCAAGAATGGTTCTAAGTTGCTGAATATTTAGTGATGAAAAAAACACCAAATTCCTGCACTAAAGGCTTTTACATTTCAGTGTGTGAAGCAATCAACCATTAAACAAGTATTATCTAATAACTCACAATTTTCTTTAGCACTAAGCAGAGTGCTTTGTACATAGTATGAATTTAATCACTGTTTGCTAAGTGAAAGATGTAGCCTGGCTTTGCTCTCTACTAGCAAGCTACTTATCATCTTTGCTAAATGACAGCAACAATAGATATCTACAGGGTTTCTGTCAAGATTTAAATACATAATATATTTACTATGTAATTTGCTGGGGTCCAACCCCAGCAGGTCCAGGGGTCCCCAAAGGTGTGGACGGAGTCGGCAAAGAAGGAATGACACGGAGACAGCGTTCAGTTGATCAGCAGCCTCGCTAGGATCTCTAGCCAGGATCTACAGCCAGGAGCTCCTGCCAGGTTCTGTCTTTATTCTCCTGTTACATCTGCATTTATACCAGTTGATTTTAATCCTCCTATCCATTCTATTCCAATGGTTAGGGCATTTGTTATCTCCATTCCAAGATCACTACTCTATTGTTCTGTTAAGCTATAAGGAAGTAGCTGAAGGAGATTATCCTAAGTAAATATTGTGTAGTTTAAGCTTGATTGTAGTTAAAGTGATTAACTATCTGCCTGGCACTTAGTTAAGGCGTTTTACTGATTTATTCCCTTCCTTAGTCCTGTTGATCCCTAACTCCAGGGGAAAATCTCCACCTGGGGAAACAACCTTTCTTGGAGAGGTGAGCCTGGTTAGAACACATAGCACTAAAAAAAAGCCAGAGACTTCCCAGGGGGATGCCACCCTACTGAGCAAGTTCACAGTATTTCTCTTTGTTATTTATACATAGATCTAATCTGAGCCCCATTTGATTTTTCAGCAATCATAGATCTGGGCCCCACACTAAGAATGGGGAGATTTATACAGGAAATCTGCCAAGCTCCAGTCTGACAATGAATGGTTTCCACCTTTTGAGTCTGTAAAT
>NW_006300375.1:2204307-2217429 GCF_000327345.1 Myotis davidii
ACAGTTGTAACAAGACAATAAAAAACAGAACCTGGTGACCGAACCTGGCTGGAGAACCTAGCGAGAGAACATGGCTAGAGAACCTGGCTGGAGAACCTGGACAGAACCTGGCTGGAGAACCTAGCTGGAGAGAACATGGCAAAAGATCCTGGACAGAACCTGGCTACAGAACTTGCCTGAAGAACCCGGCTACAGAACCTGGCGACCGAACCTGGCTGGAGAACGTGGCTGGAGAACCTAGCAAGAGAACATGGACACAGAACTTGGCTGGAGATTGTGGCTAGAGATCCTGGCAAGGCTGCTGATCAACTGAACGCTGTCTCTGTGTCATTCCTTCTTCGCCAACTCCGTCCACACCTTTGGGGACACCTGGACCTGCTGGCGCTGGACCCCGGCATCTGGCGCCCGAACAGGGACCCCTAGGTAAGCGCCCTGCACTCGGGACGGATCGGACTCCACCGTAGGAAGAGGGTGGGTAGTCTCCGCCGACTCCGTCCACACCTTTGGGGACCCCTGGACCTGCTGGGGTCCAGCATCAATTCACAGTGCCTTGCATGTAGTAAATGGTGGAAAGTGTCAGTTTACTTCAGCCCAATATTACGGACAATTCATTGTAAGTGTTATGGAAAATGAGGCAATGAGTCAGGGTATGGGTCGCAGGTACAGTGTTTTGGCCAGGTTCAAGCCTCAGACTAATGAAAGGACAGGGTCCTCTCATTGCCATGTGTAAGTCCCAGCTGGAGGGCAGGGCCCTCCCAGCACAATTATACCCAACAGCTATGGTTGTAAGCTTGAACCCATGATCTGAACACGTGGCCCCACGTGCCTTGTGCTAGAGTTCAGGTGCATGTAGTTGAGTAGGGTTGGAACTCACGGAAATGCTGTAAACAATGTGATCACACCCCTACTTTGCCTTGTGGCATCTGCTATAAAATAAAGACATGGCTTGGGGGTGCTGGCACTGTCTCCTCATCAGGGAGCAGCATCCCACCGAGACCCAGCTTTCATTCTCATGTCTGTCTTTCCTTAATCCTTTCATCCCCCCACTCGGGATCACCCTTGGTCGTGCTGGTGTGGCACACAGGTTTCCATGTTTTCTACATGGACAGAGAAAAGGTTCTCGGCAGCAATGTAGACTCAGAGGTGAGTGATGATGGGACACATGGTGTCTTAGTCATTTCTTAGCAGAGGATGGATAGCACCTCCCTGTGTTCACAAGGTCACCCTGGGATTTCTGACAGAACATCCTACTCTAAGATGGGAACTCAGAGGCAGGGAGCAGCGTCCCACCGAGACCCAGCTTTCATTCTCTTGTCTGTCTTTTCTCAATCCTTTCACCACCTCCCCCCCACCACCACCACTCAGGGTCACTGAACCAGGCTGAGCTGGCACGGCACATAAGGCGCCCTGGGGCTGAGTATGCCATGGCCGGGCTGGCTCCCGACATCAGTGGTGTTCCAGTAGGTGGCTAGATACAGCTGAGTGGGGTTGGCTGCACCTGAATGCATCATGAAAGGTGAAATAAAGACATGTTATTCATTTTTTACCTTCAAAGATGGTACCTGACAACTTAGAATTGAAAACAAAGGAAATAAAGGAGTAAAAAGAAGTTTCAGCTAATGATTTGGATCAGCCTGACAAGTAATGATAGCTTTGTAAAGTGGAAACTACGTCAGTATTGGTGTGAAGCTAAAATGGTTAACCAGACAGTCCCACAGCTGTGGCCAAAATTATCCTTTCCCATGTGGCTTTAATATATAAACTAAAGTGGTGAAAGTACTCAGAATGGCAGATGTACCAAGTGGGTGTATATAATACATTACAAGTGCTAAAACAGATAGTTATATTATTTGAAAGTTCCACTAGTTTCGCTGTATCTCTTCCCCTTTACCATTATTAATAATTAAATTTGATTATAACATATACCTTAGTTCATTAATTCAACAACTATTGAGAGCATCTAATGTGTTAGCATATGAGTATGCTTTAAACTGGAATACCACACAGAAATCCTTTAATCTGAGATAAACTCCTCCCGAAGTTATCATAATATAAATTCTCAGCGGACTGACCCTTATAATTTTTCTACTTAAATTAATGCCTGTTGTCCAACCATATACGAGCTTTCACTTGCAAATGTTGTGCCATAACATCGAATCAAGTGGAAACCATTTAATGGACAACTTGGTCCCACTTGGTTTGAATCTCAACATCTGTCCTTCTTCAAATTAAAAGCCTACAGGAGGGAAAATTGACACATTGTAAATCTATGATAGTGTCCGTTGGTAGAACTTAACCAATGCTATTTGAGGTTGTAATGACATGAATAGAGACAAAGTGTTTGACATGTGTAAGATCCCGAATACGAATTGAGTTCATTTACTAAATTCACCTATTTTTATTAAAAGTTAAGTAGGTGCCATAAATCACAAAATTATAATGCTTCATTGCTGGAGAACCAAAATAAACAAGTGGATAAGTATTCTTGCAAATGCTGAATAATTAAACCTGCACCCAAAGTATTTCTTTAGCCTCCATGACCTTACTTGTTAGAAGCCGCATTATGAGAAAATAGGCTTTTCTTTCTCCACTTCCTCATAAGCTATAGAGAATAAAATCTTGTTGGATAGGAGAAAGAAAGTAATATAAAATCCAATGAATAAATGAAACAGATTAACATGGAGAAATGTGGACAATCTATTTATTCAGGTACATTTTCTTAACAGCTCTTTTCTGACTCTCTTTGAAATCCCAGTCGAGTTGAATATTATATTTTCTTATTTGGACCGATTCCCCCAAATTTTTGTTCATTGAGAAGGCTAATATTATATGAATTCTTCAAATGACTGTGGTTTCAAATGAGTGATATATTTGCAAAAGAACTTTAATTCCTCTACTTTTGAAATGAGAACACTATAACTCTTAATTACATTTATTATGGCACCTAATATTTTAAAACTGAGGTGTAACTTTAAAAACAGTAAAATCTAACTTTAAAAACGGCTTCCCCATTAAGATACAACAAAATTATGTTTTATATATGCTAAATTTCTCTCTAAAGTGTCATTTAAAAAAACTTTGAGTTTCTTATTCACTGTTAACCCAACCCTGAAAATTAGCCACATATACATCTGCAGTTAGCTACATAATACAAATATTTACTATTGAAATATTTGGTCAAGCTGAACCTGGAATTAAATGATCTAAGTTAATATTTCAAATCACCTCTCAATTTTGTCAGTACTTTCTAATTAAGTTAATATTTTTATTACAGTGATGACATTTATAAGCACATTAAGTGCACAAAGGAGAAAAACATAGGAATATTAAAATATTAGTTCAATACAGGTATAAAATTATCTTAATAGTATTGTGGGCTATCAAATACAAATTTTAGAAAGGTATATAAAATGTCACAATAACACAGCAATCTACACTGTTGTTATGTGGAATAATTTCTATTTTTCTGACAGTTACCAGATACTGAATACCCCAAATTATCTAATAGATAGAAAAGGAAACTTCACATTAACACCTTCATATAAATAAATTATAACACTCTTTAAAATATAGTTTTCTCCTCAAAAAATAGAAGCATGAGACATCTATGCCATGCATGAGAAAACACACACAGGATTCTCCAATAAGATCTAGCTAAAGAAAAACCACTTTAGCTCAATCTAATTGGGATTCTTTACTCGAGCTATTTTGGGCCCAGTGTATATGAAGAAGAGCAGTAATGGGGTGGTTTCTAAAATCAAATCTAGTAACCCAGGGCAGAAGCAATATAATTAAGTTTTTGAGGAAATGCACCTGTTACATAGATTAGTCTCCAGCAAGACAATGGCAACAGGCAGGCCAGTCTGCCACTAAGCTAAGATAAAGTGACATATTTTAAACAAAGATTTCACACCGCTCACAGGACACAGAGGCAGAGTCAATGTCAGGTTGTACAAAGAATGGCAAACCAACATAAATGCTTTGCTAGGTGCTCAGATAACATGACCATAGGCAGCCAAGGATTCAAACTATGAAGTCTTAAGTAAAGCACCACTACCCTCCCGATCCTCCCAGTGAGAGTCCGTGAACTCAGATAAAGAACACAGAGGAAACAGAATGAACACAAACCAAAATAGCAATGACAAATATCAAATATTGATCCTTCAAAGGCATCGGTTACATCATTTATTTTTAATCCTCAGAAAAACTTTCTAAATATGCTTCTATTCTAGCAGGCATTGTATTCTATATCAGCTAAATCCTCTGTGTTTTTATCTGACTGGCATCTTAACCAAATGGTGAGCTTCTTGAGAGAAAATAAATCATGTCCTATGTATCTTTATCTCTGCAGCTTCCAGTTTAGTTTTAATCACATACCAGTAGTAGTACGTTCTGAATAGATATTTAATCAGTTAATTTGTAGTTAAAGCATTACTAGAAATATGTTAAATCTTCTTAACAAGTAGTGCCATCTTTGAGTATGAATGGGAAATTTGCGTGTAATATGTAGTATATATACTAGTAAAAAGTATATATAACTTGATACCATGCTATTGCATTGGACAAAAAGGCATACTGAGTCCACACTATAGTCTCTTTTGTTCATATTACACCATAGAACTACAAGAAAGTGTGTATATATAGTTAATTGCATAAATGTAGAGCTATTATCAGAAACGGGAAGGAAAGTTTCAGAAGGTCAGAACTGAACTATTCCTGAAAGCCTGAAAGGAGTCAAACTTTGATCAAGTAGAAGAATGTTAGCTTAACAGACTTTTGGAAGAGTATGATTTAAAAAAAATAAAAAATTGATAGGAGCTAAGCCACAGAAATCCCACGGTGGATGCCTGGAGTGGGAGGGTCCTGTAGCAATTGTAGGAGGACTAATTGGGGTGCCACAAAGAGAACGTCTATCTGCAGCCCACACACATTCCCTGCCCCTCTGCCCTCCCACACACCACATCCCTCTCCACCAAGACAAGCTATATTATTAGTGTTTGTCTCAAGACATACTTCCAGCATTGGAGACAAAAGACAATGCTCTCGACAGCTGGCATGCGAGAGAAAAATGGGAGCCAAAAGGCCCAGAAAAAATAAAAGAGCAGACACCCTTCTATTTAAGACTAAACTTGCCCTTCTACCAGAACCACTGAAAACTTTGAGCAGTTAAAGGGCCAGCTGTAGTGTGAGCGCTCTCCCCTCAGCGTGTCCTAAGCTAAAAGACCAACACCTGGAAGAGAGGCTGGACCACGAGCAGGAACACTTTGGGATCACAGGACACCCGAGGAGAGCCAGCCTCAGGGGAGAAAATGGATCAGATACAGTAGTGATTAGCAACCATTGCTGCACTAGCATCTCTTTAAAAAGTGCTGAGACCTCAATAAATGAGGGTTTGCTATTACGATGTATTTGGCACGGTCCTACCTGGGAGTCAGGATTCTTAAAAGTTCCTCATACGATATGAATGTGCAGCCAAGGATGAAACCTTTTGTGACGAGGTATTGATAACAAGAATTCAAAACACATGCAGGGTGTATCCAAAAAAACACTGTATATACACTTTAACAGCTGATAGCTCAATTTTGAACATGAAATGTATTTTAATAAACACTGCCTTTGTAATTATTCAAAGAATGTGTATACAATTTTGGGATACCCTTGATATACCCTCAAAGAGTTAAAGGAGAGATCGCGTTTGTGATATTCAAGGATGCTTTTAGGAGTTGTGATATTATCTGTATCCCCTGCTGGCTTTCATCTGTTACCACTGACTGTTATTGGAAGTGAGAGAGGTTTAAATAAAGAGAAGTTGTGTTAAGGATAACCAAGGGATATTCTAAAGATTAACCAAACCAAGGCCACATAAAGAAAAAATTACCTTCTTGTATTCAACAAAGTCCAATATCTAGTTGTACATGCTCAGAAACTTTATCTGCCAGATTAGTTTAGTCATGTGCCTCAGATTAGTCATATGCCAGCACTGTTTGAGGGTTTCAGCTATGATGACTGTAAGCAGCATTTCATTCATTTATTAAAAATAAAAAAGGATTTACTGAAATGATATTATATGTCAGTACAGCATATAAACACACAGACAATGTTTCTTATTTCAGGGAGCTGACATTCTAGTGGTAGGTGGGGTGAAAAAGATAATAAAGAAGTCAATACATAAATCATGAAATATATCAAACAGTGAATATAGTGTACTTAACAATGCCCTTCAAAAATCCATCTAGCCCAGCTGGTGTGACTCAGTTGCTGATGTTGACCTATAAACCAGAGGTCACGGTTCAATTCCTGGTCAGGACACATGCTCGGTTGCAAGCTCAATCCCCAGTAGGGGGTGTGCAGGAGGCAGCCAATCAGTGGTTCTCTCTCATCATTAATGTTTCTATTTCTCTCTCCTTCTCCCTTTCTCTTAAAATCATTTTTTTAAATCCATGAGACCTTATTTGGAAATAGGGTTTTTACAGTGATCATACTGGATTGAGGTGGGCCCTAAATCAAGCCACTAGTGACCAGTGTCCATGTAGGATGAGAGGACACAGGAAGACACACGGGGAGAAAGGCATGGGAAGACAGAGGAGGCTGAGACTAGAGAGATGTTTCACAAGGCTAGGAACACTGGGAGCCACCAGAAGCTGGAAGGGGAAAGACAGGATTCTCCCCTAGAGCCTGCGTAGGGGGCATAGCCCTCCAGCACCTTGGTTTCAGACTTCCAGACGTCTGGTCTCCAGAACAGAACACCTAGTTTAGGGCAATTTGTTATGCTAGGCCTAGGAAACTAACACAGCAGTGATCCATTGTGGATAAATTAGAAAGAGAACTTTTCAGAGAAAGTCAATGAATGCCACTGATTCTGGGATTTGAATGTAAATAAAGACACACACACACACACACAGGCACACACACCCAAAGAGCAGTAAGAATGTTCGAGATAGAAGAAATGGTTGTAGCAAAGATCCTAAGGCTGTGATAAGCCTGCTACATTCCAGGATCCCAAATCAAGCCATGCAGCTTGAAAAAGGGTACGATATCAAATTAGAGTGGAATTCAAAATACTTGTAACAAATATTTATATAGATTTTAACTTCAAGTGTAATTTGAAAATGTTGGAAAATCTTAAAATAGGCAGGAAATAAACTCAGTCTGATTGAGGATTTTAAAAGATCCCTCTGGTTGCTTAGGACAAAATGTATCTGTTTGGTTAGCCCATCAACAACTAGCATCTAGTCATTAGGGAGGAATAGCTAGAGGTAGGCACAGCGTGTTATTTCCATATCTAACTCTTAGTGGCACGCTTTAGTCTGAATACAATGGCAGTAGGAAAGCAGGATTTTTAAAGGAGGAAGATACCAGCCCTAAGACATTGTTATAAATAAAGGCTCCTTCTGCATTTACTTTTCATTCATTCTCATTAGCAGCTCTAAACGGTGATTGAAGGGCTAAAACCCATAGCTTATCAATTGATATTATTGTAACTTTCTTAGGCTAAGAATAATTCAGAAAAGTCCTGTTTGTTTATTATGTATACCTATTTCTCACAGAATGTCATAACTAAGTAGCAGAAGTATTTCTAACTAATTACACCTGAGAATATGAGATTCCCTAAAAAATGACCAAAAACATTAGCTTGAAATGATGGTTATGAGTTATCCAGTCCAAAGGGCAAGTTATCCTGTATTATATAAAAAAAGAAATAATATATTCCCTGATATATATACTTTAATATTACATACATATGTATACTTTCCTGATAGTGACCCCAATGTTTATAATAATTCTGAAAATTTCCGATTTATAGCTTCGGTATTTACACAATAACTTAAAGGAAAATAAATAGCGGGTAAACACTTTGTTGTAATAATAAGAAGCAGCTATAGAAATATGGAAGGGTAATATATTGTGCCCCAGTGAATTTGCCAGCGCATAAAGTTGAGAATAACAGCTAGTGAAGGCATGGTTCTTTGGTCACCAATTTCACGGGGGTGAGGAGGATCTGGAGAACTTGTGCTCACCTGGGAACTTGCTCTCAACAGCTAATTTTGAGAACCGGAAAAAGGAAATTGCGTCCCAGGCAGCTTGACAGGAGACAATGGAGCAGTCTCCTTACTGCTTAAACACGCAGCATAGTGCAAAGCTAGTCTGCACTTTGCTTCGTACAAAAAGCAAAATCAGCCCCAAAGACCAGCGAAGATATTGCAAAAGGAGGATTTATTGAGCTTCATTACATCTTGAAAGGATTAGGTGCACCTGCACTTAAAGAATGTCAATCGGTTCAGATAAACATGCTGAAGGCGCCTTTTTTATTGAGATACGGGACTGACACGTGTGGAGTTTCAAATACTCCAGGTTCGCCGCTGAGGAGCACGAGCGCCATCTTCTGGTAAACGAGTTGGGAACAGAAGGAGACTTTCCTTGAACTTTTTTGGTCACAAAGTGATTGAGCAAAGAATTTCGGTTCTTTGTAGCTGAACTACAGGATTGTTGAAAATATTTCCTCCTTGGGACTTTATTCCACTCTAAATTACATAAAAGAAAGTAAAAATTCACTTTAAAAAGTAAAGTGGGAAGAGGGGTGTGGGCAAGGAAGACAAAGGTATGTCTTTTGATAGAGAAAATTAACGAGAAGTTCTCCTTTTACAGTTAAGAGAGGAGTTTTTGGTTTTTACACGTAGTTATTTACATTTTCTTGAAAATGCCTTCAGGCGAATTTACTATTTAAAAATCTTAAACTTCTTGATATTTAAAACATAATGTTCTCTAATCAAGAACATTAATATCAACATTTATAATTAGAGTGGGCACATATCAAAACATTACAAAGCAGAATAGTTTTATTAATGTTACGTTATTTCAATAACATCTTTGTTCCACTTAAAACATTACTCGCTATGCAAGGTGCCTACACTTTTCTCCCAACTCCTGACCTGAATAGTAACACCATGTCTTAAACATCCATTTATTAATTTATAAAATTTCATTACATTGAAGTATTTCACTTGCTCTACAAAATATACTTTGTTCCTAATTATACTTACCCATTCCGGAGAACCCACTTAACTAGTGCTTCACATAAATTCAACATAAAACTAATCTGTGATAGACACGGCCAGGCACTTCCCAGATCTCCCTTAAAGCAGGACCTGTGGCCCTGCACTTCAGCTCGCAGCCTCCTGAGGGGTTCATTCCCCAGCTGCACCTACTGACTCTCCCAATTGCTCCCCTTCCCCTGGTCCACGCCCAGTGACTGGTGGATGGAGGAATACAGGGCAGGCCAGGTGGGCCTAACTTCCCACTGCTCTAATGGATCTTTGCAGCTCCAGAGCGACTTGTAGTGTTGACTCCTGTCAACCTCTGGAGCCTGCATTCAGTCTTTGCCTGATCCTGTTTCCTTACCTCCTCTCCACAGGTGTGACACCAGGGCATTCCCTAATGAACATCTTGAAGGCTCACTCCCTCTCTGAGGCTGCTTCCAGGGGGTCTAAACCAGTGATGGGGAACCTTTTGAGCTCGGCGTGTCAGCATTTTGAAAAACCCTAACTTAACTCTGGTGCAGTGTCACATATAGAAATTTTTTGATATTTGCAACCATAGTAAAACAAAGACTTATATTTTTGATATTTATTTTATATATTTAAACGCCATTTAACAAAGAATAATCAACCAAAAAATGAGTTTGCGTGTCACCTCTGGCACGCGTGTCATAGGTTCGCCATCACTGGAACAGAAACTCGGGCAGGAGAGTCTCACTGTGACCATTGACTTTGTTTTTCCTCTTAAACTAAAACAAAACTTTATTTCTAACATGTTCAAAGGTTACCCATCTCTTATTAGATCGTATCAAACATAATACATTCTTAGGTAACTGAAATGCTATATGATGCATGCTTTTGGCCATTATGTCTATTTCATATCATTTAAATGTGTGTGTGTGTGTGTGTGTGTGTGTACTGATATATGGATTTAAATTGGAAAGCCTGGGTAGTTTATTAGATCAGTGTTTTAAATTCCAGCTGGCTCAACTATAAAATACATATTTTAGAGGAATATGTGCCATAGAGCATATGTGCTCTTAATAATTTGAGGTGATTGATTGATCAGAAATATTTTATCTTTCCAAGTTAATAAAGTGTACTCAGTATCTCCAATTTTTAAAAGACAAGGACTAAGATTTTAAGATGGAAGGAAAATGCCCTCTAGTGGTAAACATTAATAAAATGTTTTATTTTAAAGCATTGAACTCAATACCTTGTTTAAAAGTGTCTGCTTTGTGCTGGATCCTCTGCTGGGCCCAGGTTACAATTATGAATTGTAAACAGAAAAAGTAAGACACCTCTTCTAACATGCATCCTAGTGAGAGAAGCAAACTGTAACAAAGAGAACAGAATAATTGTATAGTTAGTGAATACAATGAAGGGAACAAACAGGATTCCGAGACAGAAGGCAAGGGGAAACTTGCTTTCTCATTAATAGCATTTCTCCATTTGTAGAAAGTTTCAATCTTCTAATTTATACTTTTCGGACTAAGGAAGATTGTTGTTGTTGCTTATTGCTTTGGTTTAAACATTTAAGGCATGTGAGTTTATGAAACTAAAATCTCAAATTCGAAAGAGGACGCAGAGCTAAATTAATTGTCTAGCAGTGGTCGGCAAACTCATTAGTCAACAGAGCCAAATATCAACAGTACAACGACTGAAATTTCTTTTGAGAGCCAAATTTTTTAAACTTAAACTATATAGGTAGGTACATTGTTAGGGTACTCCTAAGGCTTAGGAAGAGCCACACTCAAGGGGCCAAAGGGTCGCATGTGGCTCACGAGCCACAGTTTGCCGACCACGGGTCTAGAGCAGTGGTTTTCAACATTTTAATGTCATGGCACACATAAACCAATTACTAAAATTCTGTGACACACACACACACACACATGTGTATATATATATATTGCTGACCCAACAAAAAATAGTTATAAGTATAATTTTGATGCATTCACCCTGGACTATGGTTGTTTAGACTGTTGTCATTCTTTTATATGACAACCTAAGGGAAAAGAGGTCGGTGCCCCTCACTAAATATTGCGTGTTCTAAAATTTCATGTGACACAGCAGTGTGCCATGGCATACTGGCTGAACATTGCTAGTCTGGAGACATCCTGGAATACTAATCCATATACACAGCATCTAAAATGTTATATAGCAGTTCTTCAGGTGTCACAAAATAACAGAGAAGTAAGGAGAAACTTACTGTATTACCAGTAGAAAGGATTCACAAATACATAATAATTTAGAGCCTTTTTCTCACTACAGATCATATTATTGTTAAAAATATATGCAAATAAATTATGGAATTTTCCCAAGTCCTATCAATTACATGAGCTTTTGGCAAAAAGAAAACGAACTTCCAGGTTCTTTAAGATGCGAATGTCTTTGTTATCTATCTTCCCTGGGCTCTCAAAATTTGTTACAGGATTAGATCCTTCACACAAATAAATAAATAAGAATCACATATCTTAATGTAAAATGCAAAATAGTAGAAGTCCTAGAAGATACCATAGGAAAAAGTCTAGATAACTTCAGGTTCAGAGATGAGTTTTTAAGATAAAAAGCCAAAGACAGGATCCATCGAAGAAATAATTGATGAACTGGATTTCATTAAAAATAAAAACTTCTGATCTGTGAAAGACAATATTAAGAGAACAAAAATACAAGTCACAGACTGGGAAAACATATTTGTAAAAGACATATCTGCTACAGGACTGTTCTCCAAAATGCACAAAGGATTCGTAGAAGTCAACAATAAGAAACAATCAATTTAAAATGGGCAAAAAACTTTGACAGACACCTCACCAAAGAAGACATACAAAAGCATAAAGCCATCTGAAAAGATGTCCCACGTCATACATCATTAGGGAAATGCAAATAAAAACTGCAATGCCATTCCATGACATGCTACTCAGCTGGCCAAACCCAGGCCCTGACAACATCAAATACCAGCAAGGATGTGGAGCAACAGGAACACACAGTTTCCTTGCTGATGAATGCAAAATAGTACAGCCACTTCGGAAAAAACGTTTGGTGGTTTCTTACATTAAACATCCTCTGGCCATATGAATCAGCAATTGTGCTACTTGGTATTTACTCCAAGCAACTGAAAATGTATGCCTGGGCAAAAGCCTGCAGACAGATGTTTATGATGGCTTTATTTATAATAGATAAAACTGGGAAGCAATCCAGATGTCTGTGTGTAGGCAAATGGATACCTATTGTACATTTAGACAATGGGGTATTATTCAGTGCTTTTAAGAAAGGGCTATCAAGGCCTGAAAAGACAGGAGGAAACTTAAATGAATATGAGTGAGAGCAGCCAATCTGAAAAAGCTGCACCTGTGTGACTCCAACCACATGACCTTCTGGAAAAGGCAAAAATGGAGACAGTAAAATAGTCAGTGATGGCCAGCTTTTGAGGGGAGAGAGGAAGGATGAATAGATGGAGCACAGAGGATTTTTACATTAAAACTACTCTAGCCCTAACCGGTTTGGCTCAGTGGATAGAGCATTGGCCTGCAGATGAAAAGGTCCCAGGTTCAATTCCGGTCAAGGGCATGTACCTTGGTTGCAGGCACATCCCCAGTAGGAGGTGTGCAGGAGGCAGCTGATCGATGTTTCTCTCTCATCGATGTTTCTAACTCTCCCTCTCCCTTCCTCTCTGTGAAAATGTATGCCACTACAAAGAGTGAACACTAATGTCAGTTATGGGCTAAAGCGAAAATGATGTCATTGTTGGTTAATCAGCTATAACACATGTACCACTGTGGTGGAGGATGTGATCATTAAGGAGGCTGTGCATGTTTGGGGGCAGGGAATATATGTGAAATCTCTCTCCCTTTCTCTCAAAATTGCAGTGAACCTAAAACTGCTCCATAAAAATGAAGTCTTTTCAGAAACTAATTTAAAAAACGCATTGATTGAGGATGTCTTTAGAGGGGCTTTTCGGTTGCTGCCATCTTGGAACTCTCTCATCAAGGTTAAGTTAGCAACACCTCAGTGTATGTCTTTTCCTCACAAATGTAATCTCAGTGCCCGGGATGGAGAGTTGTCAAAAAAATAAGCAAATGACTAATGG
>NW_006300375.1:2217474-2218120 GCF_000327345.1 Myotis davidii
TATCACATCAAAGCAGTAATTGATTTCCTTTCTTTCGGGGAACATGTTTGTCCACCACGTGCTATATCTGTGCATGTTTCCTAATAAGCCTTGTCCTTTTCCCATCTGCTCTGAATGAGAGCACCAGTTTTGTTAGTGATTCGCCAAGGATGCCAGGCCACTCCTAATTTTCTAGTTCATAAAGCATCCGAGTGAGCACGGAATTCTGGAATGAGGGCAGATAAGTAAATAATTCACAGGACACGTTTTTATAGGTGAAGATAAAGAAAGAATGAAGTCTAGAACTGGACACACTAATACTATGAGTGCAAAAATATTGGAATGAAACCTGCATGGGCGTTTTATTCTTTAATTCATTTATTTCCCTCAGGATTTAGGTAATCATATTTAGAAACTAAATATTTTAATAAGACTCTGACTAACAGAGCTGAGTGCAGAGAGCAGTTTGTTAGTAATCATGGAGAAAATTATTCTAAGTACACACCCACTAAAACATCATGTGCGGCCAACCGATATTTTTCTTTTGTTTTTGCAGAGGAAAAAGAAGTGGTCCTAAGTTTCTTCCAAAAAATTATGGACAACTTATTATAAATAAAAAATAGGTGACAGCTGAAACCAGCTAATGAAAAACCAAACTCTTGCCATA
>NW_006300375.1:2218206-2223246 GCF_000327345.1 Myotis davidii
CAAAGAAACAAGCAAAAAATAAAAAACAACCTCACCCACCAGAGCTGTCTACCTGCTCGCTCTCTCTCTATGAGTTTGTCTCTGGTCTGCTGGGTAGTTCAGTTTGTTCATTGAATCCACATATGGGTGAAATCCTATGGCACTTGTCTTTCTCTGACAAGCCTATTTCATTTAGCGTAATGCCCTCCAGGTCCATCCACGCTGTTGCAAAGGGTAAGATTTTCTTCCTTTTATGGCAGAGCAGTATCCCATTGTGCACGGGTACCACGGTTTTTTGTGCTTTCAGGTATCAGTGGACACGGGCTGCTTCCAAATCTTGGCTTTGTAAATAATTCTGCAATGAACATAAGGGTGCATATATTCTTTCAAATTAGTGTTTCGGATTTCTTCAGATAAATTCCCAGAAGCGGAGTCGCTGGGTCCTAAGGGGGCTCCATCTGTAGGTTTTGAGGTGACTCCATGCTGCTTTCCACAGTGGCGGAACCATAATGAGCTTTAATGAAAAGCAATGGCTTTTAACAAGTTTGAAAACCTAACAACATTAACATTTTCAGACGATGAGTCAGAAACATAAAGAATAAATTGCAGCCCGCTGCAGAACACCTGGAATACTTTTTTTGCTCAATCTTAGGCAATATTACAGATGCTGCTGCTGGATTAGTCTTTTATTTTTTATTGATTTCAGAGAGGAAGGGAATGGGAGAGAGAGCAACACCAATGATGAGGAGAGTAAAATATCAGTTGACTGCCTCCTACATGCCCCCTACTGGAAATGGAGACACAACCTGGACATGTACACTGATGGGGAATAAAACCTGCAACTCTTCAGTGCAAGGGACGACGCCCAATCAACTGAGCCACACTGGCCAGGGCCATTCAGTAAAACTAAATTTTACCCAAAATAAAGTGTTAAAATTAACTGCTACCCACCCCCCGTCCCTAAAACAGTATATATTCTGCCGCTGTAAGAATAAAGTTTGAGGCTTGATCAGAATCCTGTCTTGCCTCCATTCTTTCGTGTCCCTTGCTTGTCTCATTCTCCTAGGGTGTCTCTTGGTTCCCTCGTTGTTGTCCCGCAGGTCGGGACAGACGCCCAATCAACTGAGCCACACTGGCCAGGGCCATTCAGTAAACTTTTATCTGTTGTTCCACTCGAGCATGTTTCCCAAAGTGTTTTCTGTCGATTCCTTGGGAATCCTGAACCCCATTCTCAGGATCCATAAGATCAAAAGTACAGTTACTTGAGGTTATTTGAGCAAAGATCAATTGGAATTGGGCAGCGCCAAACTGGAAGTGATTAGGACCACTCCCCCAACAGGAGTCAGGAGAAAGACTTCTATAAAGAAAGTGTGGGAGCAAAGAAAATAAATTATTGGAATGGCTAAAACTGAAAGCCTAGCTGGCTGTTTGCGATTGTTTGTCCTTAGCATTTTGATTTCATAGCCTTGAGGCATTTATAGACTTAGATTTGGGTTTGCTTATGCAGGCCGTCATGGCATGAGAGCTACATTAAGTTTAAAGGCCTCCTTGTTTAAATAATTAAACAATTCCCCCATTTTGCTCATCTTCTCATTTGTGAGATAGTAATCGAAAACTTGGTATTAGCATTGCTCTCTGTCACCGTTAGGCTTAAGTTGCTCTTGTCTCATTGTGCAGCTCATAGCTTACGATGTCAGATCCGAGGAAATCTTATTTTTGCTGCTCATTTTGGTTATTTTCTCCAAACCCAGTGAGACCATCTGATGAGCTGCTGGTGGCTGTGAATGTGTATTTAAGACCCGTGAGGGAGCATAGTGCACCAGGGACACTACAGTGATGACTTATTAGGAGGACAATACCAAGAGAAGGAAGTATACTCCCAGCCAAGGCCCCCTGAACCAAACCAGTTGCTGGTATCAAAGAATGTAGCTGAAGAGGCATTAACCTGTTTTAGCCAAGGAGCTTGTTTGTTAATTTCTCATATTTGCTGCAATACCAGAGGTGTTGGTGCGTGTGCAGCAAAAGCTATTAGCTATGGCAGATTCCTTCTTGCTCATCCAGTAAGTTATCTAAAGCAGTGCCATGATCTAAAACCACCTTAGCAGGAGAGTCTAGGACTTTTTGTTAGTGGTCTGACATACTTCTAATAATGTTTTTTCTTGCAATTTTGGTTGTATATATTTTGATTGCTTCTTAATTTAACAATAATTTTGTAATAGAATTTACTATAGAGACACCAGAAAAAGTATCTGTTGGAATTATTTTAGCCTATCAATTAATATCATGTAAGTTTTTAGGATTGTTGTCAATTTGAGGAGATGTCTACCAAGTTTCTTCCTTAAGAAGCCAAATTAACATAGGGCATATCAAAGTCTCTTAAATATTCCACTTCTTTATTATAGTAGCATATTGTAGGTTTTATATTGTTTTTATTATCAGTATTTTCAAATGTGTGACTATGATTTACTTATCTTGGATAACTTGATCATCCTATAATAAATGTGTCTGTTCATTACTATACTCAAAATTTATCTCCTCCTCTTAAATTTCTGTTTTAGTATTGATCTAAAAGTTTTTTGCTACAACTCACTTCTGCATATCAGAATGATTTCTACTGATAATATTGTGCATCCCTATCATTTTGTTTTATATTTCATCTTTCCTGAACTTTCTCTCAACTTTTTAATAAATAAATTTTAAAGTGACAAAAAAGTTACCTTTTAAATATGCCCATGTGAGTAATCTATAATTTCTCTCTTGTTTTATCAAGCAATCCAAACCATCTTTCCAAATTGCAATTAAAATAGCACATTTAAGCTTTATCAACTTTGAAATACATTTTCATATTTTGCTTATATTCTGGTTTCACTTTTAAATCTTCAAAACTACATTTACAACTTTATAATAAGGAGCAGATTTTCTCTTTAGAGAAAAACCCAAGTTGTCAAATGTGTTTAAAATAAACCAAAGACAAAACTTGTAATTATGGCAAAATACCAAAGTCGTGTTTCTGGTATCCCAGCAGTAGCTCGCTCTTTAAGGACATCAAGGTTAGGAATTTATGGCACATATCCTGTGTAGTTGGTGCTGTTTTTATGTAATGCTTTCAGCTCTTAGAAGTAATATTGTCATATAACAGACTATGAATATTACTCAAAGGTAAGTTAAAACCATGCCGATTTTCTATTTATCAAATAGTTTTTTAAAAAATCCCTCCAAGGATTTTCCACTGTAATAGTAGGACAAGTAATTGTCAGTGATTGCTATTTATTATGTAACTAGAGGCCTGATGCACGAAATTTGTGCATGGGTAAGGTCCCTAGGCCTGGCCGGTGATCAGGGACAATCTGTGGGGCAACTGACCAGGCAATCAGTGGGTGCCCTGGGCACCCACCTTGGCTGACCTGGGGCCTGCGGGCTAGAGGCAGCTCCTGCATTGAGCATCTGCCCCCTGGTGGTCAGTGCATGTCATAGTGACCGGTCATTCCACCTGCCATTCCACTGTTCGGTCAATTTGCATATTAGGTTTTTATTATATAGGATGTAAAATATACAGGTATGAGTTATATTTGTTTTCTAGTTTATTTATTTAGATCATTATTCTCTATATACCTTATAATGATTTCAATTAACCTTAGAATGTTTAAGTTAGTTACATATTTTTCATTTGATATTTTCAAAGTCCCCTTGAAAATGTGGCTCATATTCAGCAATTAATTTAGGATTGCATACAAAATTTTCATTTATTGAACATCACTTTTCATCTTGACCACTGAAAGCAAACATAGTTTGCCTAAAAATGTGTAACTGAGACTCTATTTTCAGTATTTCAAAATAAAGTGTGTTTGTTGAGAATAGTTTACACAAAACAAGATAGGCAACCTTTGGTTCTGCATAAAATTAACTAGAATCTTCTAAAATTCTGAAAATTTAAAAGTATTATTTCATTTTAGTAATTTCTGTGTTCTATTTGATTATCTAAAACTATTAGTATGATAATAATCATAAAAACAAGCTCTCTGTTATTAAATAATTTTGAATAAAGTTATTGCTTAGCATAACAATCTACTTATATAAAAACCCTGGGTGTAACATCATGGCCAGAACCACGACCAACCAGAAGGAAGTCAGTCCTGCAGAGGTTGTCTTGGAAACTGCTGCACCCTCCCCCAGTTATTTCCTAGAGGGCGAGGTTTCAGGCAGGAACCTGCCCTCGGAGCAGAGTGTAGAAGTGAAATGATTTGTAATGGATCTATTATTTAAGCTACCTTTGGAAATACTATATTTATAGATCAGTGGTTCTCAACCTTGGCTTAACATTAGAATCACCTGGGAATCTTTTTTTAAAATCCTGATTTCTGGGCCTCATCCTCCAGAAATTGTGTTTCTTTGTTACTAATGTTGTGGCTCCACCACATAACAAAGAAACAAAGCTTCTGGTACCTAGAATGAGGAAGCTGAGGGAAGAAGCTTCTATGATGAAATGTTGTCTTAAAATGGCTTTTTTTCAATGTGAACTGTTAAATTTTGATTCAGTGGCCTTAATTTATTCTGATGTAAGTGACGGGATAAATTTTAGTGGTTAGTTCTCTCATTAAGAAGTTGTTGAATGGCTGACTGTCTTACATGAATGATGTAGGTTGTCCAATTTCACACAGAAAGTGTATGAACTTAGATGTGTCATCCAAGTGTCTCTGACAGCAAAGCCTGCTTAGTTAACTTTTGACAAGAATGGATGCTTATGTAAGGTCTATAGACGTTTGGACTTCAGCCATCACCAAGATTGATAGGACGTTCTCAGACACGCAGAACAGAGTCCAAACCAATACCTGTTTTGATCTGGCATAGAAGGGAGGTGTTTCTGTAGCCTGCTTATAGCTTTATTATTCAGTATGGTTGAATCTAGTTTATTTCACAATCTTCTGAAAAAATGTTCAAAGAAATACTTTATTTACATCTAAAACTTGCAGAATAGATATACATTTTTGTTTATTGGTTGGTAAGACAAAAAATATGCTACAGGAAATTGTTTCCTCCTCTTTTAAAAAAATTCAACCCCAT
>NW_006300375.1:2223524-2225726 GCF_000327345.1 Myotis davidii
CAGGTGAGGATTTTTTGTTATTTTTATGTGGTCAACTTTTTTTAAAATATATTTTATTGATTTTTTACAGAGAGGAAGGGAGAAGGATAGAGAGTTAGAAACATCAATGAGACAGAAGCATTGAGCAGCTGCCTCCTGCACACTTCCCACTGGGGATGTGCCCTCAACCAAGGTACATGCCCTTGACCGGAATCGAACCTGGGACCCTTGAGTCTGCAGGCCGATGCTCTATCCACTGAGCCAAACTGATTAGGCAATTAATTCCCTTTTAATGTGCTCAAATTTCATGCACTGGGTTACTAGTCTGTAATAAAGATGATGGTGTTTGTCAAAATATGAAGTTGCAACTCGCTTTTGTGAATGATCTGCTGACTAATTCATTGACAGGGTTTTAAAAATTATTAACTCTATCTTCTTTCTGCCTTTTTCATTTCTTGTTTTGTATGTGTTCTAATTCTCATAATGTTTCTTATCTCTTGTCATCATTTTTATTGCCTATATTTTTATATTGGCCAAGATTTTCCACATAACATACACAAACATATTCACAATGCAATAAGGACATAACAATTATAATTCTTGTTTCTGCATCTAGCCACATGGCTGATGCTGGTATTTATAACTACCTTCTTTCACTACCGTCAGCAAATAGCGAAGCAGGTTGTGGTTGTTTGCCTGGTGAAGGGACCCGAACCTTCGTTCCTGAAGGGCCTGGGACATTCGCAGTCCCCCATGAAGTTGCCCATGGACTTCAATGGCAGGGCATGGTAGTACTAAGAAACACCTAAGGGATCTGACTTTCAGACACACTCCTCCTTATTTCCATTGCAGAGTAGCAGTCCAGTTTCCCCTTGGTTATCAGGATCGATAAATTCAGTAAGCACACTAACTCCCTTATGCCTGCAGATCAGAGGCATGAGGAGCTCCAAGAGGCTGGGAGGCAGTCTTAACTTCTATTTCAGTGGAAAAATTGGTGCAAACAAAAAAATTGGTGCAAAATTCATGCTTTTGGCACTAAGACCTCTAGACCAGCATCAGGAAGAAAGCATTTTGCTAGTGGGTCACCATGTGTAACAGTGTTACTCCCATTCTCACCTCTTTTTCCTGAACCCAAGAATTCTGGCTATTGGAAAAACAGCACATATATTGGTAACTGATGTACAGCCTCCTGGAGAACATGAACTGAGCCCTAAGATATATTTCTACCTATTGATTGTAACTGGGTCTTCAGAAAGCTATGTAACCATTCTGCCAAGTCAGCTGCTTCAGAATAATGGGGAACACAGGAAGACCCAGGGGTTCCAAGAGCATGGGTCCACTCGTGCACTCCATTCGCTTTGGAGTGAATTCCCTGATCAGAAGCCATGCTATGTGACAGTGTAGAAGGCATTCTGTAAGCTCACAGATGGTAGTTTGGGGAGAAGCATTGCATGCAAGAATGCCAAATCTCTATACATAGAAGTACACCAGTAAGAACAAAATATTGCCCTTCCCATGATGATTAGCAATCCAATCTAATGAACCTATCACCGGGTAGAAGACTTATGGCCCCAGGGAATTATGCCATATTGGGGGCTCAGTGTTGATTTCTATTGCTGGCAGACTAGAAAATGTGCTACTGAAAACACATTTCTAGAATTATATTCCAGAGTACACACAATATCTTAGCAATATTATTAGATGTGTTGTTTGAAAGTGACTGCATGTAATACTTTAGTGCTAGCATATGAGTCAGGCACATTACAGCAGTTAAAATTCTTGAAAGATGTATGTTTCTGAGGTATCATAAAAATCTTTAGAAATTATGGTTCTATATGTTGAATAATAAATAGAATAATAGTTTGTATTTTTTTCATAAAAATCAGCATATTGTCTTACATACCAGAAGCTCATTATATATGTTGATATTGTTTTTATTCTCACTTTCAGCCAAATTTGATTTTAGGTAACATAACCATTTAATATTGGGTAACAGGTTTATTTAGTGCCCCTCATAGTTCCTTCCAATTAACAACAGTGTTGAATAGGCCCTGGTCGAGTGGCTCAGTTAATTGGAGCGTCCTCCACTGCACCAAAAGGATGCAGGTTTGATTCCCCGGCAGGGGCAGGGGCAGAGCACATACCTAGGTTGTGGGCTCAATCCCCAGTTGAGATATGTATGAGAAACCAGTCAGTCTCTCTCTCTCTCTCTCTCTCTCTCTC
>NW_006300375.1:2225783-2237067 GCF_000327345.1 Myotis davidii
TTCCCTCTCTCTCTAAAAATCCAAAAAAAATATCCTCGAGTGAGGTTCAAAAAAAAAAAAAAGTGTCAAGTAGACTAGAAGACATTCCTTATTGCAAGTGACCATAACTTTAACAGGAAACCCAGAAGCAGAGTGCAATGCCTTCCATGTTATCAGAACTGAGAATTTATGGAATTCTGATCAATTTTGAGCCACTGTGAAATTTAAATTCTCAGAGTGTAGAAAGTGATTCTAATGAAAAAATTATAAGAGTTAGTCTGAGGGACTCACACACATGTACATGAAAGAATATCCTGAGAGAAATTTACTAGGGCTTAACTGTAATAAAGAGACTTCAAGGGTCATAGGGAAGAGCTTTTTGATATATTAAACCTTTAAACCTTCACCAAAGAAGACGGTGGAACCTCCTTCTTTGGCGATCTAGATGAAAAAGTAGACGGATTTCGTCTTTCAGACTAAAACCCAGGTAGTGTCAGGAACCCATCCAGAGGACCTTTCTGTTCTATGATCCATTATTTGAACCGTTTGTGAAATCCTAGCCCTTCAATTGCTTTCTGGTGCTTGTCTCCTGTTAAGTCCCAGAGGTATATTTCCCTCGCAGGCACCAGCCCACTTAAAGCAAAGCAGTCCTGGGAGTTGCCAACTCATCAAAAGCAGGGTCTAGGCCAGCATTAACCTAATTATATGCTGCAACCACTTTTCTTATGCATCTGGGAGTAACTCCTTGGCCTCCAGCCAGCCACTCTGGGATTGGATTTTCAAGTGACATAGCCAGTTACTTTAAAATGTTTACTTCCTGAATGCCGGAGGTGGCATGTCATCTTCACAAAGGGGCAAATCCACAATGGGATCAGAAGCCTCTGCTCCTGTTAGCCAGCCTGGCTTTGCCAATGGCCACAGAGCCCTGGTTTCTCTGAACTCATGTTTTCTCGGTAATGGTGCGGCATCTTGTTCATTACAACTCGCTCTGAGATGATGAAGTCGTTATGTGCCTTGCTTTTCCTTCACAGAGCATTGGTAAGCATTTTTTAAAGAAATTTTCATATAAATCTTTGAGATTTCTGGCCAGGAAATTGGGCAGACATCTGGAAAAGAAGCAGCATCGCCTATCTCCATCCAAAATGTGTTTTGTTTCATCTCTATTTTTTTTTTTCAAAAGACAATATGCAAATTCCTTAGCCATGAGCCTTTCTGGAGCAAAGGTGTTTGAATAGTCTATGGGTTATCTTGTGTATCTTAGAAAACAAACTCTATGTTTCTCTTCCATCCCTACATTTCAGAGGGCGACAGTGTGCTGCAGAGCTCACATGTATTAAATCAATAGCATTTACTGTTGGCAGAAAAACATAATCTGCACCCAATGAGTAGAAACATAAATGCAACCTCACAAGGAAGTTAGTCAATAAGTGCATTTCTTCTCCATCTGTTGCTGCTGGGTTTGGCTGGCTTCCTCTTGTGGCGGTTTGTAGTATCCGTCTTCCGATACGTTCTCCTTAGTCGAGGCTTTATGGGATGGTTTCCTGAGCTGTTATAAGACTCTTTTCCACACTCATTGAGTGGCTGCCTTGATTGATCTTAACAGCACCTTTGAAAATGCTGGTGGAAATCTTTTCTTAGTTGAGGTTTTTAGATATTGGCTATATAACTAAATAAGGAGTTCCATATTTCAAAGTAGTGTGTTTGGAAGGGTGCCCAGAGTAAAGAAAACATTAACAGGCATAAAAAGCCAGCATATGGATACTATAAGGCGTATGATGGAAAATGTCCAAATAAAGTAGTGGAACCTTCCAATCAAAGAGTGTGAGGGGCAGTAAGGAAAATATGTTCTCTCTTATGTTTCTGCCAAAATGTAAGGACAATACAACCTATAGAGTAAATTCAGCAGATGCTGGAAACTGCAAAAAAGAACACTAGTTGCATACTTTAAAATAACATACTACTTATGTCTGAGTTTGATTGCAGTTAAATTCTGTTATTTGATCTATTTTATGTTATTGTCTCTGTGTTATTTGGTCTAAAGATCACCTTAAATTTATATAGTTAGATTGTACTAAATTGTCCTCACAGAAATAATGAAATAGTATCATTTCCTTAGGAAGATCAATCAAAATAGGTCCTGAATTCAATCACTTGGTAATTGTCTTTAAATTCCTATTATGTATCTAGAAATACAAGAGGTATATAAGTGTGGAATGTGGCATAATTGCTTCTTTTAAAAATTTGAAAGTTGGTTTAAAAAATGGTAGTAGCCTCCACATGTTTTTGTCCACTCTAGGGCAGTTATTTCAATATTTTTTATAATAAAGATTTTTTTATTCCCAATTTCTAAGGGACATTTTATTTGGAGTTCTGAATATAAAGGCTAAGTTGATTATTTTTATTTGACACACATAACTTTTAGGTAACGGTTGTCATGTGTTTTATGAAATTTAAAGGCCCGTTTGATGGTAAGAAATAACCAACTAACACCAGGTAGATGAAAGGCAGGACTTCTTGTTAGTTATAGCTCCCAACTAGAGAAGGCTGCCAGGCAGGGCCACACAGGGCTTTTGCACCCAGGGACATGGCAACAGAAAGCTGGAGCTGATTAGGGCAGATGCACAGTGGCCTAGAGAGTGCGTGCCCAACAAGGGAAATGGTCGGGTGTGTACTTGATTAGCTGCTCAAGAAGAGAAACTGGTTGACCTTTGCTCAGAACCTCAAAACTGGACCAAAGCAACATAATTTAAAAACACACACACAATAACAGCAACACTGTATGATATGATAGAGATATAAACTGAATTACAAAGAATTCATTCATATTTTCAATAAATATTTAATGAACACACATTATGTGTTGAATCCAAGATGGACAGCAAGAAAATAAGAATGAACAAGAGGATTTAAATTTAATGGGAGACAAAAGCAATGATGACAATTTAATTATAATCCTCAGAGAGTCACATAAGTTGCCATTGAAACACAAAGGTAGGTGTAACTTCTATAGTCCAGACCACTCAGGGGAAGTTTTCAGACATAGGATGCATCATTAACAAAGATAAAAAAGCTAGATATAATTTAATAAGCAGCAATCATAGAAAAAAGCCTAGTACAAGTATACTGCATAAATAAATCAAAAAAGTCCCAGAAAGATAAAGAGACTTGGTTTATATCACAGATAGTATAGGAAACAGCCTATAATACCTCCCCAGCCAGTATTCACCTATCTTTTCCCTTGTATGGTCAACATCAACTTTGTTTAACTGCAAATTCCACATATTTGACTGTCTGAACATGATATGTAAGTGTTACAATGACCTGGCCAGAAGGACCAATAATAAAGAAAAGATTTAGAATTCCCTTTTTTTTTTTTTTTAATGAACACATTTTAAAAGAATGGAATTCTCTTTTTTTCTGCATCATTAAACTCTCCCCTCCCACAGTCGTCATGTCTAAATCAGAGACACCCAAAGAGCCAGAACAGCTATGGCAACTCTTTATCAGAGGTTTGAGCTTTGAGACAATCCATGAGAGCCACAGTGAGCCATGGGGGACGCTCACAGACTGTGTGCTCCAGAGGCTGTGGGTCTGTCACCTATGCCACCATGGAGAAGGCGTGTGTGGCTATGAATGAAGGCCACACAAGATGGATGGAAGAGTGTGGAACCAGAGAGGGCTGTCTCAGGAGAAGATTCCGAAATACCTGGTGCCACTTAACTGTGAAAAAGACTTTTGTTGGTGGTATCAAAGACACTGAAGAACTAAGGGATTATTTTGAACAGGAAGGGAAAAGTGATTGAACTCATGACTGACCAAGGCAGTGGCAAGAAGAGAGGCTCTGCTTTTGTAACCTTTGATGACCATGACTCTGGAGACAAGACTGTCTTTCAGAAATACCACCCTGTGAATGGCCACAACTGTGACGTAAGGACAGCCCTATCTAAGCAAGAGATGACCAGCGCTTCATCCAAAGTGGTTCTGAAAATGTTGGTGGGAATGACCCTTCAGTGGTGGAGGAAACTTCAGTGATCAAGGCGGCTTTGGTGGCAGCTGTGGTGGCGGATATGGTGGCAGTGGGGATTTGGTAGTGAAGGAAGCAATTTTAGAGGTGGCAAAAGCTACAGTGATTCTGGCAATTACAACCACCAACCTTCAGGTTTTGGACGCATGAGAGGAGGAAACTTGGGCGGCAGAAGCCCTGGTCCTTATGGTGGTGGAGGCCAATTCTTTGTCAAACCACAAAATCAGTGGGGCTAGGGCTCTTCCCGCAGCTGCAGTAGCTATGGTAGTAGCAGAAGGTTTCAATTACTGCCAGGAAACAAAACTCAGCAGGAGAGTAGAGCCAGAGAAGTGGCAGGGAAGCTACAAGTTACAATAGATTTGTGAACTCGGCCATGCACAGTGGTGGCAGGGCCTATCTGCTACAAGAAGACATATTTTAGACAATACTTATGTGAATGGGCAAAAATCTTGAGGGATGAATTTATGACTAATTGTATCACAGGTTATTTTAGTTTCTTTTCTGTGGGAAGTAGAAAGCATTCCAACGAAGGGTTTTAATGCAGTCTGGTGTGTGTTTTTGCAACTCATGCTGTTGATAGCCAAAAGTAATAGTCTGAGCACAATGTTAAATCAATATGTCTTTAAAAAAATAAGAGAATGGAATTCTTTTTCATTGGATTAATAATATATGGACCCTCACCTGGTCTGGAAACCTTAGACCTGAACTTTATGGTGGCTATAACTGGTGTTGATCTTGGTTTGAAAGCATAAAGCAGAGAGTAAAATAAAGTTAGGGTCTCATGCAGAGACATAAGTGAGCTCTAAAATGTTCAATGTTAAATCCAAAAGAAAAGACAGGGAGCAAATTCAAGGATTAGTGAATGGGAAGAGTGAGCTGAATCTTGGAATCCAGCCTGGAAATACAACCTAAACAAGAGTTGGGGAGGAAAGTTGTAAAATGAATATTGATGACTTCATCTGTGGGTAAGGAGGGAGCCCTTAATCACACTATGTGTTAATGATAGAATTTTACCTTCTAAAATTGAGGCTTTCCATTTGTATTTTATGACATTAAAACACCTCTGCACTGGAGGAAATATATTGGGATAGTTGATTTTTATGTAATAGTAAATTATATTATAATATTTATCTTAATATTAAAGTAATTAACTAGATTATATTGATTTAGAACCCTATAGAATTACACCTTGATTATTTAAAATATCATTTTTAAAATTTATCTTTATTGTTGAAAGTATTACAGATGTCCCTCTTTCTCCCCATTGACCCCCATCCACCCTGCTCACACCCCTTCCCAGGTCTTCACCAAACTATTATCTGCCCATGGGTTATGCATATCTATATATATAAAAGCCTAAGCAACCGGACTACTTGTTGGTAGCTATGATGCGCACTGACCTCCACGGGGCAGATGCTCAATGCAGGAGCTGCCCCCTGGTGGTCAGTGCGCTCCCACAGCGGGAGCGCTGCTCAGCTGACAGACGGGCACCAGACATGGGGTTCATAGCTGGCAAGTACAGCTGTGGCAGCGTGAGCCTCTCCCATGGACACTCCCCCTGCCCACGTGAGCAGGGGCAGGGGCAGGTGCAGCAGGGCCAGGATGAGCTGAGCAGGAGTGGCGAGGTGCTCAGCCTGGGCTCAGGCTCCTGCCAGGACGCCTGCCTCTTCACTTACTACTTCCTGCTGTGCGGGATCGACCTGAACAGTGGACTGGAACCCGACGAGCTGGCAGGTAAGGCCAGGCTGCAATGGCGCAGAGTTCCACTGATCCCTGCAGGCCAGGCCGAGGGACCCCACTGGTGCACGAATCCATGCACCGGGCCTCTAGTATGCATAAAAGTTACTTGCTTAGTCTCCCTCCCCCTATCCCTTCCCTCTGAAATTCATTAGTCTGTTGCAGGCTTCAGTGTCTCTGGATCTATCTTGTTCATCAGAGCCTAATTTATTAGGTGTAACTCTAGAGCTCCCTCTATAGGAAGTTTCAAAAGATAGTTTAGAAAAAATAAACTGCTTACAGCAGCTGTGGGCAAACTACAGCCTGCGGGCCGGATCCGGCCCGTTTGAAATGAATAAAACTAAAAAAAAAAAAAAAAAGCACGTACCCTTTTATGTAATGATGTTTACTTTGAATTTCAAAAACCCATTGTGGTCCTCGAGTCAAAAAGTTTGCCCACCCCTGGTTTATAGTCTCATTGGATATGTCAAATCAACATATAGCCAAATAAACATATAAAATGTTTCAAATGTATGTGAAGTAGTTGACTTTTTAAGTTATCATTTCTTTGTCACTGAAGATTCAGAGTGTAACTTTGTAGTATTTGTACCCCAAATGCTTAATCTCTACTTCTGAACCAATCCCTGAACCTTTGGTAACTCAGGCCTTAGATTGTGTCCAACTCAAATTGACTGTCATTATTCTCCTGTGCAAATTTCCCCTTATTGCTAAACTATGTCTTTTTATACTCGGCTCATTTAAATTATGATTGAAACAAGGTACAATTTTTTTTAATCCTCACCCAAGGATATTTTTTCATTGCTTTTTACATAGAGTGGAAGGGATGAAGGGAGGAGAAAGAGAGAAACAAACATCAATGTGAGAGAGACACATTGGCTGGCCGCCTCCCTCACATGACCCCTACTGGGGCCAGAGAATGAACTCCCAGCCCAGGTATGTACCCTTGACTGGGAATCCAATCTGTGACCCTCAGGTGCACAAACCTATGCTCTAACCACTTAGCACACCGCCCAGGGAAAACAAGGTACAATTATTAAATTGGGTTGTATGTCTCTCGATGCATACATAAATAGATTTTGCTCTTGAACTGATCTCTGCCATGCCACCTTCACCACCATCTTCATGCCATTGACTTATGGACAGTTGCTCTTAGAATGTCCTATACTCTGAAGTTAACTAATTACTTCATAGTTTTGTCATTAAATGTGTTTTTTGCATCTTCCATATTATCCTTATATGCTGGGGTCCGATCCCAGCAGGTCCAGGGGTCCCCAAAGGTGTGGACGGAGTCGGCGAAGAAGGAATGAGACGGAGAAAGTGTTCAGTTGATCAGCAGCCTTGCCAGGATCTCTAGCCACAATCTCCAGCCAAGTTCTGTGTCCATGTTCTCTTGCTAGGTCCTCCAGCCAGGTTCTGTAGCCAGGTTCTGTCCAGGATCTTTTGCCATGTTCTCTCCAGCGAAGTTCTTCTGTCTCTCGGTTCTGTCTTCTAAGTTCTGTCTACTAAGTTCTGTCTGTAGGATCTTCATCTAAGTTCTGTGTCCTGTTGTCTTGTTACATCTGTATTTATACCAGTTGATTCCAATCCTATCAATCTCTATTCCAAAGGTTAGGGCGTTTCTTATCTCCATTCCAGCGAGTAAAGATTATGTAGCTTAAGCATGATTATTCATAGTTAAAGTGATTAATTACCCTCCTGGCACTTAGGTAAGAGGTTTTATTCCCTCCCTAACTTCAGGGGAAAATCCATACCTGGGGAAACAACCTTTCTCAGAGAGGTGACCTTGGTTAAAACACAGCGCCAAGAAGGTGAGCAAACATATTAAGAACAGTATGCCATATATGCCAGGTCCCTTGAAACAGCAAGGATGGACCGGCTCCTGGCACTTATACAGGTAGTATACACATAGATAGATTTTACTTCATTATCATATCTGTCAAGTTTGGCCTATTAATTCTATTGTGATAACTGACACATTTGGTAGACTTATTTCTACCATTTTATTTTACACTAGAGGTCCAGTGCATGGATTCGTGCACATTGAAAGGAAATTAATTAGAAGGTGGCCGGCAGGGTGGGACTGGGCAAGACAGGCCAGACATACGTTGGAGCCAACTTTTCACAGTCCCTCCCTGGATGGCTACACCTGGGGCAATGCCGGGGTTCAAAAGCCATCTGCAGAATGAATGGGGTCCCTCCAGCAGGTGGGGTCCCTTGGCCTGGCCTATGGGGACCAGGCCGAAACTGGCAATCTGACATCCCCCAAGGGGTCCCGGAGTGCAAGAGGGCACTCTGCAAAGTTGCTGTCGCTCAACAGCTCCTGTGTTGAGCATCTGCCCCCTGGTGGTCAGTGCGTGTCATACCTACTGGCCATTTTAAATATATAGATTCTTAATGTCACTTTTTCTGCTTCCTTTTATATTTTAATTTTTGGCATACCAATTATTTTATCATTTTAATTTTTTCTCTTTGACTAGGAATACTTTGAAATTTAATTACATATATATTTAACTTAAGATTCAAAAGTTATTTAGTATCTCAATCCCCTAATACAGCGGTTGGCAAACCTTGGCTTGTGAGCCACATGCGGCTCTTTGGCCCCTTGAGTGTGGCTCTTCCACAAAATACCACATGATTGAAACTTTGTGGCCCATGCTCAAAAGTCGGTTTTTGGCCTGGGCGAGTCTATTTTGAAGAAGTGGTGTTAGAAGAAGTGGGGGGGTGTCCGTAGGCCGGGCGACAGGAGATACGGCGCAGGCGGGCCACGGGATATGCAGCACAAGAGAGGCGTGCGTGATTCATGCAGGAGTTGAGTGAGCCAGTCAGTCAGCAGTCTCATTGTGCAGTGGTTAGTGCTAGTCGTGTCCACAAATCCCATGTGGGTGACAAAAGTACCCGCTCGAAGCAGAAAGTTACCTGTATTTTTCCAACCAGCTGCAAATCCTACAGGTATTTTTGTCATCAATTTAAGAGTTGTAATTAATTTGTGTTGGTGGCTTTATTATTATAAAATGAGGACGTTTTTAGCAAAGGCCAGCTTAGGAGTACCCTAATTAAGTTAATAACAATGTACCTACTGATATAGTTTAAGTTTAAAAAATTTGGCTCTCAAAAGAAATTTCAATCGTTGTACTGTTGATATTTGGCTCTGTTGACTAATGAGTTTGCCGACCACTGCCCTAATATATCATACAAGATGCTTAGAACTCTATTTTTTAAAGGTTTTTTCCAACTGTTCCCCATTCTTTTATTATTTTTTTAATATATATTTTATTGATTTCAGAGAGGAAGGGAGAGGGAGAAAGAGATAGAAACATCAATGATGAGAGAGAATAATTAATTGGCTGCCTCTTGCACGCATCCTTTCTTTAAAAAAATATACATTTCTATTGATTTCAGAGAGGAAGAGAGAGGGAGAGAGAGATAGAAACATCAATGCTGAGAGAGAATCATTAATCAACTGCCTCCTACACACCCTCACTGGAGATTGAGCCTGAAACCCAGGCATGTGCCCTGATCTGAAGTCAAACCATGACCTCCTGGTTCATAGGTCAGTGCTCAACCACTGAGACACACTAGCCAGACTAGAACTCTTTAGTTCTAATCTTTCTTTTCCTGATTTATATGATATTAATATGCAGAATTTTATTTGTTTTTTTGTTAAATCTATAAGTTAGACTGTGCTATTATTATCTTATATAAACAATACATATTTCAATGCCATTATTATTTTATATAGACAGTACATATTTCAGTTTACTACATATTTATTTATTTCTTTGTTCATTATTACTTTATGATCCCTGGCCATTTTCCCTCTTCCTTAAGTATCTCACATTTTTATTGTTATTTTTTTGTGTATTGTTTGTTTTGTTTTATTTGTCTCTATAAAGTGTTTTAGTTTTTCTCATGATCCCAGCAATCAATTAAAAGAATGCATATTTTCAATGACTTAGGATCTTGTTTTATTTCCAGTGGGCTCTTCATATATCCAGACCACATGCTCCAGGAGAATCGATATTGCAGAGTGTTTTGATTTGGATGACTGGTACAATAAATGGGAGAAGACTATTTATAGACTGAATAAATACCTAAGAACAGTAAGTCTGCAAAAGATATTGAGAGCAAGTCAATGACTAACTGTCTCCAAAGGCATGGGTACTTGGAAGAAAGGTCATCTGAATGTTTTTATAATATAATAAGGAGTTTGATTCAAGGTCACTGATAGGGACTCATCAAGACTTACTGTCACTACCACTTGATTAACAATCACTTGATTTACAATCAAGCTTGTATATTACAATGTTTTTAACAAATGAAGTCCTATTCTTTTGTTAACATAAGCTTTAAACTATAGACCTCTTAATATTAATAGATTTAACTTTTAAAGATTCTACTTGGAAAATAGATACAATAGTCATGAGTTACTAAAGAAACAACAGGATTCTAGTCTTCCTAAAGTAGATAGAGAGTGTGTGTGTGTGTGTGTGTGTGTGTGCGTGTGTGTGTGTGTTTAAAAAGCCCTTTCCATCTGGCTTCGAGTCCTTTTTCCAGATCTGTTACATCTGGTCATCAACTTTGACCCAGGGATGGGATTTAAAAAACACCCCACCATCTGGCATTCTTTCTAGCCGTGCTCCTGAGATGAGATTTCAGAGACACTCAGCATAAGAACAACATGAGAGTCGGAGGCTGCCAGTTTGGGGCTCAGCTCAGGACTCAAAATGGTTCTTGGAGCTCATCTGTACTCGCCTTTATATTAATCATGTAGATGAGTGTTCTCGCCTCAATGATTCAAAGGACTTAAAGGAAAGTGCCCTGTTTTACGTGCCCATTTCACTCTCCCAATATCCAATTAAACAGCATGGTGTTTTGGAAAGACACATTGAATGAATAAATCAATACATGAATAAGTTGATTCCCCTTTTCTATAAATACCCCTTCTATCCCTTCGCTTAGGTATGTTTCTCATCATCTGAGTTTCAAATTAAATGTCAAGTCCTATCCAATGGCACAGGCTCTGGCACTTGCACCAGAAAGATTAGTGTCTGAAACGTGCTATCAAGCATGGCAGTGCAAAAACAAGTATGATGTTGTCCTTTTTCTTTGGAAATAGGTTGAAGGCCATGTAAACGTATTTGCATTACATTCTATTTAATACGTTTACAGAGTGTACTGGACTTAACTATCATTCCTCTTTAAAATTATTATTATTATTATAAAGAGCAACCCCTACCAAAAGCACAAAATGTATAATATGAACCAGAGACATCAAAACAATTAACTAGTTTCTAGAATCACTCACTTTCAACAAGAAAACATTATTTCTACTTTGAAAATAGAAACAACAACAACAAAAATACAGTTGGGTTTTGAGAGGTTTTTGGTCAAAAACACTTACTTCAGTGACCTCAGAAGAACATTCTATGAACTTGCTGCTACCTATCTGAACTCAAGTCTCATTGACCGCAGAAGGAGAGAGGGAGGGAGGTGGGAGAGGGAGAGAGAGGGAGAGAGAGAGAGAGAGAGAGAGTGAGAGAGAGA
>NW_006300375.1:2237153-2251198 GCF_000327345.1 Myotis davidii
TTAGCTGGGATTAAAAAAACATCTATTTGATTTCAAATATTTATTATTGATGTAATTTTATTTTACCTATTTGGAGCAACATATCATTGTTTCAGTTAAATAACATTAGGCTTTTAGAGAGGCCAAAGAAAAGTCTAATCTCATCACCACGTGAGTTACTCTCATCACATGTAAATATAAGGTTTCCGTACATCTGTTTCATAATCCTCCTCCCAGGCATGACTGGCTGAAGAATTTCAATGTCGTGACGGCTCTACACCAGCTGCCGTTCTCAAAGAGCTCTTCCTGGAAAGAGTTTGGTGAGTACTCCTGAAGACTGCCATTCTTGGAAATAAGATTGGAGGCACCAGACAATGTTTATTCCCAGCAATTGCGCTGTCATGTATCCTCATGTTTAACACTAATCTAAAAAAGACCTTCCTCTTGATTTGCACTTTGATATAAACATTTACATAAAACCAAGATTTGAGGCAAACCAAGGCTTCCACAGTGTGAATTATCTCAATGGGAAGATTGTTCTGTGCTTATAGTTTATGTGCATGAATGACTTATAGTTTAGCCATCCATACTATTCTCCCGAAATAGACAACTAAGGTTTTACAGTTTTCACTCAAAATGAATGCTATATATTCAGTTATTTTTTATTCTTCTAATGTAAGACAATTGAAACAATATAAATTTAACAAAAATTAAAGTTGTGAAACAGTAAAAAGTAGATATTTTAATCCCCTCCCTTAAAGACCTAGACTCTAGGTCCTAGAATATTCTAAACTATTTACATTAGAATAGAAAATGAGAAAGAAATATTTAGAGGGTAAAAGCAGTGATGCAGCCTCAAAAATGACAATTTTATGATAAACAGAGCAAAACGTTTTGGGTGAATCTCAATGCAGCAGATAGAATTTTTCCAACAGACAAATATTACAAAAAGATAAAGTTGACAGAAAGTTATTGATGAGGCTCATATCAAAATTTTATATATTCTTTGTAGGGAAGCTATAAGAACATAATTAAACATGTTTCATTAATTTGAAAATCCTAAAAAAAACCCTAATAAGTGTTAAATATAATTAGTAGAGGCCCAGTGCATGAAATTCATGCTCGGGTGGGGGGGTTGTCCCTCAGCCCAGCCTGCACCCTCTCCAGTCTGGGACCCCTCGGAGGATTCCGATCCCATAGGGATCAGGTCTAAACCGGCAGTCGGACATCCCTCTCACAATCCGGGACTGCTGGCTCCCAACCGCTCGACTGCCTGGCTGACTAATTGCCCCTAACAGCTTCTGCCAGCTAGCCTGATCACCCTGTAACCACTCTCCTGCCAGCCTGATCAACACCTAACTGCTCCCCTGCAGGCCCGGTTGCCCCCAACTGCCCTCCCCTGCTGGCCTGGTCCCCCCTAACTGCCCTCCCCTACTGGCCTGGTCCCCCCTCACTGCCCTCCCCTGCAGGCATGGTTTCCCCCAACTGCCCTCCCAGCCATCTTGTGGCTGTGGGCACCACCATCTTTTAGGGCATGGCAGTCAATTAGCATATTCCCTTCTTATTGGCTGTGGGCGCTGCCATCTTTCCAGCCTGCTGCTCAGTTGTTTGGTCATCCATCACTAACCCCCCTGCTGGTCTGGTCGCCCCACGCAGCCTGTTTGGTCGTCCGTTTGGTTGTGATGGTCGCTTAGGCCTTTATATATATAGATTAGTAGTAATATTAGTAGTTGTAATAATATAGTAGTGATAGTTGTTGTTTATTAAACACCTACTTCATGTTTAATATTTGCAATCAATTATATGTATTAAGTAACTTACATGATACACATATGGTCAAAGATCATAATGCTTGAATGAGATGGAGCTAGAGTAAGAAACTAAATGATCTAACTCCAAATCCTGCACTGTTGGCCACTATGCAATACTGTGTTCATTTGTATCATCACTATCATCATTTGGAAGGTGAGAGCACAGATGAGAGATAAAGTAAGTCTTTAGAAATATTACATTTAAAAATATGTTTTCATAATTTTTCCTTAATTATTCTTACATCAGCATTGTGTAGGTTGCAAGTGTTTGAAAGTGGAGAAAAAGATGAGTAAGGGAAACAAAGCAGTCTATGTCAATAATGGAACAAAAACACTAATTTCAAAACTGTTTAAATTAGTTTTAACTATTTAAATTACCTAAGTTGTCTAAATTATTTTATCTTTAAAAGTTTGTAAATGGAGAGTAATTAAAGAGAAAGAAAGAAAGAAAGGAAGGAAGGAAGGAAGAAAGGAAGGAAGGAAGGAAGAAAGAAAATAGCCTCACATCCTATTGTGTAGGGCAACTGCTCTCTTTAAATTAGTACAGTATTGGCTCATTACAGAGTATCCACCACACCTAGAGTTTCTGGATCTGGCTGCCCTGGTATCACATGAATCCATAAACATGAGCATTGCAGTTTACGCTGGGATAAACACAAGAAGATGAAGTATTCATAGACTGAACTAAACCAATCAGATTATTTCTAGTAAGAACTTCAAGAACACAGACTATAGTTAACCTATAATGAATGCCAGGCAAATGACAAATGTTGGCGTTAAGGCTGCTAGCACTGAGTCATTTAAGGGTTACCATATAAGCAGAAGAAGCCTATTCTGCTGACAGAAATGGGAGAATACAGCATATACGCAGAGACAGAAATGGGAGACATAGATTAAATTCAGTTTAACCTCTGAGAGACATAGATTAAATTCAGTTTAACCTCTGAGAGACATAGATTAAATTCAGTTTCTGACAGCTTTCCAGGTTATGTAAGACCAGTCTCTGCTAATGGTTATCGCTCAATCTCTGAGTCTGGGTTTCTTATAGAATAACACACCTCTACCTGGTCTTTGTTTGTGACTTATGAATCCTTGAAACTAAAGTGGCCATTGACTAGAGCAGTGATGGTGAACCCATGACACGCGTGTCAGAGGTGACACACGAACTCATTTTTTTGGTTGATTTTTCTTTGTTAAATGTCATTTAAATATATAAAATAAATATCAAAAATATACATCTTTGTTTTACTATGGTTGCAAATATAAAAAAAATTCTATATGTGACACGGCACCAGAGTTAAGTTAGGGTTTTTCAAAATGCTGACACTCTGAGCTCAAAAGGTTCGCCATCACTGGACTAGACCAAAATAAGTGCAGTGTGTCCATCTCCATTTTCTTATCAGAAGATGATTGAACTTGGTTTAAATTTAAGTAAAAAGACTAAGAAATTGTCCTGGCTGGTATGGCTCAATGGTTAGAGGGTTGGCACACCAACTGAAGGATAGTGGGTTTAATTCCAAGTCAAGGGCACATACCTCGGTTGCAGGTTTGATCTCCCGCCTTGGTTAGGGTGAGTGCAGGAAACAACCAATCCATGTGTCTAACCTCTGCTTGGTGTCAGGGTTTCAAAGAAAAATATTGTATATCCCCATTATGAAGGTAGCTTACACATAGTGGAGAGGATACTAATTCTAAAGTACAAAAACCATATTAAACATTTAAATGATTTTTTAAAACTTGATAGTAACTTTTTAACTTTTGCTAAGGATTAAGTTACAATTAAAATTAGATAAGCTTTTTAGCAAAATGCAAATGGTTATCTGCTAAACTGAAATAATGAATCTATCTTTATTAATACTATTTTGTAAAATATACTACCAATTAACATTAAATCAAAAAAAATGTGCCTAATGATTTAATTAGTTGCTTAATGGAATACTTAGATTCAACTATGTCATAAAAATTCTACTGTCAGTGGATTAAAGATTTAAATGTGAGACCTGAAAGGATGACACTCCAGGGAAACAAAAACTCCTTGACATGGGTTTTGGTAATGAAGTTTTGGAAACCATACAAGCAACAAAATAACATACAAGCAACAAAATAAAAAATAAACAAGTGGGACTGAATCAAACTAAAAAGCTTCTGCACAGCAAAAAAAGAAAAGAAAAGAAAAATCAACAGGATGAAAAGACAATCAATGGAATGGAAGAAATATTTGCAAAACATATATCTTATTATGGATTAATATCCAAATATATAAAGAACTCATACAACTAAAAACATACATACACACACACACACAAAAAAAAAACCAAAACACGTAATAATCCAATTTTTTGAAAAAATATATTTTATTGATTTTTTACAGAGAGGAAGGGAGAGGTAGTTAGAAACATCGATGAGAGAGAAACATCGATCAGCTGCCTCCTGCACATCTCCTACTAGGGATGTGCCCACAACCAAGGGTACATGCCCTTGACCGGAATCAAACCTGGGAACTTTCAGTCTGCAGGCCGACACTCTATCCACTGAGCCAAACCGGTTTCGACCTAATAATCCAATTTTTAAAATGGGCAAATGGCCGGAATAAATATTTTTCCAAAGATCAACTAGTCTAGATTATGATAGCTTTCTGGGGTTTTTGTGATTCCACACAAATGAAATTTTTGTTCTATTTCTTTTAAAAATGTCATTGGGAGAGTAAGCATTTTTAAATCTATCTTTTATGCTAAGCAATGTACAAAACAGAAGAAAACTTTCTTGAGAGAATAACAACAATGTAAATAATTACTCTGTTTTTTTTATTCTTTGCTTTCTTACTTTGCTTTAGGAAAGTGATAGTTAATATACTATCACCAACTATAAGAAAACCAGATACTTTGACATAAATATATCATTTTGTACAATGGCATATTGAACTATTTCATGAATGACCCAGGTTTTAAAAAAAAAGTTCTGGACTTAAGTAAAAACTAAGTATGCTTTTCTCTCTCAGGCTAGCTCGAACTAGAAAGGCATGATTACTTTCAAAACAAAATCGTGCAAACTTATGATAGACATCCTTTCTATCAAGCAAATTCTTAAAATTATTTCAAACAGGAAATACTTGATTTTCAGAAGTAGAAGAAGCAACCAGAGGACATAATTAAAACCAAATGCAAAAAAATTCATTTAACTTTCTAATACATATAGGTTGCTTATTATGTGTGTGGACAGAGGAGAGGGAGGAATCATCTAGACAACTGGTGGGTTTTAAAACAGGTGAATTTAGATAATTACAGTGAGATATAAAAGTAACCGGACAACCTCTTTCCCAGCTGGGACCCAGGAAGGTGAGGACAAGAAGAAGGTTCCTGCTGTGCCAGAACCCATGAGAAAAGGGCAAGGAATTTCAGAGCTGAAGATCGAACACCTGAGAAAGGCGTTCCCCCAAAGGATACTTTGAAAGGCAAGGAGAAAGCTTATGCATGAACATGCAGAGCACTATCACAAAGAACATAGGCATGTGTACAGACGTGAGCTCGGACAGCTAGAATGGCAAGAAAAGCTGGTGACTTCTATGTACCTGCGGAACACAAATTGGCATTTGTCACCAGGACCAGAGGTAACAATGGTGTGAGCCCAAAAGTCCGAAAGGTGCGGCAGTTTCTTCGCCTTTTTCAGATCTTCAGTGACACCTCTGCTAGGCTCAGCAAGGCTTCCGTGAACATGCTGAGGGCTGTGGGACTATATATTGCATGGGGGTACCCAAACCTGAAGCCAGTAAATGAGTTTATCTACAAGCGTGGTGTGGCCAAGTCAAAAAGAGCAAATTTCCCTGACAGACAACACATCAATTGCTTGAACTCTTGGTAAATATGGCATCATCCTCATGGAGGATCTGAAACAACTTCCTGTGGCCCTTCAAAGTACCTTCTCTATGATGTGGAATAAAGTAAAAGACCACGCGTTTTATAGAAGATGGAGATGCTGGCACAGGAAACACCAGCTCAATAGGTTTATTACAAGGATGAGATGAGGCACCTATCATGGTTATTTTTGTAATCTGGTCTGTTAATAAATTGACTGATTTCAAATTGAAATATATATCTATAATAATCTGAGAAAATAAAATAAACAATTTCTTCAAATTGCTAAAACCCATTGACGTTGCACATTTGTTTCTAAACAAAAATGTAATATTTTTGAAATTATAAATATGTGTTCAATAGAAATGGAACATAGGCATACTCATATCACTCTTCTGTATTTTCTAACATCAGTAACTTGAATTCTATATAAACTGAAACCCTTGCCATATTCCCTGAATTCTTATATTTACTTGAGTTTCACTTGTCAACACTCACTTTATATTAATGTTCTTAATCTTAGTTAGGCTTGAGGATAAAATATAAAAATGGTAATCTAGAAAACAACCTAAAAGAAATTGAAATCATAATTTAAAACTTTCCCATGAAGAAAACTCCAAGTCCAGATGTCTTTGCTGATAAATTTCTCCATATATTAAAGAAATAAATTTATCCAAATACAAACTATTCTAGGGAATAGAAAAGGAAAAAATACTTCTCAGTTCATTTTCTGAAACCAGCATAATCATCATACCAATATGTGGTATGGCCACTACAAAAATGAAAATATATAACATTTCTAATGTACATAAATATAAAAATTACAAACAAAATGTTTATAATCTTATACTTACATACACATATGTTTTCATGCCTAAGTATCAATTATTTCAGAAATTTAAAATTATAATTCATAAAACATTTATTGTAATTTATCATCTTAAAAATAAGATAGAAGAACTATATGATCATCTGCAGAGGCAGAAAAAACATTTGGTAAAATTCAACAACCATTTATGATATAAACATCATAAAAATATCTAGAGATTGAAGGCATCTCCCTTAATTTAATTAAAATTTTCTACCAAAAAAATCTACAACTATCACACTAAAAGGTGAACTATGTAATGCTTTCTCTTTAATATTGGAAAAAAGGTAAGGATAATGTAAACTTTCACCACTTCTTTTCAATTTTGTACTAAAGGTCCCAGCCAATGTATTACCAGGTTGATTAAACCTATAAATATTGGAAAGAAACAAGTAAAATTATTTTTATCACAAGTGGCATAAGTATGTCTAGATAATTCAAAGGAATAAAAATGTTAGTATTAATTAGTGATTAATAAGTAATTAATATTTGTATTAATTAATATTAGTAAATGTAACACTAACTCAATGTGGTTCTGGAGGGCATTCTAGTAATTTACACATTCCCTGAAATTGCAGGATAAAGGCTATCTGATAGAATGCTGTATGCTAAATTTATAGAGTGGCAAAAGAACTTGACAGATTTTTTTTTGTTCTGAGGAAGTAAATTTACTGGTGTTCTCACTAATAAACTTGCTTTATTTCCCAGGAAATGAGTGACTACACATTTGCTTTCACAGTGTAAGGCAGACTATGTAAGTGGTTTGAGGTGAAAATTGGTAGATAGTGGAACAGATAAGTGTTAGTATTTTTCCAGCTTTATTATATTTTTTATGGTCAAGAGTAGAGGGGGAGAAATTTGGAGAATCTTATATAATAAAAGCCTAATTTCTAACTGTCTGGTCGGCTGGTCGGCCGTTCAACCAATCAAAGTATAATATGCTAATGATATGCTAAGGCCACTCAACCGCTTGCTATGATGTGCACTGACCACCAGAAGGCAGACAGTTGACCAGTAGGTTAGCTTGCAGCTGTATCCCTCCTGGGCCTCAATCATGCACTGGTGGGGTCCCTCAGCCTGGCCTGTGCCCGCTCACAATCTGGGACCCCTCAGGCGATGTCAGAGAGCCGGTTTTGGCCTGATCTCACAGGCCAGGCTGAGGGACCCAACTGGTACACAAATTCATGCACCGGGCCTCTAGTATTTAATGATGTTGCAGTTGGTCATTAGGTATCAAGAGTCCAAATATAGCTTAATATTCAATATACTAGAGGCCCGGTGCACGAATTCGTGCACAGGTGGTGTCCCTCCCGGCCGATTGGGGCTGTCTTGCCCAGCCCAATCAGGGCCGGCTGGGGGGGAGGGACCACGGGAGGTTGGCTGTGAGAACGCACTGACCACCAGGGGGCAGCTCCTGCGTTGAGCATCTGCCCCCTGATGGTCAGTGCACGTCATAGCTACTGGCCGGTTGTCAGGTTGTAACAGTCGCTTAGGCTTTTATATATATAGATTGTTATGAATGAGCAACAGGTTCAGTTCAAATTTAGGTTTAATAGCAACATACTATGTTAGAGATTAATGGTTGCATTTCCAACATATATTCTTTTCTTCTTCAGTATAACAAAACCTTGGTTGCAATTCACAGCTTTCCTTGACACTGGGTGTGGTATGGGACTAAATTCTAGCCAATGAATTAGATCCATACATGGTGGACGACTGAGTCAAATAACTTGGTAAAGCTCATTCCAGCCCAGTTTGTATCCCTTTGTGATAGATTCTTTTTCAGTACCAAACATCTGAGCTTTTATTACATGTTAAGAACTCTCCTTTTTGTTTTATGTGTAGTATCTAGTTACATCCTCAGCATGATTCTTCGAGATGAGTGCTGGATTGCCTCCATGTAAACAACAGAGTGGAGCTGAGTTTTGAGCAGGATAACAAATGATAAAGCACAGATCTGAATCCAGGCTGAGGCTGTTAATGTAATTATGTTGGATATGCTTTTAAGATTTTGTTACACATCCTAATGGCATCACCGAGTATTTGTATTTGTCTGCATCTTTTCGTGTTTAGTCACCTTGATGATATTCCTCTTAAAAGGATCAAGTGTTCCTTTTGTTAAGGTATCCCTCATGTTTCTACCATTCTGTTTGGTGTGTTCCTGCATGATCACTTGAACAAAATAACTGTAGTGACTCATCAGTGGATGAGTCTTTGAGTTGATACCATAAAGGCCTGTGTGTGGTGCAAGGGGGGAGAAGGGAAGAAGGGAATAAGGATGAATGTCCAGGTGTACAGAGGACAGCTAAAACCTTTCATTCCTTACCAGAAAAAAAACAACAATATTTTTCCTGACTTTCAATTTCATCAAGTAAATATAATGAGTAACACTGATTGAATTCTGAGATTGTGGGTTTCTGGGTTCATGAGTTTGTTGTCTCCGTGTTCATAGCAGCACCCATTCTGCACACCAGATGGCATGATGGACTCTAGCTACAGAAGCATGAGACACCAAAACTGATATGCATGAGAAAGAAAATGTCACTCACTCTTGATTTATCTCATTTGATTCACATTATTTACATGGAAAGTGGAATTATATTTTAACATTTATTCTGCTATAAACACACATTTATTTAGTAGTATGTATTTGTGTAAGCCAAATTGAAATATATTCATGCATATATGTTGATTGCAAAGCCCATAAAAATGTAGTATTGGAGTTAATTATTGTATTAAATACTTGCTATGCTGATAAAAGTTAGCACCATTGAGGGGTCATATTGAGGAAGTTATAGACATTTCACCTGAGGAATACCCCATGATGCAGATCTATTGCACCTAGAGACAAGTAGCCACGATGAAAATGATATGTGTGATAACAGCCACAATGTGACGCTCTTGTACCTCTACCCCTGAAATTCACAGAATGCTTAGGTGCTTCTAATATTTCCTTGGCTATTGGTTAAAAGCAGACGTAGCTTTGTCCAAATCTTAATTCTACCATTTAGTTCAGTGGTTCTCAACCTTCCTAATGCCGCAACCCTTTAATACAGTTCCTCATGTTGTGGTGACCCCCAATTTCATTGTTACAAATCGAACATAATTAAAGCATAGTGATTAATCACAAAACAATATGTAATTATATATGTGTTTTCCGATGGTCTTAGGTGACCCCTGTGAAAGGGTCGTTCGACCCCCAGGTTGAGAACCGCTGATTTAGTTGACATGTGTCACATGGAATAAGTTACTCATCCCTTTTTCTTTATCTGGAAGATGGGGATGATACTAATTGCACTACCTTGATAGAACTATTCTAAGAAATCAGTGATGTCACGCATGCCAGATTTAGGCTATAAAAACATGCAATAAATATCAGCTGTTACTAGTAATGTAGTAATAGTAATAGCAGTAACAATAGTTGTATGAATTCTGAAGATAATAAAAAAGGAAGCAAGAATAAATTTTTAACAATTAATTTTAAGAAAAGTAGAGTATATATTTTCACATGACAGGAAATCATGTCCAATATATTTAGTTTTAACTGTGTTTTAGAAATTGGTCATGCACAATTGCATTATCCAAAACTAAATAGAAATTCCAAAAGCAGCACACTTTGTAGCCATAGAGTTCAGTTGTCTAGGACTCTAGTTTGTGATCTTTATTTCCTAGTCTCTATTGGGGTAGTGATGTCAAGGAAAAGGCCCTCTAAAATCCCACCACATAATCTGTCAGACAATCACAGTAATACCACAAGTGATTACTCTGAGTAGCCGTTGTGAACAAGGTACATGTTATAGTGATTCATTACTGAAACAATATTAACTCAAGAACACTTTGAAACTGAGCCTTAAGTGCAATATAATACCACATGGCTATATTTATGAATGAGGTTTTTCTAAGGCAATGGGAAGAATTTGATATAAAATGCCTCAGTTTGTGTGGACTTAAAATATTTACTTCTCCGTAACAAGAAACCATTTTTTCGTCTTTGGAATGTTTTTCATGTGAAGCAGCATCTCCTTTTAAAACTGAAAGAATTTGACCTCTGAAAACTAGTAAATTTGACTTTTGCATAACTAATGAATTGCTTGTTTATACCTTCCTAGTTGGTAAGGCACTGAAATAGCCTTACCAATAATTGCATGGCGCAACCAATGCTAGAATCAGAAATAAAAACTTTTTTTTCAGATAAAAATTCCCAGGTGATGATTGGATAAGACAGATGTGTTGTAGCATAAAGTAGAAAGATGGTGTTTAGATTAACCTATATTGCTTTCAGTAGCCCCAATATCTGCCAAAATGTTATGGCCAAAGCAAAACCTATCTTTTTGCATATACAGTGTGTGGCAAAAGTAATATAATAATCAATAATACAAGTAATATAATAATTTATAAGTACTGATACAAGAATAAACTCTGTTTTGTGTACTCACAAATATAAACCTACTTTTGCCACATCCTGTATAATTATTCTACCTAATGAATGGAGAAAGAAGCTATTTTTATAGACAATGACAATAGACAGCAAACTTGACATGACTGCTAGGCCAAATGTATCTGGAAAAATGACAAAATGTAGTTTCATTTACAAATTAATTCTAAAATTCATTCATATTCACAATCTAGACTTTATTTAAACATACAGAGTGTGTAGTCTTCCTTTTATTATATACAATGAATAATATATTTTTTCTTCACCCTTCATTAAAAAAATAATTAAAATTTTATATATAACTGACTGCAATAAAAATGTACATACATGTTTCCCTGAATAGAGAATGGTTTATTATAACTTTTAAGTCTTGTTCATGACAAATAGTGTAGACAGTGTTAAAAGAGAATTATGTAAAAATATCTAACTTTAGTTTTAGCTAAGAAATAGAAATCTAGGCCATTAAGTACCAACTCTCCCAGCCAGTGAGACCCCCTTAAGTTTGGTTGCTACCTATAAGAGAAATGAAGAAAGAATCTAGCAACATTAAAATAAGATGTCATAATAGCTATAGGAGTGGATGTATTAGAAAATTTCAATCTCCAGCTTAGCAAGCTTTTTACTTCATCTATTTTGCATGAACTTTTCTATTTTTAATGGGATGATTTTGCATTTATAGAGTAGGACGCTAGAATACCAACATAGAAAATAATTTTGCTTTATCTGATTATTTCTTTCTATTTTTTCTTTGCTGTTCTGTTGTGATGTATAAAAGTTATGTGAAACCATAATACTTCTACATTAGCATAGTAAATCTTTCACATTTGCACCTTAATATATTTTAAGAGTTAACAAGGTTGAAGTAATAAATAGTAATATCACAAAAACTGGTTTAAAGTAGCATTACTAAAAGGTAATATACAGTAAAAAATAGTCAAAATTTCTATAGTATACATTTTGACAAAATACTATGTCTCTATGCGTAAAAACACTTGCAATCAATGTTTCTAACTTTATCGCAATTTTCTATGTAACCGGAGTCAAATATATTGAGCTTCCTAGAAGATAATCTTTAATAGTCAATTTGCAAAGGGATATTATCAGAACTTGGCTGAAAGTAAATCCTGGGGTTTTGGAAGGTTTTATATATGCTAGTGCAAACTTAATTTCTGTAGCACTTAGATATTACTCTGTCTCATTGTGCAAAAGAATTAAAACATTTAGATTAAAAAAGGTTAATCCTAGTTTTAGTTTAGAAGTATAAAAATCTCACTCACCATTATCTAGGTTTTACATAATGCATTCCAATTTTTACATAATGGACACTAGGCTGCATACATGCAAAAATATACACTAATTTTTAAGATAGCTACAATAAGACTACTTCTACATTTTTTAAAATGTCTCGCTTTTTTTTACAGAATTTCAGTTTGCTCACTATAAAATGTTCTCATTATTTCTCCTGGTGTGTGTAATAATACTAAGTGAGAGAGATGATTATGATGATAGTAAGGAGGTGCCCCAATTTAATCTAATTAGCAGATTTTGTTATTTTTAAAGCTCATTCTCCTCTGTCATTTCTTCTGCTATTTCCCCAGAGATTTCACTCCAGAGTCTAAAAGGATTTGAAGGAGCTAAATTCTTCCCTCTCCTTTAATTCTCATCAAGAATCCTGTTTTTTAACACTGCCAAGGAAATAAAAACTTCAATACACTCTCCCAAAAGCACCTGCTTTAGGCAAGGCTTTTAATGATATCCAGGATACGTTTAAAGCCACAGTAGCAAAATGTTTATTCTTAAAAGAAAATTAGATTAGTATACATTTAGCTACAATTATGTAGCTAAAACATGAAGATAAATGGCATAAGAGCTATCTTTAATATAAAAGTGCTACCATGTGGAAAAATGAATAGAAACAATTTTGAGACACTTCACAGAAAATAAATTAAGCTAGTGGATGAGATGCCCATAGCCTATACAATGAAGACATTCTCTTAACAATTAGGGTAATTCTTGATCAAGCAGTTGCTAATTTATTGGCTATTTTCTAGAGAGATGCACAGGAAAGAAAATCAATTGGATGATCTCTAAATTCATTTTAGATCTGGTGATTAAACCTTTAGTGAGTCAAAAGAGAATCTTTAATTTCTTCTGTGTAGCACAGTTCCTAGTATTTTATTAATTATTAATAATTATACTCTGATGATACAGGTTGTTTAACCAAAACTCCAACACACCAGAAAAAAATGTTGTACATATCCTCTTATAAAATTGGCTCTTTTGGTATAGTTAATCTCAGTTTTAGTTAAGTTGCTGACTGGTTTCATTGTATTTTCTTCTGACAATAAGCAGAAGACACCATTGAGTATGCAGTCAGGAAAATCCTCATAGAGGAGCTAAGATATTTTATCTTTTGTTGTTGTTGTTGTTAATCCTCACCCTAGGATATTTTTTTTCCATTGATTTTTAGAGAGTGTGGAAGGGAGAGGGAGAGACAGACAGAGAGGAAAATTGATGTGAAAGAGACACATTGATTGGTTGCCTCCCACACCCGCGCTGACCGGGGCTGGGATCAAGCCTGCAACCGAGGTTGAACCCGAGACCCTTCAGTCCTCGGGTAAACACTCCAACCACTGAGCAGCCAACTGAGGCAGATATTTTATCTTTTGCCACTGAAGTATATACATCAGTCTAGAATACACAAAAAGAAAGCCAACTTAATAAGCAAGTAGGATTATACTGTTTAACAACTGAAAAAATTAAGGGGGAAGATTAAAATATGGACAAACACCTTAGTTTTACAACTAGGTATATTGAGAGATTCAATATCACAGAAATAACAGCACCAGAATTCACCTTTCTAATTAAATTTTATTTTTTGAATTTGTTTTATGTAAAGCTCAACATTCTTTCTACTTATTTGTCTTATATTTCAAAAGAGAAAAGAAAATACTATGAATTATTTTCACAAATTGTGATTGCAAGTTCCAGAAGCAGGTCTTGAAGAGTAGGGTACTGGTTAATGGACTATAGATAAATGATTTTTTATGACTCTCTTTTCCTTAACAGTAAATCTTACCAACAGGAGCATCTTCAAATAT
>NW_006300375.1:2252128-2253506 GCF_000327345.1 Myotis davidii
TCCATGGCTGCTCCCCACCAATGACTGAAGGATGCTAAGGCAGGCCATTCTTAGAAACAGGATTGCTCTGAAGGCCAAATTTATCTTGAGAACTCCCTGAAGACCTCGCTAACTCTCTCTTAGTTTGCACAGCTGTCTGAGATACTTCCAATAAACCTTCCCTCCCTTCTTCCCTTAGGATAAGACTTGCATCTCCGTTTGATGGCTGTCCCAGCCTTACCCAGCCGCCTGCCCATTCTTTTTCACACAGGTATTTCTGCTATAAAATCCTGATATTTTCAATTTCATCTCGGCATCTGCTTCTCTGAGGATTTGGATATCACATTCAGTCTGTCCCTGTTCCTTCGCACCTTTAGCCTCACACGTCTTTGTTCCATGTTGGTCTATGCTTCCTAGAGGCCCAAAAACGGACACAAATCCTTTCTTTGAAACAGGACAGTCAATATTAGAAGCAATAGAATGTGTCTCTTCTCCTTGAAGCAAGATTTGAGGTGAAGCGTTCTTATTCACTGCCACTCTCACCCCACCTTCACCTCCAGTGGGAGCCCCTAAAACATCTTTGAGGAATGTTTTAGAATATGAAGAAATTTGGAAATTCCTGAATAAGATGTCTTAACACATTACATTTTATAACATCTAAATGTCTTAATTGGAGTCCATAGGTGTTCAGTCCATAGGAGGCCTTCAGGGTGTACCCCCCAAATATGAAATTTTACCACCAGATTCAGGTGGTAGTAATTCTTATTCACTGCCACTCTCACCCCACCTTCATCTCCAGTGAGAACCCCTAAAACATCTTTGAGAAATGTTTTAGGATATGAAGAAATTTGGAAATTCCTGAAGATGTCTTAACACATTACATTTCATAACATCTAAATGTCTTAATTGGAGTCCTTATGAAGCCTTCAGGGTGTACCCCCAAATATGAAATTTTACCACCAGATTCAGGTGGTAGTAGGGGTCTCCCCTGATGGCAGCTACAAAAATTGGAGAGCCAGACAGGAGTGGGGTTTATGGCAAGATTGTGTTCCAGCGCCTCCTTCAGGACTTGTTTGCCTGATTTGTAGTCTTTGCCCAATGGTTCTCAACCTTCCCAATGCCGCGACCCTTTAATACAGTTCCTCATGTTGCGGTGACCCCCAACCATAAAATTATTTTCGTTGCTACTTCATAACTGTAATTTTACTACTGTTATGAATCGTAATATAAATATCTGAAATGCAAGATATATTTTCATTGTTACAAATTGAACATAATTAAAGCATAGTGATTAATCACAAAAATAGTATGTAGTTATATCTGTGTTTTCTGATGATCTTAGGCAACCACTGTGAAAGGGTCGTTCGACCCCCCAAAGGGGTCGCGACCCCCAGGTTGA
>NW_006300375.1:2253962-2257051 GCF_000327345.1 Myotis davidii
TAAGACGTTCAACAATAAAGATAAAGTAAAAAGAAAAGAAATATCTCTAAATTAAGCAGGTAAAAATGACAATGTAGTATAGAAATAGTACAGCAAAGAGATTGGGATGTATATATACTAAAGCAGTTTCTAAAAAGAACAGTCTGCTTCTTATAATAATTAGGAATTCTAATAAAAAGGTAGCAACATAATTCAGCCTGACACCTGTGGGTGTCACCTTTTCAGATTCTTTGAATAACAAGGATCAAATTTGAAGTTGTATTGATATTACCTATCCATGCAGCTTTTTATTACTTTTCAGTTTGATCTGGAATGCAAATTGCTCAAACCCATTCACTGCTGTAAGCATTAAAAGGGCTGCTTGTTCACATTATTCTGGTATGTCATCACCCTTGGGGGTTCCTTAGAAACATAAACATGGTTTCTACCTGTGAGTTATAGTCGACTCAGCAGGCACTGGAAACATTAAAGGTTTGCGTTCCTCTTCAAAAGAGAAGAAGCTGTGCAGGCAGTAACTCTTTATGCCTAGAGTCAATAGGAACTATTATGTCTTTTGTGGTAGTCAATTAATCACCTGGAGTTCTACCTATGCTCCTGGCTGGATTAGACAATTTATTTACCTTACTCATTATTTTTTTCTATTTCAACTCTAAGGAGTTATTATGCATTAACTCCTTAAGTTGGCTTTCATTTGGAGTAATTTGGGAAAATGTTTATATTTCATTGGCACTAGCTTACTTCCTCTACGAAGTCTTTTCTGACTGCAGCCTGTCTTCTCTGATCAGAGGTTAATTTGCTTTCTCTATCATTAATTTGTCACTTTCTACCTTGCACTGTAATTTTCTTTGCCTAAGGGTGTATTATCTCCACAAATAGATTTTAAGCTACCTGAAAGTGAAGCATTTATCTGAAATCTCTTTTTATCCCCTGATTCTTCAAGAGTCTTCTCTTACCTAATTCTTGATAAATATTTGCAACATACATTTTTTTCAGCATGTAACCTGATTTCTCTATGTAAATATCTCACTCTGTATTTTAACTTGAGACACTCTGATAAAGCAAAAAATACATTCAATGCAATTCATCTTTTGTGATCTTAGATCATAGTTTACAAGTCAAATACTGAAAACATTAGAGGTGAAGGTTAGTTCTTTGCATATTTATATGCAATTTTCCCAAAGAAATTCATTACATGTACATGAAAAATTATTTATCACCTAGATAAAAATCTCCCTGGCATTCCATCTTCCTGCAGTACCACAGTCACTGGTTGAATCATCAGGTTCTCCAACTATAAGCTTAAAGGATTTAGAAAGTCAAGAGAATGTCAAAAGCTCCTAAGATTTACATCTTAAAAAATCATCTTTTGTGATCTTCTGCCATATTGCTTGGCATTCAATATTTACTAAACACATATATAAATTACTAATTTCATAAGTCCATAGGACACCCCAGTGAAAATAAAAGTCCTTAAATTGCAGTTTACATTCCTGTGAGTGTGTGGCTGTGTACGCATGTATATGAAAGAGAGAGTGGACAGTGAATATGGAAGATGTCAAACTGTTGCAAGTAAGCAAAGAAAATAAAGCAAGTGAGGGGGCAGAGAGTGATGGAGATTGAGATTAATGTTCACACATGGGTAGAGAAGGACTCGCTGGTGAGATTACATTGAGAAGAGGCAAATAAAGTAAACCATTTGACTATTCAAGGGAACAAAGAACAGTTATCACAACCTGAGCAAGAGGAAATGTGGCAGACAGGCGTTCATTTTGGGCTAAGATTTTTTGGGGTTTTTTTGCAGTAAACAGTTCCCAAAATCTAGTTAATTATGCATGGGTTATCCTGATAAGACAGTTAATAAGTCACACATGTTTGAGATACATGCAACTCAATCATAATAAATAATGATGTCTTACTGTCAGGCCTTCCTTGACTGTCCATCATCTGGTTAACAAACTTGGGTATTGACTAGACTCCTTAGATCAGTGCTTCTCAATTTTAATTCATGTACAAAATACCTGGGGATATTACTAAAATGCTTCAGATGTTTTAGGGTGGAGCCTTAGATTCTCATTTTTTTTAAAGTTTTCCAGTGATACCAATACTACTTGTCCAAGGACCACACTTCAAGTAGAAAGGAACTAGGGAACTGGCTTAAAACCCAGATTTGGGGGCTCTGTGCCTCACTTACTAAATTGGAATTTCCTAGAAATCTTATTCCTCTTTAGTTCCTCTACTAACTCCAACGAATAAACAAGTTATAAAGCACAAACTATGACACATAATGTGAAGAACTCAATAGGGTAGATAAAGGTCCAATTTCCAATTAATTTTTCTAACATCTAATTTTCTCTCAAACCTTAAAGGAAGCTCATCAAGGGAAGCACTCCTGAGAACTGGGCACTTAGAGTAGAAGGCTGCTCGGGAAGGCAGTGCTCCATCAGGATATAGATGATCTCTCCGCTGTCCTCTTAACTCAAAGTACAGCAAGTCCTTGATAATGTCCTCTCAGTCAACGTAGTTTCGTGATAATGCTGATGAGAGAAAAATAATGATTGATTCCCTGTTGAGGCCTCTCACTGCCTGTGTGGAGTTTGCACGTTCTCCCACGTCTGCATGGGTTTTCTCTGGGGACATTGGTTCCAAAGATGTGTACGTGAGGGGAATGGGTGTGTCTGAATTGTCCCAGTCTGGGTGAGTGTATGAGTGTGAGTGTGAGAGTGTGTGTGTGTGTGTGTGTGTGTGTGTCTGTGTGCACGATTTTCCTGCCATGGAAGGGTGTCCTATCCAGGATAGACCCCTGCATTGCTCCCTGAGCTGCTCTCTGGCCACCCAGACCTTGAAATGGAATAAGCAGGTTGGAAAAGAATTATCTAACTTGCTTTTACTAATCTTTCTTAAATGTATGTGCAGCTCACATTTCATGTTTAATATTAGAAGTGGGCCCTGGCTGATTTGGCTCAGTGGGTAGAGCATCAGCCTGTGGACTGAAGGGTCCCGAGTTTGATTCTGGTCAAGGTCATGTGTCTGGATTGCAGGCTCAATCCCTGAGGATTGAGCAGGAGGCAGCCAATCAAGGATTCTCTCTC
>NW_006300375.1:2257357-2257901 GCF_000327345.1 Myotis davidii
ACACCCTTCAGGGCAAACCAGCCGGCCCCCACCCATGCACCAGGCCTCTATCCTATATAGTAAAAGGGTAATATGCCTCCCGGCACCGGGATCAGCGTGACAGGGTGCAGCGCCCAAACTCCCTGATCGCCCTGCAGCTCTGTGTGTGACAGGGGGTGGGGCCCCAACCCCCCCTCTACCCCCCACAGGCTCTGCTCCGTGTGTGATGGGATACAGTCATAACCTCCCCATTGGCCCTGCCCTGAGTGTGACAGTGGCGGCGCCCCAACCACCTGATCGGCCCTGCTCTGTGGGTGATAGAGAGGGGCGCCCCAACCCCCTGATCCGCCCTTCCCTTAGTGTGACAGGGGGCGGTGCCCCAACTCCCCTATTGGCCCTACTCTGTGAGTGACAGGGGGGAGCTCCCCAACCCCCTGATGGACCCAGATCTGTGCGTGACAGGGGATGGAGCCCCAACTCCCCTGATGGGCCCTGCTCTTTGAGTGACAGGGGGCAGCACCCCAACCCTCTGATTGGCCCTGCTCTGTGCATGACAGGGGGTGGC
>NW_006300375.1:2258070-2269860 GCF_000327345.1 Myotis davidii
AGGGTACAGGCCGGTCTAAGGGACCCCCCCTTCCCCCGAGTGCACAAATTTTTGTGCATCGGGCCTCTAGTTTTTAATAAAAGAACTGGTTTGGGCCCTATCCAATTTTTCTCAATAGCTAGAGCATTGGCCTGTGCAGACTGAAGGGTCCGGGTTTGATTCCAGTCAAGGGCATATGCCTGGGTTGTGGATTCCATCCCTAGTAGGGGGCTTGCAGGAGGCAGCCAATCAATGATTCTTTCTCATCATTGATATTTCTCTCTCTCCCTCTCCCTTCTTCTCTCTGAAATCAGTAATATATATATACAATAAAAGTGGTTTGGTTCTTTATTTGCAAGTTTGGTGGTGTTTTTATGACCAGAAATATGCTGTAGGAAATTAATTCTTGTTTATATCAGCCTGTGGTAAAATTAGTTTTTGTTATACGTGGTTTTGCTTAAAGTCACAGTTTCCAGTAGAATCCTTTAACTGTGACAACCAAAGCTGTCTATAGATATTGCCAAATGCCACCCCACCCCCCACTCCTGTACCAGGTGGCATCTCCAACTTCCCCAGCTGCCTCACTGGGAGTGATATGGCAGTAGTTCTAGCCCTTGGTTCCAGTACCCATGCATTGTTCTATCATTTGGGTAGACTACAAAATAATATTCACATGGGGTATACCATGTCCTCACAGAGAATGGCACAGGGTATATTCTTTAAGATAACCTTGCAGCTGTTCTTCTTTTAAAAAAAAAAAACACCCTTTGTGGGAAACTGATATAGGGTTAAGCCTCAGACTGACCTGCTGGCAAAGTCACAAACAAGCCCTAGGTTAGAGGGCACAGTCCTCTTAGCATAATTAGGCTTGACCTTATAACACTCCCTAGATCTTATCTGGGAATCTAATGGGCTTAGCATAATTAGGCTTGACCTTATAACACTCCCTAGATCTTATCTGGGAAGCTAAGGGGCTGAGGAAGTGCAGGAAGCGTAAAACCCTTAACTCTACTCACCAGGGACTAGGGGATAAAACCCTTGGTGGGTCTATGGACCAAGTGGACACTCTGTGAGCCAGACCTTGGCCAGGACTTCATTACCGAGTCCTCAGGAACCAGTGTAAGACTGACCTGGGTTATCAGTATCGATTCAGACCTTGTGCTCTAGGTCTAAAATCCCTATTCCCCTTTCTTCCAGTATATAGTAGATGGTCATACATTTCTTTAGAAAAGCGCTGGGGCTATCACTACTGTACAGGCCTGTTGTCGAGTCCTTCCTTTGGGGTGTGAGATGTGTCTCCTGCAGACAGTGGATTCTACTTGTAGACCTGGCTCATATCTGGAAACCAGTCCTGAGAATGTGACATTGTATTGCTGAAGCTGCCCTCAGCATCCTCGTTACCCACCTTCCTTATTTTATTGTACAAATTAAGCAGAATTCCTGTTGGCTTCCCTACTCTCTAGTGCCTCAGAACATTGTGTTCTATGTTTTCAATAGCTCTCTGTGGGTCGGGATCACAGGTTGCCACTCAGACCTTGCTATTCATTATGGTAATTGCTCCCACCTGAATTCCGCTGGTTAAGTGCTACCAGCTGGACTCTGCTTTTTCAGGATCCTGATTCCTCTCAGGGACCTCTGTTCTGAATCAGCATTTTCTACAATGAGCCTCGCCTACAGAGGACAACTACCAAGGGGCTTCTCAGTGATGCGTGCTCACTCCGACATGCTCTTTTCTGCTTTGATAAATGGAGGGTCCTTTGGGCCCTCCCACAGTTGGCTGGGGGTTTTTCCCCCTTATCTAGCACAGCCATTACAGCACACACACCTGCTTGAGCCTTAGAGACTGTCAGAGACTAAATGTTTGCGTCACCACCACCACCACCCCCACTGCCAAATCCACATGTTGAAGCCTTTTCCTCCGATGTGATGCTATTAGGAGGTGGGGTCCTTAGGAGAGAGATTTCGGTGAGATCATGAGGATGGAGAGCTCATAACCGGATTGGTTTTCCTTTGAGAAAAGGAAGAATCATGAGAGCTTCCTCTCTCTGTCGTGTAAAGATGATGTAAAGATATCACAAGAAGGCAGAGTTCTCCAGCCAGGAAGAGAGCTCTCACCATGAAATGAACGTGCCAGCATTTTGATCTTGGCCTTGCCTGTAGATTCAGCCACCCAGTCTCTGGTATTTTGCTCTACTGGCCTGACCAAACTAAGACAGCCCTTCCTCTACCATGTATTTTAGGTCATCGCTTTTCCTCAACTTCCAAGAGCACCCTACTAGCTTACTAGCACTGTGTCGTTTGGGCCTCTGCCAAAATATTAAATCTTATTTTAGGAGAGAACTTTCTGTTATCCAACTTTCTGCTTCTCTCTGTCAGCAGGCAGGGACTGTGCCCAGAGAGGGTGTGCCTCGGGCAGGCCTGTAGTGTGTGGGTTCCTGGCTTCATGCAGGCAAGATTTCACAACAGGAGCCCATGTGAGTTTGAGCACGTGTTTACTAAAGCTGGGGACAGGGAAATGAAGGGAGGGCTTAGGTAGAAGAAGCAACAGGAGAGAGCCTAGGTGGGGCTGCTTTGGCTCCCTAGGAATGTGATAGGGAAGAAGTGAGCCAAGGCGAGGCTGCCATGAGCCCGCTGGGAAGTGAAAGTCACCGCTAAAAAGTGAGCCAAGGTGGGGCTCTGTTAGCTCCATGGAAAGTCAGAGAAAAAGGAGGCCCTGGAGACAGGCTCAGGGTGGAAGCCCAAACAAGCTGACTCTGCCCGCTGATTCCCTGGTTGCAAGTCTCATGGGGACTCTTGGAGCTTAGGAGAAAGGAAGTAAAAAGTTCAAGCATGCTCCAAAGAGAGCCCTCCCAGCATCGTTTGTCTTGAAGGTTTTATCTTTCGTCTGTGGCAAGAGTCATAGGGGAGAGTTTCCGTAGAACATCAGCTTCCCAAGTGCGTTTTTAACAGGCTGATGCATCAGCATGAGTGTGGAGGGGAGTTGGGGATTATCCTCTGGTCAGTCTCACCACTTTATTTTTGTCTTGGGTCTGTCTGGCTCTCATAAGGTTTTTTGTTATTTGTTCCCCTGACTTCACCCGCCCTTGGTTTTGGCTGGCACACATGGTATTAGTTGGGTCTCTTCCCTCTATCTCCCTGACCAGGGTGATTTAAGCTATTGAATCTCTGGTCAGGGAAGAGAGGTAAAACCATTTGGTCGCAAGTGTCCCTGATTAGGGAAGGTAGGCCTTGTGATTCACTGGCTGCCTGTAATTTGGCCAAATTGTTTGGCGTTGTTTCATTATCTCCTCTCAGTTTCCCCATTCCACTTGCCCAGGAATTTTCCTAGCCCCTTACTGTCCTGCCTCCTCTCCTTGATCCTGTGCCCTTAACTGCTCTCTCTTCATTGTCTGGGGTAGCTTCCTAGAAGCGGATGCTTCTTTGGCGGGTAATCCTTTCCTGGCTTATGCCGCATTGACCCCCACTAGGGGTGGCAGGCGGGAAAGTAAGGGTGCATTCTGCAGGGCACAGCATAGTGCCTTGCAAGGCAGGGGCCTCTGCATTGCCTACAAGCAAAGGGCAACACTGATGTTAACTAAGGCACGGGGTGACTTCTGCATGTTCAGGGATTCAGGGAGACCTGGAGTTTCAGAGATCTCAGCCTCATACACCTAGATGCCCCTGTCTCAGATCTCAACTCTCTGCCTTGACAACACCTAATCTCTCTGTTCCAAGCTTGCCAAGGTGTAGACTTCAAACCTCTCTGGAGCTCTCCTACCCTTAGAATTAAGTTCTGGGCCTGGCCGTTTTTTCCTGCTGTCTACCTGCAGGTGATGGGAATCTCTTTAGAGGCAGCCAAAGAAATACTCTGTCACATTTCACCTTAAATGGTGATCATTCACTTCCAGCATGTTTTCTTTCTAATCTTTCAATAGTTCCCAGTAATTGTACTTCAATTGATCCTATGGGAGCTCTAGAGCTGGAGTGGCCCTTCCAAGTCATCCCACGCTGAGGCAAAGCATCTTTTTATTGTTTATAAATAACAGCTTAATAAACCAAAGAAGAATACTTATACTCTTATGACAAGTAAATAAAAATTCAAAATAATATCATTAAAGGGGACTGAAGATGTTTCTGAAGATTTCATAAGACAAAGGAGAGGGTTAGCACATATAAAATACAAATTTATTAAAGTCCCTTTTAAAACTCTTTTGCCCAATATCCCACTCCTCAAATGAGTTGCTACATCTCTCTTGCAGTCTTATTCTGCCTGCAGAATTAACCCTTCTGGAACATTTCCAACAACAACTTGAGCTGAGTTTTGCCTTCTCGTTTGCAACCATATTTTCCAGACTATTTCTTTCTTATAGTTTCGCTCTCTCTCTCAGCTTCTGTTGTTTGCAGGCCCATCCACTGGTCTACTTTACTAACCAAGGATTATCTTTGGGATCCATCTGACTTTGAAGGGTAAGGACTGGAAATAATAAATTCTTTGTGTTTAATATTGCATCCTCTAACATCTGCACACGCTAATTATAGCTCTCAAACGTTGCCCACCAGTAAAAATAAAACCTTTTAGTCTTTTACTTCAAAATAATTAATAGTCCTCATTTCTAAAGGATAAAAATCAAAATTCATCAGTATCAACTTAACCAAAAGTTGTAATGTTATAAACTAGTTTCAGTAGGAAAATTCAAAAGCTATCTCTCAGAAGATGCTGCTTTTCTCACAGCAGAATATTTTAAACAAATGTACATCAAAAATGAAGAATGTAATACCTTCGACAATAAAGATAAGTTTTAAAAATACTTTGATCTAAATAAAAATTAAAATACAGCCTATCAAAATTTGTGGGATGCAAAAAATTAATGTTTTAAGCAAAATTTTATCTTACTCTTTGTAGAAAAAATTGACTTCACTATAAATGTATATTTCAGTGAAGTGGTAGATTATGCAGCAACTCATCTTAAGACCCGTATTTAAGTGGTGATTGCAAATGAGAGTGACACCTCATCTTTTAGATGTTTAAAAACCAGTGTCTGGTCTCTGCCTCAAATACTATCTTAAGTAACCTATCTTATTAGCTAATGAGTGAGCTCAGAATTTTTTATGCCAGGAGAGAAAATCAGAAATTGCTAAACATCAACAGTTTATGTTAGATGGAGTTATGATGCCAGGAGATAATGTGAGAGAATGAGCCAGGTAAATAAGCAGCTCTCTCTAGCATGAGAGTAGGCTGTTTATGAAATGCTCGGAAGGGTTTTTTCATGCCATTTTTCCATCTTTACAGGACCACTGGTAAGCTGCTTTAGCACTGCATTGGACTTGACCAAGGTTTTCTTTCCTGATTTATTTATCAATCCAAAGCCAGCTCTCTTCAGTAAGGAAAATACATTGAAAAGAAAAAAAAAAATCTGTAATATCTGGGACCGTTCCAAAAAATTTGAAAATAAATGTGCAGACTTTGCCCCAGTGAATTGTACTATCATTACACATACAAGGAAAGGATTGCTTCATACTTGATCCACTGCCTGTGTTCTGGTTTTGGCAATAGATTCTAAAATATACCACTTAAATATAATGCAAGCATTCGCCATGAAGCCTGATTATTTAGATATTAACTTCTAAAAGCCTTAGAGATGATGATGCTTATTGGGTTGAATCAAAGTCTAAAGATAAACTCTCTGGAACAAAAATTTCACTCAAATCCTATCAGGCTATTTCATGTATATGGTTATTGCTCCAAACATGCTGAAATTGGGATACATTCAGAAATTGTATGAAATGAAAATTGCTATAATTTCCATTTTTAGCAAAGTAGTATGGCTCTCTGCAGTTACAGATGAAGAAAAAAAAATGACATGCTTACATATCTGTAATAAAATCTCCAAGTTCAGCCCAGTAACAATGAGCAGTTCAGGCTCATTCCAGGGAAGCTAATTGGAGAAGTCCATCAGATGCTTGTTCATGTTTACAAAGCGAGGCTTTTCCATACAGCATTTACTTTGGTTAGGCCTTTTAGGCAAGCGGGAAGATCAGCCCTAGGTCCTCTGGGGAAAGCAAAGTAAATTCAAAATCAAAAACAGAAATTATTCGTTTGGATGCCTCTCTTTCATAAGATATAAATCTCCCCTCCGAGGTTAAACATTAGTGAAGCCTCTACATAAACAGAATTTTTAGTTTTTGCTCTAAATTAAGATTTCATTTACTGAAAGTGATTGCTATAGTTGAGATTTTGGTTAATATTTTATTTTCATTTTATTTAACAAACACTTATATAGTGCTAATTATGGTGCAATCAAGGCACTGTTCTAAGTGCTTTATCAACATTAACTCATTTAATTCTCAGTACACCGAGATCAGCAATAATCCCTATATTAAAGACAAGAAAACAGGCACAGAGCCATTAAGTACCTACCTGAAGGTCACACAGCTAGTAACTGACAAGATGGAACTCAATCCAAGAATTCTTTCTCTCCAGTTCATACTCCTAACCATTACACTGGGCTTGATAGTGGAAAGATAATGCCCAGAAATTATTATATACTTTTTCTTTGCAAATTTATAACAAAAATAAAAAATCGTTTTAAAGGAACTCTATACCTAGTTCTCAATTTCTCTCTCCACTCCTCCTACTGTTATCATAAAGGACCCAGTGTGTTCACTGTTGACCCATAAAACACTATATAGCTTTATGCCCGGCCTGGTTCAGCCACCTAGAAGCCATGCTATTTATTTACCCTCTCTGGGCCTCCATTTGGGTTGCTGGGAGAATTAATTGAATTAAAACATGAAGGGCACTTAAATAATGAGCAGATCAGTATTGCTATTTTTCTTTTTCTTTTTTTTTTCAGGAAAGAAACCACTTTATTGCCAAGAGTGGGTGGGGCAGGAGCCTATTGTCCACCCTATTCTGGACAATAAAGGTGTCCTCAGGGGATGTAGAAACCCCTACTTCAGGGATTGTTGCAAGTTGACTCGGACATTCTAAAAAGCATCATCCTCTCAGATGCCTAGTAGGAGCTCAGTAAATGAATGGGAGTTTCTTTTCTCCCAAGTTCGGGCCTCTTTCTCTCTTTCCTAGAGGATGGCCATCTCACTGGGCTCATTCTTTGCAGTTTTTTTGAACCAATTCTTCAAATGAGTTCTGTTTGAAAATCTAAATTTGAATTACATTGCATCACACACAGAGTAAAGTTTTAAGTTTTAGAGCGCCACCCAATGTGCTGTGCACTTTGGCTCTAGGTTCTTTTCCTGGCTCATGTCCCTAATCTTTCTCATTTGTGACAGTGTTCCTATCACACAGGGAAGTCACTTACCCAAACACCCTTTGATATCTCTGCGCTAGAAAGCATGCTTTTCTTTATGCTTGAATGCTCTCAGCGAGTACTCCTAGCACAGGCCTCATTCAAATTCCTCTATGACCCCATTCATTTCTCTGGAGGCAATTTATTCTTCCTTCATCTGTGCTCCAAAGACACACCACTTTCAATCTTCCAGTAGCTCTGATCACCTTCCGTCATATTTTATAATTGGTTGTATAACTATTTGTGTTACTATGGAGGGATTAAATGCCCTCTATACTCCTCTATACCAAGAAAAATGCCTTTTACGTAGTAAGTTCTCAAACATTTACCATATGTACAAAATATGGATTGAATATTTAATTTCTCAAGGACAATTTGCAAAAGGTAGCTATGTCAGAAATACAGAAGGAAAATAAAAACTTAATATTTACATTAGAAAATTGGTTGGCATTCATTTTCTAAAAACAAATTTGGAAAAAAATAATAGAAAGCAGATACTCAGTTAATGGGAGCAAGATGGAAAATGCTATTGCCAAACTATATTTAAGAGTAATCAAGTCCTCTAAATTGAGCATAAGTCTGAAGCATGATCAAGTTAACAAAAAAGAAAAGGCCAGTGTTATTTTGACTGAATTGAAAACAGAGTGTGGGGAAATTTGTATTCTTCCCTTGAAAAACAGAGTGACTTTATTCCTTCCATTAAGCCCGTTCTGAGCCAAAGCTTAGCCAATGCTTTATCAATACCTCTTCCATCATTCATTTATCCCTTGTTTCATTCCTGCCTAGCTTTGTTCTCTGGTAAGTAGTTGTTTATGCACCTTAAATTTTAATCAACATAGTGTAATAGCTCTCCTGATATTAAATGCATATTTCATAGAGCTTTTTGGGTTTAGATACTTGATTAAAGATAAATTAAGGGTTGAATTTCCCTTATAAGGAACCATGCAAGATAGTTGGTCTGTCAGCACATTAATTAAATATCTAATATATGTCAACTATGATATGATGCAGCATTATCAAAAGAAAGACCTAATCATCATCTACATGGAGTTCACAATGAAGCAGGAAAGGCAAATAAATAAATGTTAGTGAAATAAATGTTATAGACTAATACTGTGTATTAGCAAAACTACAGCTTGTTTATCTACTTAGGAATAAGAAAGGTATTCCTTAGAAGGGATATGTAAGCCTAGCCCTAAAACACAAATTTTGTTTAGCTGAACATGGTAATAAAAGCTGGGGAGATGTATTTTTTTTATTGAAGGAGAGTGGTCGAAGTAGTGGAATAACATGTGTGTAGACTGCAGGTAAGAGAACAATGAGTGACTGTAAAAGAAACCAAAAAATGTTAGCATTTGTGCAAAGGGGGCAATGAATGAAACACAGTAAGTAAGGCTAAAGATAAGGGCAAAATAATTTCAGGTTCTCTAATTGACTTCAGGATTTTGGACTTGATCCCAGGAGCTCTACTCTCTCTCCTCCTATAAAGGAGGATTCTTCCTGCAGTTATAAAAAGCCATTCACTCTTTTTAAAGGTATATACATTTTATTAATAGTACCCCAAATTTAATGAAATAGCGTTATCTTAAGGAAAAGCAATCTAGTCTTCTTAAGCACTGTATACCATTTCCTTTAGCATACCAAAGACATTGTTCTTGCGATCACATATACTCTCTCTCCTGAATCATTTTTCCCTACTGAATTGTTCTTATAAAAATATAAATATACCGTAAGAAATCATATATTTTTTTAAAAAACCATTTCCCACCAGACCATCTTCCCTGCCTCATTTCTCTGGACCCTTTATAGAGTATCTCACCAAAACTAATGTCTGTACTGTCTCTACTTTCTCACATCTTGCATCAACATAATCCATTTTACATCGTCATAATGTTATCAGGACTTGGTCCTCATGCTACACTAAACGCACTTTGGCAAAATAACCAGTGACCTTTATCACATGCTCCAGCTGATTCGATAGCATTGAAGGAGCCTGCATCTCACACACAGCAGAGATTAGTCTACTATCCGATTCCTAACTTTAGAGAATACACATCAAACTCTCTGTGGTTTCATTGAAACCACGTTCACACCCTGGCCAGGTGGCTCTGTTGCTTGAGCGTTCTCTTGCACACCGAAATGTTGTGGGTGCGATTCCCAGCCAGGCATTCAGGGCACATACCCGGATGGTGGATTTGACCCCTGCTCAGGGTGCTTCTGGGAGGCAACCGATGGATGTCTCTCTCTCTCACATCGATCTTTCTCTCTCTCAAATCTAGAAACATATCACATATCTTTGGGTGAGGATTACAAGAAACAAAACCATGTTCACTAATCTTTCAGTGAAAAAAGTATTGGGGCTTATAGCACAGCAACAGCTACCTTTAAAAATTCTGTTTTATTCTTCTTTAATCTTTAACTCCTGAGTTTTTAATATCCTAGACCTGGGTAAAGGCTTAAGAGTTTTCTGACAGGTTTTCAGCCACCCACATTTGACAATTCGGTATAGTTTTTTCACTTTGGGATGTATAATCTCTGATCTTAATGGCTCAGATAAACTGAGATGAGAAAAAATTCCACTTCAGTATCCTCATGTATCTTGAGATAGATCACAGTTTTTCATTTAGAACAGAGAATCAGTCCACTTTGGGACTCTCAGTTCAAAATGCCTTAGGGACTCTTTCCTTTGCAATCCTGAAGTTGCTAGGCAGTTAGTAGTTGAGAAAGTTCCAATGTGCATTAGTGTCCATGGTGAGGTCATGCTTTCTTTCCTTAACAGAAGGGTTCCCATTATAGGTTCACAGAGAACAGCACGCTTGCCTTACTTGCTTTTCACCCAAGTGCAGTAGAAACATCGAGATGAAAAATAAGAAAATATGGCCATTCTGCTAATGCATATAAGAGAATCATTTCAGTCACATGGTGTTGGGGACCAGGTGTAAGCTGACAAGGTCCTTGCACCTGAAGGGGCTAGCTAGCAAGGCTGGGACCCTTACCCACACAGTTTTCCCAGACTTGTTTGGATGGCGGTTATCAGGAGAATGAGGGCAACCTTTGTAGAATGAGAGCAGCCTTTCATGGCTTACCAAGAAGTCTGTAACTATTTACTGAGATTTGCTGTACCGAGAATTTGTCCTTCTGCTGTGTCTCTCCCCTAGAGATTAAGAGGAACAAAGAATACATTCCTCTTGACAGACCTCCTATTTCGTGTGTTGTGTATAAATAGGATTGTGTGGCTAATAAAGTTGCTACAGTTCCTCAAATGAGCTGCAGTCCTCCCGATCCCGCTTTCCTATCTTCCTTCTTTTCTCAATTCCCACCTTCCTGCCTCAGCCCGGCTCAACCTTGTCAGGCTGGCCCTGACAACATGGTTAAGCACATAATAGACTGAACTTCCTAAACATGTGCAAATCTGCTTTCTGTGAGAGAGCCAGGTCCTCGTATGTAATCTTGGTGAAAAAAGACACACAAAACAAACAAAATAACCCTGCAAAGTAATTTATACAAAACTGAAAATAGCCCTGGCTGGTTTGGCTCAGCGGATAGAGCGTTGGCCTGCAGACTGAGGGGTCCCAGGTTCGATTCCGGTGGAGGGCATGTACCTGGGTTGCGGGCACATCCCCAGTAGGGGGCGTGCAAGAGGCAGTTGAATCAATGTTTCTAACTCTCTATCCCTTTCTGTCTCCCTTCCTCTCTGTAAAATATCAATAAAATATATTTTTTTAAAAAAGACTGAAAATATTGCAAAGAAAAATAAAATAATAAATAAAAGTAAGGATGTTTCACTTTACACTCAAAGAAGATGGCTCAGCTCAATGATTTTCAACTGTTTTTTCTCAATAGTAAAGATCACTGTATATTGCAGTATGGTTTACCATTTCTCGGATAATAGAAACAAATGTGGAATAATGTAGTAAGTTATATATTTTATATGTAAAAGTATAATTATTTTACAAGTTAGAAAATAAGTCTTATTTAAAAACAAAAACAAAGAACATCATTTTCCCCCAGCTGGGACCGCTCAGCTGGTTGAGCACTGTTCTGTGCACCGAAAGGTTACCAGTTTAATTCCCTGTCAGGGCACATACCTGGTTTGCAACTGTGATCCCCAGTCGGGAGCATATGGAAGCCAACCAATTGATGTTTCTCTCTCACATCAATATTTCTCCCTCTCACACCTATTAAACAGTGTTGATAAATAAACAAATCACACCTTTACATATGAATGGAGTGAAGGAAAGAGGACACTTACTGCATTCCAAATGCTCATTGTCCAGTTGGTACTAGAGAAAAAAAGGTTTTGTTGGGAATTTTAAAGTTTAGAACACATGGGAGAAAATATGAGAGGTTGGAATTTCTAGCTGAACCCTAACCTTTAGGTGTTTGTCTTTGTTAATTCTTGGCAAAATACAATGGTAGTTTAGAGATAAAAAGGTTTGAACGGGCTATTAAAATCTTGAACTTCAAAGAGCTTAAAGTAAACATTTTCACAATTTCAATCCAAATGACTGAAAGCATGTGTGTT
>NW_006300375.1:2269955-2288722 GCF_000327345.1 Myotis davidii
AGGGAAAATTAGTAGGTAATAAAATGTGCGCCAGATATTTTACAAAGTTCATTGCACTTTGTAAGAGCGCATAGGCGGCTGAAAAAAGACCATAGACATTGCCAAGTCAAACCGTTAAGAAAGAGAGGCATACGCCTGGGGGAACTGGGAGTGCTTTCTGACACATCTGAGAGGGAAATTAAATCTTATGTGATATTTATTTTTAAACAATGACAAGATGGTGGCTTATCAAGCTGGTGTGTAGGGATATTCTAAGTAACTGGTGCTGCTAATGAAATCAATTCAGTGCACAGAGAGTTACAGAGTTCTGGCTATTGCATTGTGCTACTAGCACACATTCCCTGGAATGGTAATTACAGGGGACTGTTCTCAAGAGGCACCTAGTGGAGCTACTGAATCTTGGAAGGAAACCAAGAGTCAATTGTATTTTTTGTCTCAAGTCACTCAAGGTTCTCCAAACTGAGATGAGAGACAGAAAATATGAAGAAATTTGAAATGGCAGGAACCATGTCCCAGGCAAGCTCCGTGAAGTGAAGCTCAAATATTAATGTGTCCAGCTTTATACATTTCGCTGTGCTTCCCAGTCAGTAGTTTGCTTGTTTGGTTTCTTTTCTGGGTTATTGGTGCAGGTTTCCAGGATTGTTCACTTTGACTCTGCTTTTTCTCTCATCAGTAATCATATTCACAAGTTCATTCTGGATTGGGATGTCGCAGTGCCTTCTGTCGGCATGCTTTTATAGCCACTGCATTCATTCTTTCTTAGAACTTCTCTGCTTGGCGTTGTATGCCTTACTTCAAAGTTCAGTCCTTCAGTTTTTACAGGTCTCATATGGCATGTGTTTTTACTAGAGCCATACATTCATCTCCCCACCAATGAAACTGAGAAAACATATTTGCATTCTGACATTGTCAAACCCTATCAAACCAGGCTCCTGCCTCTCCTGCCACATTTATCTAAATAGGACCCTCTGCCCAGGACTAGTTGTTCTACACATAATGAGTCCATAGTCACAATCTTAAATGTATTGGGTTCCCCCAGGTCTGTCTTTTAGAAACCCAGAGTCAACTCACATCCATCAACTTCGTCTTCTTTTTCAGAAAAGCAGAGGCGAACAATTACAGTTCTTTCTTCAAGCACATCAAACAAACTTGGTACCAGGGCCGAAACCTAACTGATCTCTAAGGCTTGAAACTTTACCCAGATTCTGATCTCTCACCGGGAAGGAGTGACATATCCAATTTAGACCCACGCACAAAGCCTCTATTCTAAACAATAAGGGCAGTGTTTGGGTGTCGGTTAAAGACTCTATGGGTCTCACAATCCTCAGCAATGAAACAACATGAAGTTTTGAATAAAGAAATCCCAGTTTATTTATATTGTCTCCCAGAGGTTGTCACTCTGAGTTGACTCAATGCTGGTTTCTGGAAATGGATGAGGTGCCCATTACCCCCAGTTCAGAATAAAAGATAATTCTCCCCAAAGGAAGCCTCTCCACACAGTATAAGGACCTGTTCATTGCACTAAGGTTTAAAGAGGGCAGGACAAATGAGACAAGCAGACTTTTGTACACAGTTTTTCTTGCCATCTTCATCAGAGCATGTTTGAGAGAAAGGAACTGAAACCGCTCAAGCAGATTTCAGGAGGATTAACTGTAAGCTCACAAGGGTATATCCTGAAACCCAAAGGAAGGAAGCACAGCTGAGCCTGTCTTAGGATGAAAAATGCTTGCTGAAAAGTCATCAGGAATAAAGGAAGTTATTGTTGAATTAGTACAAGAGTTTGTGGTGGTTAAGAGCATGGGGTCTGGAAACAGGCTACATGAGTTCAAGTCCCAGTACTCCCAGTTGCTTGCAGTGCATTTTTGAAACATGAAATATTTCCTGTCTCTAATTTCTTCAGCTACAAAATAGGAAGACTAATCACAATCCCCTATTTCTGTAAGAATTAAGAAATATAAGTACTTATAGGACCTGGTGCATAAAAATGCATTCAATGAAAATTAAGCACAATAATAACTTGTTTATTGACAGTGTTGCATTTATTACATTACCTGTAGGCAATTGTCTCTTCAATATTTACCTTTAGGAAAAGCTAAAGCGTGACAAAGAATGTTAATAAATTGACCCATTCAAAAAAAATTGAACTGGTGGCAACTAAGTAAATTGAAAGAGTAATGTCAACCAAAATAGTTTTGTAGAGAAATATCCACTCATATATTATTGGTGGAAGTGTAGGTTTTAATGAACCCTGTGGACAAGTAGGTAATACCTGTCAAAATTACAAATGCATATTTTTGACTCAGTATTTTATCCTATAGATTTATTTGCATGTGCGTGTGAAGTAATGTTTATATTTTTATAATATATCAATGTCTATATCAGTGAATGATTGGAAACAATTCAATATCCATCAGCAAAGTACCAATTAAATAGATTAAGCTAAATCGAATAATTTTAAAATATTTTATATATGCGTTATATATAAAACTTTGTAGGACAATATGCAAATGTTACATAGGAAGATCTCTTATGTGAAAAAAAAACTACTGCATACTTTTTTATACATTTGAATTTACAACCACATTAAAGTATCACCTACTAGGCTAAAAATTTTATTAATTTTTAGAGAGAGAGGAAGGGAGAGGGAGAGTTACAGAAAGAAACATCAATGTGAGAACAAAACATTGATCATCTGCCTCCTGCACACCCCCTACCAGGGATGGAGTCTGCCACCCAGGCATGTGCCCTGACAGGGAATTGAAGCAGAAACCTTTCAGTGCATGGGGTGATGCCCAACCAATTGAGCCACACTGGCCAGGGCTCAAATAAAATTGTTTTAATTAAAAAAGATATAATACAGTAGCACTCACACACAATAAATGAGAGCTAATTAGAGAGTTGTTCCATTTTTCCAGGAGCAAAGAAGTAATACGTTTATTCAATCTTTTACTAGGAGAGAACATCAAATTAAAATCACACTATGGTACCTTTGTTCATTTATCAGACATGGAAAAGCTAAATTTTGACAATTCAGTCTTGGTGAGGCTCTCCGGAAACAGGCACAGTTGTACATAACTAGTGGAAGTATGGGTCATGCGCCAACCATGCATCATTATCCATGCCTACTTCTTTTTTCCTAGCAAAGCCTGTCTCCCACTGTAATGGTTGAAAATATCAGTGACTTGCTTTCCCGGTAGCAACCTGTAGCTAGGGCATGGGCAGACAAACAGAGCCTGAGAGGATCCTGGGTTTTGCTTGGTGTTTTTTTCCCCTTCCAATAGAAAACAAACAAACAAAATACACGGGGAAGGAGAACAGTCTCCACTCTGTACAATGCTTTTGACTATGGCATCCATCTTCACCCACAAGGGGCAAGCTAAAAATGCCTTGCATCAAATGCTTTGTTATATGAAGAGGATATCTGTGCTGCTGTTAGTGGGGTAGTCTTCTTTGCAGCTGTAAGCATTCTGATGCATGAAGTTTACCAGAAAATGGGTAAAATGCTAAGAAACAGGTCAACTTCAAGTTATGGCTGTAACCTTTTCACAAGTCGGAAGTTCAACTGTACACTCCTCTAAGGGTGAGAGAAGACCGGGAGCAGCAAACATTGCAATTTTCTATAGGTATGCATTGTTTTGCGTTAGCAACCACCTTCCTTACGTGTGTCGTTCAAGAACATATGGTTTTAATCTCACCATCAAACATAATCTGGGGGCATAACAAATGCTAATATAAATTAACGAATGAATGTGAAATTCAAGAAAATAGCTTCTCAATGAATAGTGATAACAACTGAGTTTTAGTCTCTCTTATATCTTTGTTGATTTTATCTATTTCAGCTGTCAGCACCTCTTTGTCATTTAGGCTCTTAAAAATAGTGATCATTTAGAACAGTCACCTTAATGGGCTCTGCTTAGCTACCCAGTGACCAGCAATTACCTTATGAAAATCCTACTCATCTATGAAGCTATGAAGCCCTAGCAGAATTACCACTGCCTTGTAAACTCAATTAAGTTTACCTTCCAAGCAAAATTCACTTCAAGTTCTCAATTCTACAGTCTAAAATAATCCCAACAAGTTATTGTTTTTCTAAATCAAGTAATATTACAATTAGCATATTGTTAAGCTACTTATATGTTACAGATAAATTAATTGTAGAATTTATACAGTGGAATATAAGTAAAACTTTCTGTTAGCAGTGATTAAACCAGTTCGAATCAATCAAAATGCTAATTAAAATTATTAATTTCCTAGACTATGAGTCACTTTGCTAGCTCCAATTTTTTTTTAATCTATAAACACTTGTTTTTATGAAATCAGTATCATCCAGTAGTTGGAAAATTTTATATACATAATATATAATTTTTTAAAATTTATGAGTATTAAAAACATTAATTTCTTTATTTTGCCATTGTATTCATGACCAAATCATGCTTCTTACATAAATTTATATTCAAGCATACTATTTTATAGAGTTTGAGATAAATGTTTCCAAAACCTTGTAAAATCTAGATGAAATTGGAACCATTTTATTTGCAGTGTTAATGGCATCAAATAAGTATAAAACCACAAAGATTTAGGCTTTTGTTTTCCAGAATTACATAAAATATTTGGTATAGAATTTAATGAACAATTAAATTCTTTGTTAAACATTAAATTCTGTTTGGAACAGTTCACTCTATATGTTTATAGTGACATATATCTTTCTCTTTATACTTAGACATTTCAATCAGTGTGAGATCCATATTGTATCTTCAGGAGAAACAGAAATATATAAAATTTGGTTGGTTCCCTATACCTTAAGGACACTGAAATCATGCATCGTCTCAAGGAGGCAACTGAGGATGAAAGACACACTGTGAGTGGAAGAGAAAGCAGAGAGGGCATAGCAAAATCAGCCCCTGGTTCTATCTGAGGGGAAAAATCATAGCTCAACATTGGAAGCATTAGGGATAACGTAAACTTCTCTGAATGAGTCTTGGGAATATGGGGGTGGAGACAGCATTATCACACATCACATCAAAACTTCTGAAAAAACCTTTCTAGAGTACATCTTGTTTGCTTACAAATTTGTCCCTTAAAGCAGATGACATGCCTCTTATTCTCATTCTCCAGGCTCTCCTTCTACCTAACGTTCTTTCTTCACAGGTACCTCCTACCCAACTTTCTTTTTTTCCCTCCACAGCTTCTTCTTTTTTCTTTTCCTATATTTAAAGCAAAGAGTGGCTTAGCCATGAGCACAGTTTAGACAATGTTTTTCCTCTTGGAGGAATGCATGTTTGTTAGGGTGTAGGGGAGAGTTTCAATTAATCCTAAATATGTCATACTAGAGGCCTGGTGCATGAATTCGTGCATGGGTGGGGTCCCTCAGCCTGGCCTGTGATCAAGACCTACCGGGAGAGGGAGAGGGTGGCCAGCCAGGGGGAGGGGAGAAGGAGATTGGCCAACTGTGGGAGGTTGGCTGTGGTAGCATACTGACCACCAGGGGGCAGCTCCTGCATTGAGTGTCTGCCCCCTGGTGGTCAGTGCACATCATAGCAACTGGTCAACTGGTCGTTTCAGTCATTTTGGTCATTCCGGTAATGGTCGCTTAAGTTTTTGTATATAGAGATATGTCTGTGAGAATGCATTTGTGGCATTTATCCTGTGTCTAGCACTGTGCTCAGCAGTGGCAGTTCACAGATAATATGTATATGTGCTTGTGTGTGTATATATGTATATACATATAGTATATAAACACATGTATAATAAGCACACACACAAATACCCACATATATAATGTATATTACATACTTTCCCCATTTCATTTTACATAAGACTATTTTTTACAATTAAGGTTCATACTTAAAAACAGATTATCTGCTTCCCTATGTGATTTTATTTTCCTGTCAATGATACTTTGACAAGATTTTAAAGTAATTTCATTACTTTTATACCTAACACACTCATTATTACTCTTTGCTTTCTCTGGTTGCAACTCGTTTCTGCTTCTTGGACTTCACAATGATCACCCCACAATGAACCTCACAAATAGACTTGTATGCAGAGTTATAACATTCCGGAATCAATGTATTTAAATAATATCCCAAACAAGTAAGCCCCAGCCTTATTCCCAGCTATTCTCATTTTATTACAATCTTTGTTCATGTTTCATAATGGGCCTAGTGTCATATCTATTCTACTTTGACAAGAGCTCCAGACTACACATCTTTACCATCATTTCATTTGAGTTGCCCAAACAGTTCAACTTTCTACTGATGCAAATATGTGCTGGCTTTATAATCCCAGTGGAGGAAACAGTTAAATTTAGTTTACTCAGATGCTTCCCATTCTATTTTACCTACATCCCTTTTTACTGGGACTTAGCATTCTTCCTTGTCCTCATCTTAGTGGAAATAAAGAATAACTGATCATATTTCAGTCATCTCCCCTTTACCTGAAGGTCAGCATGTTAATGTTCTCCATTCTGTTTGATTTTTATCCCAAAATTCAACTGTCAGTGTAAGTGCATGCCACAGCTAACAAATACCTAATTATTCCGTGTACGATTGCATTGGGATGTATTGCCTTTCATTTCAATCTCATCTATATTTTGAGATAAACATACAGAATTTCCCAAAAGGTTTCTAATTTTAAACCGTGACCAGTATTCATGGGCATTTAACTAAAATTTTCACTCATTCTGCAATACCCTCAGATATCTTTAAGGAGTGGGTCTTCATGGGATGTTTTTTCACTTCTATATACAAAGCAGTACTGTGTGTATGACTTGCAGAAAACCTTACAGAATAAAGCTTTGTTTCATTTAACCAACAGGAACAATAGGCTTCCTCAATCTCAACAGGTGTTTGGTGCGTGTGGTGTGTTTTTTTTTTTTCAATATCACTCATCTACTCCAATTAGAAACATTAGGAAAGTATGATATTTACTCTCCTTGGGCTCTAAGTTTCTAAGTAAGTTTTTAAGCTTGCATTCATACATGGAATAACCAGGAAGAAAATCTTTTTATTTACACATCAGTGAAAACAAATGACTAAAAATATTTAAGAGAGCTTGGGAAGAGCCACATCTAATTATGTAAGGTATTTGTGATGCCAGGATTGGGTCATACTGCTAAAGATTATGATTACTTTTAGGTCTTTCACATCATTAACCTTAGTGCACTTAAATGGTACTTACGTCTTAGTAAGGGTAAGCGTTCAAACGAGTATCATTTTATGACATGATTGCTTCGGTGAGATTCCTTTCCACATAACTTTTTTCAGTACCAAGAGGAAAGGAAATCATTAGTAGTCATGGAACAATCACTGTCAGGCCATTTCCATTTCCTGAACGTAGAAAAAAAAGCCATTAAAAATTCATTATGGGTAATGGTAGACAAGCATCAGGGAATGGTGTCTCACCACCCATGGGAGCATGGGAAGGACGGAGCAACAAAATAATCAGGACATACGTAAGACAGCTTTCTTGTGGGTTTGTTGTTGTTGTTGTTTTATTGCTTAAAGTATTACAAAGAGTATTACATATGTCTCCTTCTTCCCCCCACTTGACATTCCCCCTTTTTTAAGTGTACCCTACAATGTCTGAGATGTGCCCTTGCCTCTCTGTGTCTAGAGCCCCCTCCCCCTGCTGCAGACTCACCCCTCATTCTATAGATGTATTCCAGTTAGAGAGTGCAAGTAATTCTCGTCATGTGATTTCTCCACAAAAAGGAGTCTTCCTCAAAACTTTAAGAAAAATAAAAAAAATAATAATATTGTGACATAGGACTTAGAAAATGAATGTCTCGTATTCTCTTCTTTCCACTTCTTCCCTCCTTTACTTCCTTCCTTCATTCCAATCATTTATGGATCCGTAACACATATTCCTCATTTTGTAATTTTATAGTGTGAAATTCAGTTCAATTAAATAAACATTTTTTAAGCAGCTGTTGTGTACAAGGCATTTACCACTTTTAAGATACCCTCTAGCAAAAGCCAAAAGCCTTAGAATTTTGAAGGCCAGGGATGAAAACATCAGCAATCAGAATACAAGGTTGCAAAAGCACACTGCATGTCCCTCAAACAGAAGTCCATCTGAGCCTTTGCACGTACAGATTCTCATTTTTTCCATGCATTTCACATGGTTTAGCACTCAGGGTCCTTATTTTTAATCTCTCTATGACTGTTGTAATGTATCCAAATCTTACTTATTTTGATTGCTTGACTGCCACTGTTAACCCTTTTAGGACACGGCATTTATTCTTTTCAGTTCCATTAAAGTTTATTAAAGCCCTTCTATTTCCAGTGGGATATTATCATCGCTAACAGAAAGTATTAGAATAGAGCCTTACATTGTAGTATACAATAATCCATTCCAGGTGGATCAAAAACTCATATGTGAAAAGCAAAAGTAGGAAAAAAAAATTGTAAGAATTTATAGGAAGATCTTTTCATGGCCCTGGGCTAGAATAGGCTTTGCAAACAAAATAGAAAAGTGATAACTGATGGGGAAAAAAAGATTGATAGCCCAGCTGGTGTGGCTCAGTGCTTGAGCTTCGACCTATGAACTAGCTAGAAGGTCACGGTTTGATTCCTTGTCAAGGCACATGCCTGGGTTGCTGGCTCCATGCCCACACTGAAGTTTCTATCTCTCTCTCCCTCTCTCTTCCTCTCTCTGAAATCAATAAAACATTTATTTTTTAAAAAAGGATTAAAGTTTAAAGTTTTTACTAAGAATTACTTTGTGAGATAGCACAAGGCAGTGGACTGTCTGTGTGCTGGGGCTTGTATGTCCTCATTTTTCAAATCCTTTTGAAGTTTTCCCTTTATATTTTTCCTGGTTTTGCTTTTGTGGACTCATATTACAGCTTTTCTTGCCATAAGAAGTGTGAAATCCCGTTATCAAGATGTTAAATTATGACATTTATTTATATATTTATTTCTTCAAAGATTTAATAACAAGATCCCAATTTGGCATTCCTTGTAGAGATAAGCATTTGCATTTTTTCCAAGCCAGTGTTCTACTCTTGAACAGATGTGCCAGGATACAGGTGCTTGGATGCTGTGATAGCTAAAACCAGGCAACAAAACTTGCCCTGCCCAGTTATAAATGCAAATATTTGAAAAAATAATGTAAGCATGAACACCAGAAACATGATAAAAACAACAGCAACAAATAGCAGTCATTTTCTCCGAAATAGAACTTTTTAAAGAAAACAAATAGAATTCTTAATACTTTATAATTCCCAGATATTTTTTACTATGAAAAAAAGAGACTCGTTTTCTGTGTTGTCATTTTTCTCAGAGCTATTAGATTTATGCCTGAAACATGAATTTCGTTTGCTTTCTCTTTACATAATTGGGGACAAATGGTCACTCAATGTATGTTTCAACATAACGACTAAGGACGCACTAACTCTTAAAGCAGCACAGACACCAGAGTCTTGTCACCTCCCTTGTTCCTTTTCCCTCTTTCTAAAGTTTTTCTTTCTAAAGACACATTCCAGCTTCTGGCAATAGGAACCCCCTACACTTCCAAACTATGCTTGGGGGTAATTTTAAACAGCAAAACAACCCAAAGAAAGGAATGGTGGAGGAGGGGGGACACTTGTTTACGGTATAAGAGCTGAGCTTGCCCTGTTCAACCTCAAGTGGCAACACACACATTAGGTAATTCAGACTTTCACTGCTCTGTACACATCTGCAAATGAATGCAAAGGCACACCCCTAGTATAAATTTTGGGGTTACACAGAAATGTTAGCGAGTAGGTGACTTTGCAATCGCCAAGTCCTTGCATAATGAGGACTGAGTGTATTTATTCTCATCCCACTTCTTAGTGTCAAACAGAACAAACCTTACCCTCTTGTGGGTAGCCCTTCTCAAATCTAAAGATAAAGCAATAGTTAACATTTATTTTGCATTTGTCAGATGCCAAACCGTTTGCACAGGACTTTACTTGTATTTACTCATGCAATCCCAGCAGCAGTTGTATGAGGTAGAAATATCACCATCAGCATCCCTATTTCAAAAAGAAGCCAACAAGCACAGAGAGGTTCCATGATTTTGCTCGAGTTACACTGTCAGGAAGTGGCATAGATGGAATTAAATCCAGACCACCTGTACAGCCTCGTCCAGTTCCTCAGCTGCCCCACTATCCCCACCATCATATGCTTTCCACGTGACTTGGTTTCAAGTCATATTTGATCATTGGGTTTTGTCTCTTAATCAATTTAAGGTGCAGAAAATTCTGCATTTCTATACCATGGCTGGCTCCTTGGAGGGATGCTTTTCACAGCATTTTGCCCTGGGATTACTCTGTGGGGCACCATGAGCGACATATGGAATCTGTTATTTTACTTATTGGGGAGATGTTGTTGAGGACGTTGTTTTCTACATTACTCAGTGTTCCCAATATAAAGAGCCATGTGAGTCATTTCTCTTAGGCTTAGTGCCAGGAGAAGGCTGAGTAATATGCATGCTTTTTTTTTTCTATTGGGACAATGTGAGTCAGATTGATACCATATTTTCTAAGTGGATGCCAGGAAACTCTAGAACTTAAAGACCATGTATCCACAGCACCCTACACAGTCATTAAAACCTCCATTACTATGTAATCATTACATGTTTTAATTTTCCTCTTGTTCTTGACACTTTATTCTATTTCCACCTCTTACATACATCTAAATAAGCTATTTCAAAATAATTTAACACATAAATTAATTTTCTTTGGAGTCATCTCATTTTCCTTACCACTGTCTTCTAATGCATTTTAGCTTATAGATACAATTTTAAAAGTAACATCCAACACTGAATGTGAAATTCCACATATGATCTAATCAACCATTTTAGCCTTATTCTCATTTGATTTGATCGACTTTTGGCTAAAAAGAGACATATAATTTGTGTCTAAATTTTCTTAATTCACTGTTATGGGATCTTAATGTTTTATAAAATTTACTGGAGGCCTGATGCACAAAAATTTGTGCACTCACGGGGGAGGAGGAAGGTCCCTCAGCCCAGCCTGTGCCCTCTCACAGTCTGGGACCCCTCAGGGGATGACCACCTGCTGGCTTAGGCCTGCTCCCCAGGGAATTGGGCCTAAGATGGCAATCAGACATCTCTCTGGCAGCCCGGCAGCCCTCAGGGGATGTCCTCTTGCCAGCGGGGAGCAGGCCTAAGCTGCAGTTGGACATCCTTAGCGCTGCTGAGAAGGGAGAAGAGGTTCCCACCACCACTGTACTGGCAGCTGTCATCCTGGCTTGTGGCTGAGCAGAGTTCCCCCTGAGGGAGCACACAGACCACCAGGAGCAGCTCCTGCATTGAGCATCTGCGCCCTGGTGGTCATTGTGTGTCATAGTGACCAGTCATTCACAGTCATTCTGCTGTTAGGGTTAGTTTTCATATTATCCTTTCATTATATAGGATAGAGGCCTGTCGCACGGTGGGGGCCAGGGGTTTGACCTGAAGGATGTCCTGGATCAGGGTGGGAGTCCCGCTGGGGTGCCTGGCCAGCCTGAGTGAGGGGCTGATGGGTGTTTGCATCTGGTTACACCCCCTTCAGGGTGGGGATCCCCACTTGGGTGCCTGGCCAGCCTGGATGAGGGGCTAATGGCTGTTTTCAGGCTGGCCACACCCTGTTTAGGGTGAGAGCTGGGCAGCAGCAGGCAGGGAACCTTGGCTTCCTCCATCACTGGAGCAAGCAAGCCTCCTGTTCACTTCAGCTGCCTGACTGCTGGCTGCCATCTTGGTTGGCAGTTAATTTGCATATCGCCCTGATTAGCCAATGGGAAGTGTGTCGGAGGTATGGTTAATTACATGTTTGTCTATTATTAGATAGGATAAGGATACTTTTGGTGAATTTCTATTCAGAATTGTAAATGTGTAATAAAAACTATATTTTTTAATCATATAAATTTATATGATCATTTCTATAAACAATAAAGTTATATTCAAGCTCTGCAATTTATTTTTAAAACTTATGCAGATAAATGTAAACAAGGCCACAGTGACTAAGTTTCTATAATAATAATAAAAGCATAATATGCTAATTAGACTAGACTACCTTCCAGATGAAGCTGGGGCTCCGAGGGAAACCCGGGTTCTGGGTGTCTGCAGGAGGGAAGCCGGTGCCGGCAGCTGGGGGGAAGGAAGGCCTACTCTTGCACGAATTTCATGCATCAGGCCTCTAGTACATAAATAAAAGACTTATGGCATCCTCATAATTTTTTAAAGTATAAAGTGTTCCTGAAATTAAAAAATTTGAGAACTGATAAATTAGAGAAACGGACAGGGTAAAAATATTGTTGAAGTCATAGTAAAACAAAGAGTGATCTAGAAAGATAGGTGTTGATAAAAGAGTAGAATGCATGAAACTATGGCTGGTGGATTAAAGTTATTGAATGCAAGCTGTACAATCTAATAAAATTGATGATAGGAATAGTTTATATCTGGGTTGTACAATATAATGGCCACTGGCCACATGTGGCTATTGCACACTTGAAATGTGGTTAGTAAAAATAAGGGATGAAAATGTAATTGTATTTAATTTAAATGAATTGAAATTAAATACAAAGAGCCACATGTGTGTGCCTACCCTATTGGACACTGCAGTGTCACCATGAGACTGTTTGGCTGAAATAGATTGAAGGATAAGTGTATTGGAGATGAAGAATTCACCAGAGTGTTGAAAGGATCATCTTTGAATGTCTTTTGTGCACCAAAAGGATCAAGAATTAATATATTAATCATCAAAATGACAAATATTCATGGGAGCTGTTAATATTAATATGTATCGGTTACCTTCACATGTATGTATTCATTTACTCCCCACACTAGTCGTGAGATTTAGTTACAATTATTATCTCCTTTTTACAGATGAGGAAACAGGGACAGTAGGCTGTTAGGTAATGTGTCATGAAAGATAACACTTGATTAAGGCAGATGTAAACCCAGAAACTCTGACGTCAGAGTTCAGTATCCTAGCACTTTATACTGACTTTCTTATTTGAGGTTGCTCATCTTTTAAAATCGTTCTCAAATATTGCAGGTTGTTAATTTGACATTAAGCAGACTCTACGCTAATTGCTAAGACAGGAATCCTACAAAAAGGGCTTGTGGTACAAGTCAAGCAAGACTTTACCAACAGAAAATAGACTATGTAAATAATTTACAGGTGTGGCCTGGTAAATGTCAAATACGTTTTGAACCACACCCCTGAAGTGTATTGATGCCACAATTCAGTTTCCAAGAGAAGCTATCAACCTTTCTGAAGTTACATTTTCCAATTAAGCTGATAAGCCCTCCTGGCTATTTCAACAGCACTGATAACTATAAACACTGAGCTCAGTACTTGGGATAATAACAAAGAAACACCGAACAGACTTTTTCAGGGCACCTTTAAATACCTCCAGGGCAGGGGTGATGTTCCTCTGTCAGAGCATGAGGACTTGCCACATTAGCGTTACAAATCCTTATCAGCACCAATGATGATAGATTATGAGTACAGCATTTTGCTTATGAGCACATTGGATTAATAATGAATTATAGACAGTCATTAAACAATCCTGGCAATAGAATCAAATATCATAGTTAAAAAGATTTAAACTCCTTTTTATTAAAGTATTAGTTAACTAAGAAAAAGGTACTTTGAAGGTGTATTTTACTTACTTAACTTCTATTCCTATCATTTATTAAGATTAACATCTAAAGCTAGTTGAATAAGAGAGGAAGGAGACTTGGAGAAAAGTGCCAGCACAAAACATGAGCAATCTAAATGGAATTAGGCGGCAAACAATTAAAAATCGTGTAGATAGAGTTCATTACACAGAAGATAGTGTAATAATTAAAAATAGTATTCTTAAATGTTCAAGCCAGTGACTAAAGCTAACAATATGTGATATTCATAATTCATAACTATTGGTCACGTATCTGTAATATCCCAGCACCGTCCCAATCGATGGGGATCCAGAGGTGAACAACACAGACATCGTTTCTGCTTTCGAGCCACAACACATCGCATTAGGTAGCCACGCAGTGGTTCTCAACCTTCCTAATGCCGCGACCCTTTAATACAGTTCCTCATGTTGTGGTGACCCCCAACCATAACATTATTTTCGCTGCTACTTCATAACTGTAATTTTGCTACTGTTATGAATCGTAATGTAAATATCTGATATGCTGGATGTATTTTCATTGTTCGCGACCCACAGGTTGAGAACCGCTGATAGCAGAACCAGGCATAGTCACACCATGGTGAAGTCCAAAACATTTTATAGTGAAGAATAGTTATGAAAATAAATAAATATCACATAAATACCACTCTATAACTTTTTTAAAAAAATAGAGTGTAGGAGAAATTTGTCAAGGGAAATGTAAAGTTTGTGTATATAGTAAAAAACCCTAATAATATTCTTTGTAATTTCAGGGTCTCTGGTGTGAGATCAGGAGTTATTGTACCTCCCTGGGCCTTTTCTTTTTCCATCTGTCAGGTTATCACAGTGAGTCATCTCAGTTAACAATTCTCGAAGGGATAATGAGCCATGCTTATGCTTCAATGGTCTTTGAAGAATTTATTACCAACAGTTTGGTGCTGCTGCAGATTTGGCAAGTTTTATGGTTACAATATATTTAATATGAATATTAACAAATAGAGCAGATATTATCTATTATTCAAATAGTTGTTAACAGCTATTTATTTAGAAGTAATCATTCTAACCTGTTGTTATCTAAATATCTCTAGTTCCTTAAGTTGTCCGACTAGTTATATGAAACTCCTCTGCTTACTAAAACAAATGATGCACCATTTTTCTTCTTTGTCAGGGCAATATACTTGTTTAATTTCTTCAATTATATGTAGCTTGATGAACAATTATGTACATATTTCATCCAACAAACATGACTCAGCACTATGATAAAGAGCTAAAGTTAAGCTCCTGAAGAATACAAAAGCATGTACAAATGATTCATTCGATCCAGAATAAAAATAAAACAAATAAAAGAGTATAATATAATCACACTGTATAGTGCAATCAAGATAATACAATAAAATTAATTAACATAATGGATAGAAAATAAAATATATTTAATTATTAATTTTTAGAAGGAGAAAATGGGTTTGGTATAAATTTTAGATTCATCAATTACGCTCTATGTCTGTGCATTTTGTTGTGCTAGTTCCTGATGTATGCTTAGCCCATAGTTGGCTTAGCTCATTAATGTTTTAGAACTCCATTATTAAAATGGTGTTGTATTGCTCTAAATTAGAATGGTTTCCTTTGGCCACCTAGGGTTTGCTTTCCTATTTGGAAGTTTCTGAAATGCATGTGTGTGCACATTTGTGTGTATGTGTGTGTGTGTTCATTATGTATGTGTACCTTTACTTATTGTATGATTGTTGGGAGCTCACGGCAGTCAAACGCTCAAGAGGTGGTTTTGTTATGAGAGTATTTATTTTTTTAACTCAGCTTCCCAATCAGCCCAAAATCTTCCTATTGTATAATACAATGACCTCTTCTCAACGGGAAAGCTTACAGGGGACAGTAACAAGCTATCTTGTGAGAGTAGGTAAAAGTAAAAGGCCTTAAATGTTTCCAAGTTATGATGCTATTCACCCTTCTTCATTTAAGGGTACATCTCCCTAACTGATCAGATATCTGTGTTGGAAAACCTCAGCCTCACTTACAATCAATAAAAAGAAGGAAAATTCTGTCTGATCAACTCTTCCCCATGATCTAAAACCCATGAAGATTATCACCTTTTTGTATTTTAATGAACATGTAACAGTTTTTAAAGTTGTAACATATTTTAACTCAGTTTTATTTTATGACAATTAAATTATATAATTAAAAGGGAGTCAGCCCAGCCAGCATAGCTCAGTGGTCGCTCAGAGTGTCGGCCTACGAGCCAGGAGGTCAAGGTTTGATTCCAGATCAGGGCACGTGCCCAGGTTTCAGGCTCAATCCCTAGTGTGGGATGTGCAGCAGGCAACTGATCAATGATTCTCTCTTATCATTGATGTTTCTATCTCCCTTCCTTGCTGAAATCAGTAAAAAATATACTTTAAAAAATAAAAATAAAAGACAGTCACTAATTAGTGGTCTATTTAAAATCATAAGTGGGGCAAGGTTTTGGAAAGGAAAACAATAAATAAATCTATCCTTTGGTGCATTAAGCTTCTTATATCTTCTCTCTGTTTTAAGACTTCGTTTATTCAGCTCTTTATTCCCCAGTAGTAAAAGAAAAAAATGTTATTCTCATGTTGAAGCATTTCTCTATGATAGTAATATTTTTTCTATATATTTGGAAGCTTTCCACATGCAACATACACTGAATCTGTTTCTGCATAACTTGAAATATTTTATTACTTTCTTTGTACTTATGTTTGACATTTTATTTATTATTTTTATAGACCAACTATATTAACTTATGTCTTTTATACTTCACAAACACTTAAAATATATATATAAAGTGCAGGGCAAAGTATGTTTACATTTGTTCATATGGAAAATAATACAATAATTAAATAATAATATAAGAATACACTCTGTGTTTCTCATACTCACAATTGTAAACCTACTTTTGTCCCACCCTGTAGATGATAGATAGATGATAGATAGATAAGTAGGTAGGCAGATAGATAGATAGATAGATAGATAGATAGATAGATAACCTTACACTGGTAATACATATTATGTTATATTAGTGTTACTGACACCATTACTTTGAAGAGTTTTATCCTTTATAAGTAAGACTTTTGAGGAGTTTGAGAACTGAAAGACATCGGGACTTCCATAAGACACATTCTATAAATTATAAATGTTAACAACAATCAAATTCGGAAATGTTTCTTATTGAATGACAGCAGTCAGAGACTTCAGGACAATGCTTAGCATATGCAGCGATTGGTATACTTTGATTATATCTTGTTGAGACAATGAGGTTCTTCATCTACTTTATTGGTCTTTATAATCAACTTCCCCTTGTCTGAGTATTTCACAACCCAGTGGGCAGATGGTACAACACTAGAGTGGACTGGCCGGAGTGCTGAAAATTCACTCCAGATCAGAGCTGAACAACTAAGTGGAATCTTTCCCAGCACTGCCTCGCATCCATGGAGAGTCTTAATCTTCCATAATTTTTTAATACCATTTTGTAAATCAAATTTTATTTTTCTAAACCTTAATCTATGAAAAGATGTCAGCTTGCCCGATCGGGTGCTCAGTGGCTGAACCAGATCACAGTTCAATTCCTGGTCAGAGCACCTGCCTGGGTTTCGGGCTCGTTTCCCAGCAGGGGGCGTGCAGGGGGCAGCCGATAGTTGATTCTCTTTCCTAGATGTTTCTATCTCGCTCTCCCTCTCCCTTCCTCTCTCTGAAAATCAATAAAAATATATTTAAAAAGGAAAAAGATGCCAGCTAGTCACATGGTTTCAACTACCTGGAATTTACTTTACTGGCTGATTCTGAATTTGGAGGGCACTTGTGACTGCCAAATGTGATAGTGTTCTGGGCATAGAGTTTTAATACTTTCTTGTTTTCCTATGGAAAGAATCTGCAGTTATAACAAATATGTCTTACATACAAAGCAGCTGTGTGGAAGAGTTGCCAACCAGATAACAGGATAGAATATCAGATAAATATTTGATCACTGTTTCATTTTTTTAATGGATTTCTAAGAAAGTTATTTTTATAGTAAAACCTACAAAGAAATCATATGTTTTACTAAAAGGAAACCCACTAGTTTAGAGAAAAGGTGCATATAAAGCAGTGGTTCTCAGCCTTCTGGCCCTTTAAATACAGTTCCTCATGTTGTGACCCAACCATAACATTATTTTTGTTGCTACTTCGTAACTGTAATGTTGCTACTGTTATGAATCGTAATGTGAAAATCTGATATGCAGGATGGTCTTAGGCGACCCCTGTGAAAGGGTCATTCGACCGCCAAAGGGGTCGCGACCCATAGGTTGAGAACCATGAAAGAGTTACATTGAGGAAAGAAATTTCTGACTTCACAGAACAGAAATCACCTGGAGGAACATCGGTTCCTACTGTGACTGTATTTTCTTGACCTCTTGAGTAGCTAAATTCACAATTATCATTAGACTCCTCAGAGCAAGCTGCCATTTTGCATCTCAGTCTGGGCTTGTGGAGGCCATTGAAGACTGGTTCTCACTTGGGGCTTAAGAGAATTTCAGCGTGAAGAAAGAATTAGATGTTGCAGGCGATGCATTATTTTCTCCCTCTATAATTTAGATATCCTATTTCCTCTGTAGGTTCCCCAAGGTCAGAGAATAGCAGTATGAAGTTTACATGTTACTTCCAGCCCTAAAGTGGGATGTAAAAAGCTTCAAGTATATACTTTGTTGAAAAAATAAATAAATTAAATATATTACATTATTTTTCATTCTTATCTTGTTTAATTTCACTAATCAGGTATACATTATTAAATTTTAATAAGCAAATTTTAATAGAAAACACTAGAGGCCCGATGCACGAAATTCATGCAAGAGTCGGCCTTCCTTGCCCTGGCTGCTGGCACCAGCTTCCCTCTGGCACCCAGGACCTGGGCTTCCCTCCAACCACTGGCAGGCATTCTGGACTCGGATTTCCCTCACAGCCCCAGCTTGGTCCAGAAGGTCGTCCAGAAGGACATCCAGTCTAATTACCATATTGTGCTTTTATTATTACAGACTAGAGGCCCGGTGCACAAAATTCGTGCACAGGGCGTTGGAGTCTCCTCATCCGAACCTGTACCCACTCCAATCCGGGACCCCTCAGGGGATGTCTGAC
>NW_006300375.1:2289030-2290713 GCF_000327345.1 Myotis davidii
ACTGGCCTAGTCACTCCACAAAGCCTGTTCAGTCGTACGTTTGGTTGTTTCGGTTGCGACAGTCACTTAGGCTTTAATATATATATATAGATACTTTATATGATTTTACATTATATGAGTAAGGTATGTTAATAGTATATTATATTGTACTATAAAATATATATTAAAATTGACATATTTTAAAGGAATGTTATTGTGACATGCCATCAATATCAAATTAAAATACTAGCTAATATAATATACAATATTATTTTATATCATATAATTGTATTAATTATAACTAATTATAAGTGCATTATTTAAACTATTTTAACACCATCTAATTAATGTTATTGCATTAAAAGTACTTGCCATGTGTTAAGCACTTTAAGCACTACATAGCACCTAATATAATCCTCAAAACAACTTCTGATTTATTATTCCCATCTCACAGAGAAGGAAATAGAGATATTAATTTGCCTACCTGGTGAATGCAGGAATTAAAATTCAAATCAAAGTATACCTAATTCTAAAATTATTTCAGGTAAAAACCTCTGTCCTACCTTATCATACATTACATTCTTCTAATAAATAACAAATATTGAACAAAATTTGCATTTGATTTTTTTCAGAGGGGGAAGAAGAGGAAGAGAGAGAGAAACATTAGTGTGAGAAAGATATATGGATTGATCAGTTGCTTCCCAAAGGAGCCCCAAAACCTAGGTATCTGTCCTGACCAGGAATCTAATTAAACCTTTGGTTCAGGGCAGGAGACTCCAACCAACTGAGCCACACCAGCCAGAGCCAAATTTGCATTTTAAACAACTAAATTTAGAATCTCAAGTGAAACCACTCAGTATATTACATAACATGTAAAAGTTTCTTACGTTACTGCATCATCAAAATAATCATAATTATTTTAGATGACACATGCCTACTTTCCATGTATTATAGGCTACTAGAGGCCCAGTGAATGGAATTCATGCACTTGAGAGGGGAGATCCCCTCAGCCCGGCCTGTGCCCTCTAGCAGTCTGGAGCCCTTAGGGGATGTCCAACTGATGGCTTAGGCCCACTTCCCATGGGCCTAAGCCGGCAGTTGGACATCCTTAGTACTGCCATAGAGGCAGGAGAGGTTCCTGCCACCACTGCTGCGCTCGCCAGCTGTGAGCCTGGCTTCTGGCTGAGCAGTGCTCCCCCTGCGTTGAGTGTCTGCTCCCTGGTGGTCATTGTGCATCATAGCGACCAGTTGTTCCACCGTTCAGTCAATTTGCATATTAGCCTTTTATTATATAGGATGCTATATTTGTAATAATAAACCTGCTTCCAACAGCTCAATTCACCAAGGAGAAAAGCAGGCAGATACTAACATGCCTCATCATCATTGTTTGTCTTAAATTTCAAATTTCAACTGATATTAGAGTAGAAAAAAAACAAGCTAATTAAAGTTAAAAAAAATAAATTGACTATTCTAATGCCCAAATGACAGCACTGGCGGTCTGTTACCAAATGTCACTCTCACACTTGGCTTCTGAAACTATTCTATTTAGCGGAAGAGGATGTGGGAAATGTGTAACAGGTGCTGCCGACTCTACAATCTCAGTGCTCAGTTTTGCACTCAGATGAGGAATCAAAGGATACAGAGAACTGGAATACCCTTCTGTTGAAAATAGACCCCGTGGTTGATGTTTGGAGGTGCATTAAT
>NW_006300375.1:2290742-2292821 GCF_000327345.1 Myotis davidii
AATACAGAGCATTGAACACCTTGTAGCTGAGCCTTCTGCCAATCAATATGTCTCTGATAATATTAACTGGCTATAATTAGTGAGTAAATTATGTCCCAAATTATTTCAGTGCTTTTCAAAGGGACAATAATTGTATTTGTCCTTTGCCACAGTCTTCTACATGTATTGCAAATTCTTCTTTATTTTTTCCCCTCCTGTAATGAGATAAAGAGACTTGTTTTTTGGACAAGCTGGGGAAACCTTCCAAGATGATTACTTTCTAAATTTGTATCTATTTTTCCTAGATAGAGTTCTGATTTCCTGAATCCTTTTGTTCACCTGCAATGTAAAGACTTGCCATGTTCTGCCCCATTTGAATGGAGGCATTATATTTTAAATTTCTTTTCTATGTATCTTTTTGCTAAATCTTCAGACTAATCCCAGGCAAGTAATCCCTTAGTATGCCAAGAGACCATGAGCATAAATCTCTAATTCACAGGATTAGCTCACAGGCAATATTCTTTCAAGAAATTAGATGTAAATTCTTTGTAAAATGGATTAAGTAGTTCAAATGTAAAATTTCCTAATAAAACAGTTTAGCTTTCCAACTTTTAAAAGTGTTATGTAATACTTTAATCTCAACTGACATATAAAGATTAAAATTCCCATTATGCAATTTAAAAAGGAATCATATCTACAATGCCAGTAAAGAAAGTTTATTCTCTACTAAAAGGCACCTGTTAATTTAACTTGTAACAATGAAAAGTGTTTTTTTATTACTATTCATAATCTATTGACATTTCAGACAATAGAAAAGAATAAAAGTGTCAAGATATCATCTTTCTATTCCAGAAAAATCATTAAAGAACATCCTTTTATGGTAAGTTGTTATCCCAAGAAAAAGGATGTATTATTACAACTCCAAATTCTAAAAAAATAAAAAGAAAGAAGCCTTTCGCTAGATTAATACACATTTAGATAACTTATAAGACAATAGCCCTTAACTCCACTGAAAACTTTAAAATTGCTGTAACAATGTTTAGTTCTGTTTCTGAGGCATGGTCTTGTCACAGTGGGTAAAGATAAGAATGTGTAAGATGATCAATAAAATAGTTATTCACTCCCTATATAGCAACTGCTGAAACAAAATATAGGAAGGTTTTTAGTTCCTTTTTATCTGGAATCTAATGTTTGCAAAAGAACCTAGTCAGTGGTCTCTTTTTAAGAGAAACTCAGTGACATGAACTGATATGATTGGTCACATAAGTGTAGCTTCAAAGTAATATGACCCAGAAGCCTACACAGGACAAAATAAGTGTTTTCGGTCCCCACATTGGACACACATATAATTCTCAGGAATTTGCAAAGATAGTGGCTAAGATATAAATGCAAACTTATAAGTCAACATGTTTTTAGTTATGGTCTAAAAAAACTGGTTAGTAATGAATAAAACAATAATTTTGTTAGATTGGCTTGCATTAATAAATATAAAGATTTTGTCACAATATTCTTTTTCTGTTTCATTTAAAGATAAATTGAGTTCATCAAACAATGAGGAGACCATATCCAAAACCCCTTGACACACTGTAAATAATGTCATTTTTATTGATTTATTAATATAGCTACTCCACAAGAGTAAAGAATAGCAGATTCTTTTAGGGAATTAAAAAAGATTGTGTGGCATCTCTAGTTCTGTTATCTCTGAGAACCTAAGCTTGCCAAGTTATAAAAAGCACACATACACATCCAAAATCTAACAAACCACAAAATAAGGGATAAATGTAAAGGATAGAGTAAATCTTTCATTAGGCAAGATCAAGAATTCAGCAATAGAGTAAGGGCCTCAAACTGGAAAATCATCCAGGTACCCTTTATTTTTTATCTTTGAACATGATTTTGGGTGTTTGATGTTATAAAATACTAGAGGCCTGGTGCACAAACTCGGGGGAAAGGGGGGGGGTCCTTCAGCCTGCCCTGTGCCCTCTCACAGTCTGGGACCCCTCATAAGATAATGACCTGCTGGCTTAGGCCTGTTCCCGGGTGGCAGAGGGCAGGCCCAATCCCTAGGTGCAGCCCCTGGTCGGGCTCAGAGCAGGGCCG
>NW_006300375.1:2293544-2307416 GCF_000327345.1 Myotis davidii
TGGTCCTCACTGGGGTGCTTGGTCAGTCTGGGTGAGGGTCTGAGGGCTGTTTTCAGGCTGGCGGGTGATGGAAGCTCCCAACCGCTCCTTTTTTTATTTTTTATTTTTTAATTCTGGGCCAGCTTTAGCTCTGAGGCTCCAGCTCTTACGCCTCCGCTCCTGAAAGTAGGTATCTGGCTTGTTTCGGTTCGAAACAATGTATAACTCCAGCTCTGACTCCAGCTCTGAGATCCCAGCTCGCTGAAAGCTGGGTTCTGGGGGGTTTCTTTTTAGCTTCTGTATTTGTTAAAATGTTTCAAACTGTAGGCTCAGAGGCCTGCAAGGCAGGCGGGGAACGTTGGTTTCCTCCGTCACTGAAGCAAGCAAGCCTCATGTTAGTTTCAAGCTGCCTGGCTGCCCACCGCCATCTTGGCTGTCAGTTAATTTGCATATCTCGCTTATTAGCCAATGGGAAGGGTAGCGGTCGTATGCCAATTACCATGTTTCTCTTTTATTAGATAGGATATGAAACTGCATGGTATATAGGATATTCTCTACAAAAATAAGAAGTCTAATGATGGGAGAGTATAAATTCTAAGTCATGACTCTATTTTACTGTTTTCATACTGAGTCAAACCAGTGCTGAGATTCTGTTTTCATCCAAAACAATCCCATGACAGGAAAGGCAGATATTTTAACATAAGAAAAAAAAGCAAAACATTTGTCTACCACTGACGTAGACTACAGTATGTGGTGAGACTAAGTTAAAATGGCAGTTTAACTTTATTTTTGTCCATCAGAAGTAAGGAGTAAAGTGAGTAGGTACAGTTTATAAAAATTTGAAAGCAGGATTTGCTAAGTGAAACATCATTAAACTATTCCTAAATAATTATTAAAGTATTTTTTAAAAAAACAAAAACTCTATAATTTAACAAATAAGCATTCCATAGCAGTAATTAGGATAACATAATGATTTCTACTTTGGCCATGAATTTTATTTTGAAGCCACTAGATGGCTAAAAAGCATAGATATGTAGGTTTGCATATGTGTGTTTTCTTACATATCACACATATTCTTATAACCTATATTTCCAAACTATCTGCTAAAGCAAATTCCTCTAAACAAATAGCAAATAGAAGGGTCAAGTACAAACATTCCCCTCCAAAATTTTACTTTGCATGCCTAATTTTAAAAAAATAGAAAAGACTGGCTGCTATTCCTTGCATTCAATGAGATCCTTTTGTAAAACTAATCATTTCCTAAAGTACTTGAGCTAAAAATGGAAAATGTCTAATCAAGGAGCTGAACACAAAGGAAGTGAATTAAGGGTTCTTAGTCTCAACTATGATCTTAATGTTTAACTTAATTTTGCTAAAATTAAATATATCTTTCTATAATTCAATTTCTTCAGCTTTGAAAAGGTCATATTAATTTACCAAGTCATGTATAACAATAATTTTGTCACCTCAAGTCAAAAGTGTTTTAATATAAATCTTGACAGTTCAGTGTAAACTTAATGAACAGTATTACTACATGTAGCAGTTTCATGTCTTACATAGAAGTTTTAATCTAGAATTTTATTATATCTAATGACAATATACTTTTTCTAAAACTTTAGGGTCAGTTTTTTGGTTTTTTTTGGAATTCTGAATTTGAGGTTTTCTTAAAGTTAAATGGTGTATATGCCATATCTTATGTCATATTTCCTCTAGAGCCTGTTGCTACAATGTATAATTAAACTCATCAAAATATTTGCAGTGGAAAATATATTATTCACCCTGTGAATAGACTTATATCAATTCAGGTTAGATATTGTCACCAAGTGAATTGCTAATAGTTTATTATTTTCAAAGCATGTTGGATTTCAGAAAAGTAGAGTTGTAATATTTAACATTTTTACACACTATTTGTCTAATCCCCATTTAATCCCAAAACAATCCTTAATGCTAAGATTATCAACCCCACTTTGTAGATAGGAAAATTCAGATTCAGAGTGCAGAGCAAATTTGTGATTCAAAGCCACAATTGCCTGCCTCCAACCATGTAATCTTTCTGCTAAGATGTATGGCCTCAGAAAAGTCAAGTGAAGGTACAGTGTGGAATTGAAAGGCATTCATGAACGTTTTCAAGCTGAAGAGAAGAAAATCACCAAGCCAGTTTCCACATTTAGAAATTACTAGGAAAAAAAGGTACAATGTTTGTATAAAGTAATATAACTGTGATGAAAACACAGATGTTTCTTGACCTTAGTCCACTTTGGGTTCAAACGCAGAGAAATCTGGCAGATCTGTTTTTCAGTTAGGCATCTGCTCTCCTATTCTGCGGGGTGTGCATTCTGTTCTTAGAAAATGCAAGATTTGAGTTAATATCTCAATTTCCTTAGTAAAACTCTTGAAATATCAGCAATAAAATGCATTAGAAGGGAGGTCGTCACAAATTTAAAGCTAGACTCAAATGACTTGAGGTCTCAACTACTAGTCATATACCATGAATGACCACCAAACCTCAGGGTTTTGTTGTTATTGTTGTTAATATATTTTTATTGATTTCAGAGAAGGAGGAAAAGGGAGAGAGAGATGGAAACATCAATGATGAGAGAATCATCAGTTAGCTGCCTCCTGCATGTGGGAATAAAGCCCACAGCCCAGGCATATGCCCTGACCAGGATTAGAACCCTGACCTCCTTGTTCATAGGTCAACACTCAACCACTGAGCAAAACTGGCCAGGCAAACCTCAGTTTTTTTAATTGAAACATGGAAATAACAATAGCTATACTAGCCAAAGCAGCCCAGCCTGGGCTCTCCTGTTGCTTCTTCTATGCCCTTCCTGGTTTCACTGTCCTAAGAGTCTCCTTGCTTGCTTTTCTATACCTTGTCTCTTGATTGAAATCTTTCCTACAAGAAGACTAGAACAAAGGTCTCATTCAACCGGTAACATGTCTAGTTATATACTAGTAAGCCCCTTTATTCTGCTATTAAGAAATGAAAATGCAGAAAAAAAATATTGAATGTTGAAATTATTGTCATAATAGCCTTTTTACAAACCAATATTAGATAGTTCTTATTCTAACTCTTGCATTATTAGTATCATTTCAACCTAGAGTTTACTTAAAGGATTTTTTTAAGCCATGTTTATCTTATGAGGGTATTTTATGTTTTGCCAGATAGCACATCAGCACCCATCTAACTGAGCCCACAAAAGCTGCAATATGTGACATGGCTTTCCTCTCACATAACTCACAAGGCAAGTAACCAAGTAAATAAAGGACTATTTGAGAGAACCAATATTAACTCATGTGGTTGATCTTATTACAGCTTCATTTTTCTTGTTTTTCTATTAAAAATTAATATAAATAGAATTTTAATATTTTTCATATGCTGATAAATCATCCTGTACACTTCTCTGCACATTACTTTGGAGACTGTTGATTTAATGACCCCAAAATTTATCTCCATATACACTTGATTTGTCAATTAGTAGAATTATGTTTTTCAAATTTGGCTTAGAAGCAGCAGTGGTCTTTGAATGCAACCTCCTTGAGATAATCCAATTCTTTCTGTCATTCATCTCACAAATAATAAATGAACCAACCTAAAAACAAATAAGGACAACACAACCACACAGGAACAGAACTCTGCTATGGTCACTATTCAAATAAACTCAGCTATGAAGCCATTGAGATCTCTAAGACAGACAGGAGGGAAATCTGACTTTGGGGACTAGTACTTCATGGGGATTAGGCAAGGTGTCAAGGGTCTCAGCAGCCTGGATGGATTACCTGGACTTCAGCCTCAGGAAGACAGATTGCCAAGGCAGGCATGCTACTTGCTGGCAGAAAGTGAAAGCTGCCAGTTCTGTCAGCAAATGACTTAATAGTGATACCTTCATAATTAATCTATTTATTAATAATAGGAAAGCACCAAAGGGAAGGCCATATTATAGACATGTTATTTGGGCAGCAGCTTCTTCAGGAAGCCACAGCTTTACTCTCCAGGAAGCCACGGGTGTATTCCCCACAGATCCCGGTTAGGGAAGGGACTGGACAGGGAGGAAGATAGACACAGTGCCCAGTAAAGGTGGGAAGACTAGCATAGGTGTTTCCAATCAGTCACACCTGGGAACAGAAGTCATTGGCCAAAATGGGCTTGCCACTGCAAGCAGGAAGATTTGAGATGCTTAATTCCCTAAACAAAGAAATTCGCTCTCTTGGCCTTCTTGGCTCTTGGTTCTCTTGGGACTCTTGTGGTAGAGGGTGCATCCCCTTGCCTCTTATGCTCTTAGCTCTTGGCTCTTGGTCTGTTGCAATTGACTCCTGGCTTACAGGGCTCTCCTGGCCCGTGGCCATGTAGACCCCACACACAATGGACTAATGGACTGCAGCTAGCCTGATGCTGAGCTGGACCCAGATGCAACATGGAACAGAAACTCTGGGCACTGGCTTTGCTTTTAGCTCTACTGAAGGGATGTAATTCTATTGAAATAAAGCTTTCTACCATATCTCACCCTCCCGTGGGGACCTCCAGAAATGCTTTTCTAGCAGTACCTCAAGAACCTCACTCCCACCCTGACCCGTTTGGCTCAGTGGATAGAGCATCAGGCCATGGACTGAAAGGTCCCGGGTTCGATTCCAGTCGAGGGCATGTACGTTGGTTGCAGGTTCAATCTCCAGTAGGTGGCGTGCAGGGGGGCAGCTGATCGATGTTTCTCTCTCATCGATGTTTCTAACTATCCCTCTCCCTTCCTCTCTGTAAAAAAATCAGTAAAAATATATTTTTAAAAAAAGAACCCCACTCCCATTCACCCACCCTCTTCTCTGATGACACTAGGACTTAGTCCAGCCACATCCAATTCATTAGGGCAACTGCACTGGATTGAACCTCCTCTGGCCATATAGGTGGGATTCCCATAACTTGCCTGCCTTTGTGAGGATCAGAACTGTAAACAATTTAACTTGTGATTAATGAATCAATCAGAGACCCTGCAGATTGGTCTTTGCAAAGACATATTTTAATTTAAACAGGCATTGTTAAAACTTCTCAACAACAAAAATCAGAACAGTATACACAAATGAATTTTAGAAGCCCCATACTAAATAGTGCTTTTATCTTCAAAACACCAAGGATGTAAGTGCTAATAATGGTAGATCTGAGCTCTTCTGTATGATGAGTTTAATAGAAATTGCAGAGAATAGGTCATCCAAATGTCATTCATGACTGAATAGGAGCACCACATGCAAATTTGGAGATGTGTGGTTTCTAGAAAGAGAGGATTATAGACACAAACTACACAATGAGACATACCTGCCATAGCCTGGAGTTCTGAGACTGGCTGCAAAATAATTAGCTTAAGCAATTATTTTAATTGGTTTTGAACAAGTACATTGTTCAAAGTCATTGCATTTGATTACGCTGGGAAGGGGACAAAATTAAAATGTGAGTGTATAGAGGAAAAGGCCCAGTTCTGAGTATTGCTAAATGATAAAATAATCTGAAATTGTTTATACTCAGAGATTTGTTTTCCTCTTGATGTTTTTGCTTTTTTTAAATTTTTCTAGTCAAATGATAGGGAAAATAAACTCAAATTTACTGAGTTAATTTACCATGCTGAGCTTTTGTTCTGATACCTTATTTAATTGGGAAAATATTGTGATGAGGTATGTCTTTTTATGCCTACTTTACAAATAAGTAATATTAGGCTCTGAGATGTTAAGATACTTATCCAAAGTTACATAGTAACTGAAGGAAGCCAGGTTAGTATGACACCAAACCCCATGTTTTTTAATCCATTTACATTTCCATATTTCTAGCTGTTTGAAAATTTGTTGGTAACTATCAGAATGTTTTTGTGGGAAGCTAACTCAATGTCTGATTACTCGTCATTAAAGCAATGAATTTAAAATGTATCACTTTAATATATTCTATAAAACATTGCTAAAGAACAAAATATCTTTTAAATTAAAGTAACTATCGATAATTGTATACTTATATAAAAAATGTAGACTCTAACTAGATGAATGTTTTTGTTCCAATTTACAGATTTTCATTACATAAAAATTTATAGCTTATAAGCTTGGCATAATTCCACACTAAAGATTTATATACAAAGGTGGACTGATCTTATTCTTCAAGGGAATAATAATGATTAATCAAGTAAATGATCTTTCTTCTAGTAAAACATCTGGATTGGTATAAATATAATAAACATTGCAAGTAGTGTGGCTGCTGTGAGCTGTGATAAATCACTCTGAGATACAGGAAGAGGTCCTTCTCTATTCTAAATATGACATTTAACAAAACATCCTCTGAGCACATGGTTCTGGATTGACATTACTATATATACTGCTTATTGATGTCCTCAAGTGAAAGATATTCTTCATCAAAAGTACATTCTACTTTCCTGTGGTGCATATAAGTAACTTGGTGAAATATAGATACCACAGAGAACATAGGGACCATTACTTCTGAAAGACCACAATGACAGCCAACTAATAGAACAAAGAACCTTGTAAATTTATTGTTGAAAGCTTTTATGTCATCATTGGTAACTGGATGAAATAGTCTGAGATAACCAGAGATTAAATTTAAGTCAATGTTTAACAACCATTATTTGCATGAATTATACAACATGATCTACATAACAGGTTAAAATGTATTTTCATGTATTATAAACAATTTGAAATGGAAAGGCTTTGCTCATGAATTAACCTGATTTATTTTAAATACTGAGTAATTGAAAACTGTATGAATTAAATTAGTGACACATTGCTTTTAACAACAAAACTTTAAAGAGCTAAATGTAATTTTCCTAAAGATACAAATTATAATATGCAAATTCTTAATTATATAATAAGGTATATTTTACCTTATGAAAACACACCATGATCAAATTATCATTTTCACACTATTAGTTACATATACCATTATCAACTTTTAGAAAATTTAAACCAAGTATAAAATTCAAAACATATATGCATTTTTACATGTTCTGGACTTAATCACACAGATTTTGCCCCAATTATTTTAACATAATGCCTTTTCTTAACCAAAAATAATACTGGATGTTAAGTTAAACTTTGATGTCATTAAATGAAGCAGAAGAAAATATTGTCATTATTTCCTTCAAAACTGTTCTCTAGAACTCTTTTATAACCATAAACAATGTACATATTGTGAACCTAAATAATCTTCACGTAAGAAAAAGGCCCCAAATCACATTTAATAAATTTAAATGGTATCCTCAGACAACTACTTAGAAGTTCATATTCAATAAATATAACAATAACCAGAAGTCTAGAGGTAAGTTTTCTGATTGTTAAGTTGCTATAATAAAATGAAATTACCTAGTATTTTGCTGGATGATTCAACTACTGTAGAAGTAGTATGTAGTTATTCAGTACATATTTTCACCTTTTAAGGTCTATTATTACTAGTAAGAATTTTATAAATGAGTTAAAATAATTTTATACTTCGTTTCGAGGGGGAAATTTCAAAGATTTCTTTATTTAAAGATGAAACAAAGAAAGGTCTAGACTCGAGGAAAACAAGTATTGGAAGGAGACATGGAAAGGAGTAAATATTTGCAAGAATGAATAAGTTACCTCTAGTAAGTCAAGTTAAGAGTTAAGGTTAATTATTTTTTCCTTATAAAAGCAAATTTAAATTGGTCAATGTAAGATTTTTAAAAATTGAAATAATCTATGAGAGCAAACCCTTCTCTATATTCTCAATTAAGTAACAACAGCTGGCATTTATTAAACACTCCCTTCTATCAGGAACTGTAGTAAATAAGTATCTTTCATTCATTACCTCATCACCTTTGTAGTCATTTCAACAGCATGAAGTAGGACTACATATTTAGAGATAGGAAAACTGAAACTTAGAGGAATTGTGAATTTTGTCCAATTCACTCAGATCAGGCAACAAAGTGGTAGAGAGGACTGAAATACATTTCTTATTCCAGAACCGACATCTTTTAATTATCTGCTAGACTATTACTTAGAACACAAATGGTAAAATTATGTACTAATTCAGTTGAAAATTATATACTAAAAAATGTCTACTTCTTAGAATACAGAAATAGAATACTGCTGATGAAAGAAAAGAGGCTACGATCAGAATAATAAGAGGAAAAACAACACTATCTGTGAACTAGACCACCTCAGCATAAAGGCAGAAAAAAGAATGACTATTAAAATAACCTAGGCCGAAACCGGTTTGGCTCAGTGGATAGAGCGTCAGCCTGTGGACTGAACGGTCCCAGGTTCGATTCCGGTCAAGGGCATGTACCTGGGTTGCGGGCACATCCCCAGTGGGAGATGTGCAGGAGGCAGCTGATCGATGTTTCTCTCTCATCGATGTTTCTAACTCTCTATCTCTCTCCCTTCCTCTCTGTAAAAAATCAATAAAATATATTAAAAAATAAAATAAAATAACCTAGGCAAAAATTGATAAAAGTCTAAAACACAGGTGGAACTCTTTACTTGAATAAATTTAGAAATTGGAAGAGGTAGAACTTGATAATAACTCCCAGACTGCTTGAGTTGATACTTTGATCTCTGATTTCTCCACCCCAGAACTATATTTCTCACAATGTTTATTGTTTAAGCCACCCAGTCTATGGTACTTTCTTATATAAGCCCAAACTGACTAAGACAGTCTATATTCTTTACACTACTAGCAAGTCCAAGTTGGATATAAAAAGTGTTCCTTTAAATACTCTGTGTTCAATCAGAATATCTCCAGTTCAGGAGCTATACTAAAAGACCAGTATGTATTGCTTCTTGCACTATATACAACTTTTTTAGAGCTTTGCCTTATGGTAGAGTATTTTCAAATTCAAATTAGTGCAGATATAAAAAGGATTTATGCAAAATGTGGACATTGAGAAAGTCCTGCTACCTATGCCACATTTTTCCCTAGCCTTACATTATTTGTAATCACTAGAGTTCCCTGGGGAAACAGAACCAGTAAGATGAGAGAAAAACACAGAGATAGAGAGATTTATTTCATGGAATTGGCCCTTGTGATTGATGGAACTGGCAAGCTCATAATGCTGGAAGAGTTGATGTTGTAATCTTGAGCCCAAAGGCAGTCTAGATGCAGAATCCCTTCCTTCTCAGAACCTCAATCTTTTCTTTTTGAAAAATTCTCACCCAAGGACATGTTTACTGATTTTAGAGAAAGAGGAATGGAGAGAGAGAGAGAGAGAGAGAGAGAGAGAGAGAGAGAGAGAGAGAGAGAAACATCAATGTGAGAGAGAAACATCAATTGGTTGCCTCCTGTAAGCGCCCCAACCAGGGACAGTACCTACAACCCAGGTATGTGCCCCGACAGGTAATTGAATCCATGACATTTTGGGGTTCAGGATGATACTCCAACTAACTGAGCCACATTGGCCAGAGCCTCATTCTTTTCTCTTAAACCTTCCACTGATCGGATGAGGCCCACCAAAGAGTGGAATATAATCTGCTTTATTCAATGTCTACCAATTTAAGTGGTAATTAAATCTAAAAAATACCTTCACAACACCATCTAAACTGACCAATCAAGCAGGCACCATAGCCTAGACCAGCCATGGGCAAACCACGGCCCGCAGGCCGGATCCGGCTGCTTGGAAATGAATAAAACTATTGAAAAAAAGAACTGTACCCTTTTATGTAATGATGTTTACTTTGAATTTATATTAATTCACACAAACACTCCATCCATGCTTTTGTTCTGGCCCTCCGGTCCAGTTTAAGAACTCATTGTGGCCCTCGAGTCAAAAAGTTTGCCCACCCCTGGCCTAGACACTTTGATACATAAAATTAATTGTCACATCACTCTTCTGGACCATTTCATTGGTTTATTAACACTGATTTTCTTTCACTCTTAAGGCAACTGATTAGTTGCTTAAAAGTCTGGCTATGCTACCAATGGCTTTTTAACAAGCCAGTGCAAAAAAAAAAAAAAATGATAACACTACACTGCATTCTTGCTAATCAGAGAACAATGAATCAAATCAGACCTGTCAGAACAAATTCATACTTAGTATTTTCTTTTTTCATAAATGTAATACCAATACACACTGGGACAAAGTAGGTATACAGTTGTGAGCATACAAAAACAGTTTATTCTTGTGTTATTATTTATTAACTAGAGGCCCGGTGCGTAAAAATTTGTGCACTCGAGGTGGGGGGTCCCTCAGTCTGGCCTGTGCCCTCTTGCAGTCTGGGACCCCTCAGGGGATGACCACCTGATGGCTTAGGCCCGCACCCTGGGGGATTGGGCCTAAGATGGCAATCAGACATCTCTCTGGCAGCCCGGCAGCCCTCGGGGAATCTCCACTTGCCAGCGGGGAGCAGGCCTAAGCTGCAGTCAGACATCCTTAGCGCTGCTAGGAGGCAGGAGAGGCTCCCACCACCACCACTGTACTGGCAGCCATCAGCCTGGCTTGTGGCTGAGCACAGCTCCTCCCATGTGAGAGTGTCCTGACTACCAGAGGTCAGCTCCAGCATTGAGCATCTGCCCCTGGTGGTCAGTGTGTGTCATAGTGACCAGTCATTTCCAGTCTTTCTGCTGTTAGGGTCAGTTTTAGAGCCGGGCCGTGGCAGGTGGGGAACCTTGGCTTCCTCCATCACTGGAGCAAGCAAGCCTCATGTTCGTTTCAGCTGTGTGGCTGCTGGCCACCATCTTGGTTGGCAGTTAATTTGCATATCGCCCTGATTAGCCAATGGGAAGCATATCGGAGGTACAGTTAATTACCTTTTTTGTCTTTTATTAGATAGAATTATCCTGTAAACCTACTTTTGCCACACTGAGTATGTACCTGAGGCTCAGGAGAATTATATTTGTAAGCCAGCTATTTACATGAGAGTCATGAATTATATAAAACACTTTGACCATGGTATTATCATTTTAAGAATGCATACAATAGTAGTTTTCTGGGGTAGAGTAGCTAAAATGTCAGTTTTTAAAATAAAAAACATAGATATATTTTTTTATATAGTAACTAGAGGCCCAGTGCACAAAATCCATGCATGGGGGGTGGAGGATACATCAGCCCAGCCTGCACCCTCTCACAATCTGGGACCCCTTGAGGGGTGTCTGACTGCTGGTTTAGGACATCCTTCTCACAATCCGGGACCACTGGCTCCTAACTGCTTGCCTACCTACCTGCCTGATCACCCCTAACCCATCTGCCTACCTGCCTGATTGCCCCTAATTGCTCCCCTGCTGCCTGATCACCCCTAATCGCCTCTGCCTTGCCCTGCACCCGGGACCCCGGCTTCCCTCACCCCTAACTGTTCACCTGTCTGCCTGATTGCCCCTAACCACCTCTGCCTCGGCCCCTGCCACGTCAGCTTTATCCAGAAGGATGTCCAGAAGGTCATTTGGCTGTCCTGTCTAATTAGCATATTATGCATTTATTATTATAGATTCATGGCACAGCATTCTAATTTACTTTTATGCTATTGAAGGACCCAAATAAATTTTCTTAACAAATAGAGATTGAGAAAACTTAATATAAAATTTAAACTGACACAGAAAATTAAATAGATTCTAATCTTAAAATAATTTTAACAAACCTTTGATAATGTTAATATCTTATGCTTTTGCAATATTTAAAACATAAAAAGTATTTTCATGTAAAATATTTTGCGAAATCAGTTTGAAAAATTAAGGCTCAAATTTTTCTCAAGAATTTTCTCATGAAAATTTATAAATGTTTTATAAGTTGAAAATATTATAGTAAACAACCATAAACACTTTAGCATGCATATCATTAACTAAAACTGTCAGACTTATTTACATTTTTTATTTGTTTACATTTCTTTTTTTCAGTGTTTGTTTACAGTTCTGTAAAATTTACATACAATTGATGCACAAATGTGCCATGGTATCATGGTTCATTATATGATTGCATAAATTGTGATAAGTGCATACAGCTGTGAAATACAAATAGCTATTAAACATTGCTATTCATCCAAATAGTTCTGTCATATCCTTCCCAGTCAATCTTTACCCTGCCCATTAGTATAAAACCATCATTTTGACTTCTCCCCTAACAGGCTAATTTTGGCTGTTATAGAACTACCTACAGTAATTAAATCACATAGTTTGTGCTCTTTTGTGTAAGGCTCCTTCCTAAAACTCAGCATATCTTAGGAAAATTTGTGAGTTCATATATTTATGTGTTATGTGTGTTTTCTGTTAGCTTTTTGGCATTTTGGCAAGTATATTTTTATGGATCACAGCACATACATTATAAAAACACCATGTATTAATGCTTTGAGCACCTATAGTAAATAAATCAATGTGTTTACTTTTTAAATTTATTCATTGGCTATATCTTTGGCAGTTTACAGTCTAGTTGGAGAAACATTAGAAAGCCACAGAAATATTGATTCAATTTGATAAAGTTAAGTATCCTACTATCAGAGCCAAAAATATATATAATAAACTTAAAGGATCATAGTTGACAATCTCTGTTGTAAAAAAATGAATTGTTTTACTTTTGAATAATATATGCACAATAAACAACCAATTGTAAGATAAGAAAAAATGTTCCTATAAACATATTGTTTATGTTTATTAAACATAGTGTGTTACTTCATTATTTTTTATATGTTTTTATTTATTTCAAAGAGAGGAAAGGAGAGGGAAATAGGAATAGAAACATCAATGATGAGAGCATATCATTGATTGGCTGCCTCCTGCATGCCCACTACTGGGGATCAAGCCAGAAACCTGGGCATGTGACCTGATTGGGAATCAAACTGTGACCTGCTGGTTCATGGGTCTATGCTCAGCCACTGAACTACACCAGCCAGCGGTTCATTATTTTTAATAACTTCTTCAGTAATCTTTAAAACCACACTTCACCAAAATTTAATTTTATGAATACTGTTATTTTTAAATAAAAATTAATTTAAAAGAAAGCAATTATGAAACCTACATTATTTGCATTCTTTTATAAAATGACTAACTATGTTTCCTTTCACACTATAAATATCTGACTCAAGTACATTTTAATCAGAGCCAAGAAATATTTTCAGAAAAAGATAATATTTAAAATAATGACTAAAAAAATACTCAGTTTGCATGGTAATCAATCTGTTATGAAGTGATAACAGTTGCTGTGATAAGAGCATATCATAGTGACACAGGAATTTTTAGGGGAAAAGACAGGTTTTAGGAAATTTTAGAAATCAAGGGGACTATGGAGGAAACACAGGGCTGCAGAGCAGCAGAAGGTATATTTCCATAAAATAGGGAAAATGAAAAGCTGCAACAGGTACATTTCCATAGAATGAGGGAGCTGGGAACAGCAAAAGGTCTATATTTACAAAATAAAGAGAAGGAAGCCTTTCATCCAGAAGAAGAAGAAAGCCCAAAGGGAATAGGAAAACAGTAAGGAAGGGGGTGGGGGAGAACCTCACATGTCTCATGTGAGGTTGACTTTGAGCTCAGGAGTGCACTCTAGGGAACAGTGACCAATCAGAGGGGATATCAAGGCACCAGGATCTGCAGCCTTTATAAGCCATAGGGAAAACGAACTCAGTGGGACCCTTTCCCCCTCCCTACTTGGGAGTCCATTCTGTGGGACTCTTTACCCCTCCCTATGTGGGAGTCTGTACTTGTTCTTTAATAAATTTCCACCTTTGCTATATCATCTTCTGTCCATGGATTCATTCTTCAACTCTGGTGGACAAAGAATCCGGGTTCCATTCCAAAAATTCCATCTCAATAGCTTCATCAGGTTGTGTGAGATCTGGAAAATATTTCTTTACACCCTTCCTATCTAATAATAGACAACCATGGTAATTAACCATACCTCTGACACACTTCCCATTGGCTAATCAGGGCAATATGCAAATTAACTGCCAACCAAGATGGCGGCCGGCAGCCAG
>NW_006300375.1:2307884-2318537 GCF_000327345.1 Myotis davidii
AGGCTGATGGCTGCCAGTACAGTGGTGGTGGTGGGAGCCTCTCTCACTTCCTCAGCAGTGCTAAGGATGTCTGACTGCAGCTTAGGCCTGCTCCTGCTGGCAAGTGGAGATCCCCTGAGGGCTGCCGGGCTGCCAGAGGGATGTCTGATTGCCAGCTTAGGCCCAATCCCCCATGAAGCAGGCCTAAGTCAACAGGTGGTCATCCCCTGAGGGGTCCCAGACTGCGAGAGGGCACAGGCTGGGCTGAGGGACCCTCCTCCTCCTCCCCCTGAGTGCACAAATTTTTGTGCACCGGGCCTCTAGTATTATCTAATAAAAGAGTAATATGCAAATTACCCATTACTCTGCAGCAAAGATGGCGGTGCCCACAGCCAATAGGAGGGAATATTCAAATTGCTGTCACTCCTTGACAAAGATGGCCCCGGCTCGAGCAGTACGTCTGCATTGTCACCATGGCAATGATGCAGGCATTCTGTCCGAACCCTCGGCAGAGGGCTTCTGGGCCTGCTTGGTCGCTGCTGCTGCAGGGGCGGAGGAGCAGAGACACAAGCTTTCAAGGGGGCCCAGCACCCAGCAGCTCCAAGCCCTGCAGCCATGGCAGCGCTGGGGCCACTGGGGCCGAAGGAGCAAAGACAGCCTGCAGGGGGGCTGGCACCCAGAGGAAACCTGTGGAAAGGGAGATAAAATTATGATAGTTTATCTTCCTTTCCACAAGTTGAGAAAACTGACTTATTTCGTGATATGGTCCACACCTTTCTACAAGCACAGGGTATATTATGACCACTCCCAGGAAGGTCTGATCAGAATACAGTCTCCAGGGAATAACACTACTGTGGCAAATCATCTAAGAGAGGAAACAAGCTTTTGGGTTTATTCTGAAGGTCAGAGAACAGGCCACCCCAACATATGCCGTGTTGTTATATTGATGATCTTGAGCTGCAGATGCTTGAAAAACAGCAAATGCAAGGAGAGGCTTTCACTGAAGTCTCCTGATCTGCCTAAAATCAGACACCCCAAAAGGAGCTCAAATGTCATAGGTCCCCTCGACGGGAGAGGTGTCATCAGCCAGCAAAGACTGACTCCTGTCACAGGACAGGAGTCTAGAAATTGACATCACACCCAAACTTTGTTACAAACTATGTCTGTGCTGCGCCCCCTCCTTCCTAAAAATCATTTACTCTCCTCTAAGAGGGCTACATCTCCCATCTCCTTTCCTCAGGAAGAAGGAATTTAAATCTGGATTCTAAGCCACCTTGGGGAGTTATTCATTTTTCCCTGGGATATCCCACATATACACTAGGTACATATGTTAATGAACGTTTGTTTTTCTCTTGGTAATCTGTCTTTCATTACAAGGGCCTCCGCTAAGAACTCAGAAGGGTAGAGGAAAACGATAATTCTATCTCAGGAAATCAAGTCCCGGGCTGAACAGTGAGGTTGGCTCAAGTGCCAAGCAGTCCCAGCTGAGGGGAGGGAAGCTTCTAGGGGGAAATCAATGATATTGGCATCAAAGTAGGACAGAGGGCATGCGCATTGTTGCTGGTGGGAGTTTAAAGTGATTCAACATTTTTGGAGGATGATTTGGCAAAATCGATAGAAATATTCAAAGTACATCCAAGAGTCTTCTAGGAATCTCATCTGCTGAGATAAAGCATGAGTGCATAAGCCCTGGTCAGAACCCAGGATGCTACTGCGGGCTCTCCTTCCATGATGGGAAAAGCTGCTAACAACCTGCATTTTTAGGCAAGGTGGCATCTATAGTAATAAAAGGTAATATGCTAATTAGACTGAACATCTTCCGGACGACCTTCTGGATGTCCTTCCAGACAAAGCCATGGTGGCAGGGCTGAAGCAGAGGTGGTTAGAGGCGATCAGGCAGGCAGGGGAGAACAGTTAGGGGGATCAGGCCGGCAGGCAGCTGATCGATTAGGAGCAAGCAGCCCCGAGGGGTCCCGGATCAGGCCAGGCTGAGGAACTCTCCCCCCCCCCCGCAACCCCCCCCACCCACTCCCACGCACAAATTTCGTGCACTGGTCCTCTAGTACCTAAATAAGAGAAAAGTTTCTGTTTTAAAGATATAACAATTTTATGTTTTTTTTAATTAAACTTATTGGTGTGACATCGGTTAATAAAACTATACAGGTTTCGGGTATACAGTTCTCTAATATATCATCTGCATACTCCATTGTGTTTTTCTCACCCAAAGTCAAGTCTCTTTTCGTCACTATTTATCTCCCCTTTGCCCTTGTCCACCTCCCCCACCCCTCTCTCTTTGGCAATCACCATACTGTAGTCTGTATCTGAGAGATTTTCTCCTTAATTCCTTCACCTTTTTCATCCAGCCCTCCAGCCCACCTCCCCTCCGACAGCTGTCAGTTTTATGTATCGATTAATCTGTTTCTGTTTTATTTGTTAGTTTATTTTATTAATTAGATTCCAAATGTAAGCAAAATCATGTGGTATTTGTCTTTCTGTGACTGGCTTATTTCACTTAACATAATAATCTCCAGGTCCATCCATGCTGTCACAAAAGGTGAGATTTCCTTGTATTTCATGAAATACTACATGCAAGTAGTATTTCATTGTGTAAAGGTACCATGGCTTTTTTATCCACTCATCTACTGATGGACACTTGGGCTGCTTCCAAATCATAGCTCTTGTAAATAAGGTTTGGCTGCATCAACCTGCATTCCCGCCAACAGTGCATGAGGCCTCCACATCCTTACCAAGGCTTGTTTGTTGATTTATTGATGATAACCATTCTGACAGGTGTGAAGAAATCCTGAATAGCCTCAACAATCTTGAATAAACTCAAAATGGACTAAAGATTTAAATGTAAGTCATGAAGAAACCATAGGCTGTAAAATCTCAGGTATTTCTCATAGCAATAATATTTTTCTGATATATCTCTTCAGGCAAAGAAAACAAACGAAAAAAAGTAAACAAATGGGACTACATCAAACTAAAAGTTTTAGCACAGCAAAAAAAAACCGTCAACAAAATGAAAAAAGAACCCACTGAATGGGAGAACATAATCAGCAATAATACATCTGACAAAGCGTTAATTTTCAAAACTTATAAAGAAGTCATACAACTCAACACGAAGAAAACAAACAACCCAATTTAAAAAATGGGCAAAGGACCTGCGTACACACTTCTCCAAAGGGTATACAGATCACCCATAAACATATGAAAAGCTGCTCAATGTCACTTATCATCAATCAGCAGAGAAACACAAATCACAGCCACTTTATGTTTCCACTAATAACTTACATTTGAGAAAATGATTTTTAATATTTTGTATCAAACGGCAAAGGCAAAAATGTGTGATTTAAAGATATCAAAACACAAGACTACAAATCACAGAGCTGACAAAACTGTCAGGCTTAAAGCATAATGTAACAGATTGCCTATATCTCTCACTTCTCTGTAAGCATTACTAATAGTTTCAGTCATAGAGAATAACAGATCTCAGAGAGGAGGGGTAGGGCAACAGGAAGATATTACCAAAGAATATATATATATGCATATATGCTTAGTCCAGGGACATGAACAATATGTGGTGAAGGCCTGGGGTGGGAGTAAAGGGGGGCAGGGAGGGATGGGGGAACACCTGTAATACTGCCAACAATAAAAATAAATAATTTTTTAAAATTTAAAAAAAATCAAATAGCTATCTGAAGGAAAATATGTGTTCCTCACAAAGTAAATAACAGTCACACATATCAAAACATTAACTACTCAGTCCAGGGACATGCACATTGAGGAATAAGGGAACCAGCTAAGGAATTGACCAACAAAAAGACAATATACTAGCCCTAACTGGTTTGGCTCAGTGGATAGAGCATCTGCCTGTGGATGAAGGGTCCCAGGTTTGATTCTAGTCAAAGGCACATGCCCGGGTTGCAGGTTCTATCCCCAGTAGGGGGCATGCAAGAGGCAGCCGATCAATGATTCTCTCTCGTCATTGATGTTTCTATCTCTCTCTCCCTCTTCCTTATTCTCTGAAATCAATAAAAACACATTTTTTTTAAAAAGACAAACTGTCAATGAGGTGGGAGGAAAAACCAAGAAAATATTCCTCTTGGAAGCAATGTGAAGAAATTATAATAAAAAGAAGGCATTGTGTTTCATATATCTATTACTGTGAATCAAGCCACATTGAAACTTAGCCAGTTAAGACAGCAACTATCCATATATAAAAAAGGCTAAGCGACTGCCAGCCAACCTGCCAACCGGCTGGTAGGTATGATGCACACTGGCCACCAGGGGGCAGAGGCTCAATGCAGGAACTGCCAAGTGACAGCAACTTTGCAGAGTGCCCAATTGCACTCTGGGGGATGTTGGACTGCCAGTTTTGGTCAGATCTCCGCAGGCCAGGCCGAGGGACCCCACCTGCTGGAGGGACCCCGCTCACTCCGCAGATGCCCTTCAAGTCCCGGCACCACCCTAGGAGCAGCCAGCCGGGGAGGAGCCATGAGAGGTTGGCTCCAGGGCGTGTCTGGCCCATCTCGCCCGGTCCTGCCCTGCTGGCCATCTTCTAATTAATTTCCTCTCGATGTGCATGAATCTGTGCACCAGGCCTCTAGTTTATGATATAGTCACAATTTTGTCAGTCAATAATTTGGGCAGAGCTCTCATGAGTGAATAATTTGCTGTTCAGAGCACTGACTAAGATCCTTGGAGATGTTTACCTGGCACAGGGCTGATCTGGAGGGTCTAATACAGTTTCCTGAACATCTGGCTTCATAGCAGGGGTGTCTGAAAGGCTGAGTTCAACTGCAACGGCCTATTAGAGCACCAACAGTGGCATCTCCAGCATGGTAGTCTCAGTACAAGGAATGCATTTTTTTAGGATGAGATAAAGGTGCCTGTGCCTTAAGGTCTGGGTCCTGAAACTGGCAGTGTGACCTCCACAATATAGGAAGAGACATAGATCTCAGCTCTCATGGAGAGGAGTGTAAAAAAATCCATGGCCATTTCTAGTCTACTATAGAGTGACTAAATGTAAGCTGTGGCTGCCAGCAAAATAATATGAGAATTGACTGTTGTACTTAATAACATGAAGATTGGCCTGGCCAGTGTGGCTCAGTTGGTTGAGTATCGTCTTCTGCATCGAGAAGTCAGTCGTTGGTTGGATTCCTGGTCAGGGCACATGCCTGGGTTGCAATCCCTGGTGAGTGGGGGGCATGCAGGAGGCAGCCAATCAGTGTTGCATTCTCACATCTATGTTTCTATCTCTCATTTCCTCTCTCTTCCTCTCTCTCTGTCTCTCTCTAAAAATCAATTTAAACAATCAATCAATAAATAACATGAAGATCATTATTTTCTTTTATAAGAGACGTTTCAGTGTCCTGATGATAATGAAAGTTTGATTAGAGCAGATTTAAAACAGTATAGGAATGCAAGACACAACAGAACCCCCTGACCCTGGGTGATAAGACTGAAATCAATAAAAGCATTTTTAAAAATATGTATTTTTCAAAAATTAAGCAGTCTTTGTAATTTATTTTTTACATCCTCACCATCAGCTAGCTCAAACAAAACATTGGGGAATAAAAATATAAAAACTTAAACCATCCTTTTCTAAACTACCTAAACCATAAATATCTTATATCTTGTTTAATTACAATTTATATTAATTTGTAATTTAAAAATATAGATTTTGGTACTGAATTAACAGTTTTGAAATATGTTCAATTTATCTAGGAACTTGGAAGAGAATAACAGTAATGAGTAAGCATTTTTTAAAAGGCAAAAGATTTGTACCATCTGAAGAAAAACAGGAAAGTTGAGTAAGCCATTTGGAAGTAAAAATACATGACTTCACGACTATGACATTTTAAATCTAAATTCCTTTGGAGTATTCAATTTCTTTAAACATTGTTGTTTGATCAAATGCTTCAATTAAAAAAAAAACAGCAACATGCTGTTCCTCTAATATGGTTTTTAAATTTCTACTATAAATGTTTAATACTAAATATGAATATTTAATCAGTTACATTCCTAATGATAACATTGCAAGGCTAATAGATCTGAATTGAAGAGACAATGTTTGGGTTACATTTAAATATATAAAGTAATTTTGGATTATTATATAATTCAAAAGAAACATGATAAGTTAAAGGAAAAAATATAGGTGTTTCTAATGGTCAAAGAAATATGTTCCATAAATTTTAGGTATTATAATTATTTTAAATGATGGAGAATAGAAAGATCACCTTTAACTTCAGATTCCCATTTTCTCTGATTAGTATTTTCTGTAGCTCTTTGTTTTTGTTACTTACTTAAATAATTTATGCCTTCAAGCTATCACATGTATTGGTTAAATTATGTTAGCAACTTGGTTTAAAAGCAGCTGGCCAATTTATTCATCATTAAGTAAGTAGTGAAATGTCACAGGGAAGTCTGCAACAAAAATCATATAGTTGATTGAAAAGAATCTTATAAATTTTTTTTATTGGAAGATTTTTCAGATACGTATATCTAAAAAGATTCTGAGAGCTATATCAAAAGCACAAATAATTTCTACTATTTACCATTTTTATTCATTCTGTTATGAAAGAGAATTAAGCTGTAAAATAACATATAAACTTCATGTTTGCAAGATGTAGGAATTAACATCAATATTTATTGACAGGACTGACATTGGCATTCAAATATATGATGATCACTGTCATCAAAAAACAAAATAAAATAAAAAACAATTCTGTCTCTTGATTCCTCTTTTTCCACCATGTATTACTCATTTTCTTTGGTTTTAGTAAGAGTTACTCAATTCCTTCCTCCCATTCTTCCTTAACCCCCACACCAGTGATTGCTTTGTTCTCAGTGGTCCACAGAACCTAGTCAAAATCAACAATGACCTCAATTTTGCAAAGTCCATTGGCCAGTTCTTAATACTCATCATATTTGACCTATAAGAACTATTTGACACAGTGGCTCAATGCCTTCTCTTGAAAAATGTTCTTCATTTGGTTTACAGAACACCCCTCTTTTGGGGTTTTTATATCCCTGAACAACCTTGTCAATTTCTCCATTTCTCAATCTCTTCCTTTCTCCTCTTTTCTTTTCTATTTATATTTGTTCCTTTAGTGACGTTATCAAATCTTCTGACTTAATTAACATATTTGTGCCAGGGAATAATTTCCTAATAGCACCTGATGAGGAAGCATGGCAGAATGGTTAGGAGTGTGGGCTCTGGGCCAGGCATTGTGCTTATTCTGAACCATCGTATATTGTTCTGGGTTTCACCTCATAGGTCAGTCCATTTTGGCCTCTGCCAAATAAGATTAATTTGACTTTATAGCAGCTTACGTATGCCCTTAATATTTAACTTTAGGTGAACAGGCAGTGTTAGTAATTTTAGAAATCTTACTATGAATACATCTAAAATCCAGAAGAACTCAAGATGTGTTGTTTTATATTTTGCATTCAGCAATTTTACATTTCATACAGAGGTTTTCTTTCACATAGTTAAGAATGGGTTATAGATTATTTTAGACTGAAAATAAAAAACTTTGACATTCTTATATCTTACTAGATCAGACCTAGTAGTTTGGTTAGTTAATTAAAATGTTTTGTTTAAGCAGAGAATTTTTACAAATCAATATAAAATGTATACATCTTGTTTTAATATAAAGCATAAGCATATGTGTTCATTTACCAATTTTGTGATGTAGAGCCAGGCCTCTTCTTTGAGTATGGTCCATTAAATAAAGTTTTTTATGATATATTCTAGAAAGCATACCCTTAATCATCTATGATTTTCATTTCAAAATTTGTTAAAGAGAATAAGAACTTAAAGATACTTACAAAACTGTTTGAATAAATAGTAATTCTAGCTTTTAAAATTTTTCTCCCAATCTTTAATAGTTGTTTGAAACATACTAAATTTGACAGCAATTTTTTATTGGCTTATCCTTATCAAGATTTTTCAAAGCATTCCATTAGTAGAAACCACATCTTTTTTATTCTTTTTGTACTCATATTTCATTGGTTTGCATAATATTAATGGAATTCTATAATTGCAATAACAGATAAAATTGGCATGAACAGGCTTAAATAAGAAAACACCTGGCCCTGGCCAGTGTTGTTCAGTTGGTTGAGCATCCTCCCTTGCAAGGAGAGGTCACAGGTTTGATTCCTGGTCAGGGCACATGCCCAGGTTGCAGGCTCAATTCCCAGGAGGGGGCCTACAGGGGCAGCTGATGGATGATGTTTCTCTCTCACATCAATGTTTCTCTCTCTCTCTCCCTCTACGGAACCTTCAGTCTTTGCTCCACCTCTTTGTCCCTATGTATGCAAATTAACCACCATCTTTGTTGGGTTAATTTGCATACTCTCCTGATTGGCGGGTGAGTGTAGTGAAAGGATGGTTAATTTACATGCTTGTCTATTATTAGATAAGATATCTCAAAATAAAAACACATGAATTTTAGTAAGAATGCAGCTCTACAGGTAAGGAGAAATGCCCCAGTACTTTAATGAACAGCTTATTAGCCAAACAGTTCAGCATATTTCAATTTCCATGAATAAACAGACTCCGCAGACTATGTCAATCAACCTTATGAATCAGTTAAGGGTAAGATATATTACAACAGCTTCTACTGGAATTTTAATGGTTCATGATGGCACTAGTCTCTCTTTTCTCACCTGACCTAAAGACTCTGTCTAGAAAGGAGTTGCAGCAGAAAGAAGAAACCATAAAAGAACCCCATCCCGCAACACTTGAGTTATTTGTATGATGAAAGTCAGTCTGGAGCAATATCGATGTTTTAATTTTTAGCAGAATTTATCATAGCCAGCAGATAAGTAGGGTATCTGAAAATAAATAGATTATGGATGAACTGAAGAACTGTATATTATACTAGCAGAGTAAAAAATGGTATGTATTTGTGAAATCAATGCAAACTTTACCTATTAGACCAGGAACAAAGGAATTCTGATACCAGCATTAGTCCTTATTTATTAAATATATTTTATTGATTTTTTTTTTACAGAGAGGAAGGGATAGAGAGTTAGAAATATCGATGAGAGAGAAACATTGATTAGCTGCCTCCTGCACACACCCTACTGGGGATGTGCCCGCAACCAAGGTATATGCCCTTGACCAGAATCGAACCTGGAACCCTTCAGTCTGCAGGCCGATGCTCTATCTACTGAGCCAGGCCAGTTAGAGCAGTCCTTATTTATTACATAATAGAGGCCTGATGCACGAAATTTGAGGCTGCCTCAAGGCCCCGTTCCCCACTCGCACCAGCCTTGGCCTGGCGCTGCCCGTGTCCACCACCACACACCCCCCGTTCCCCAGTTCTATGGAGCCCCCTGATCAATTGCCCCACAGAGCGTGGCCTGGGCCTCCCTCTGGGGGGTTATCATGGGATCATGGCAAGCTCCCCAACCAATCACATTGCACCCGCCTTGGCTGGCCTGGCGCTAGCGTGTGTCGTAGCATGGTCGTCCGGACGGTCATTCTTCTGTTATGCTTTTATTATTATACCAGTAGATAATTGGTTAATTTTATGTTTTTGCATATATATTGGTAAATAGTCACTAGAATTATTTAAATTGTACTAGTCTTCCCATCTCGTGCTTACACTATAACTCAGGCTTTCTTTGTTCTAAGCTGACTGATTTACTCTGTACTATTTATTTCTATTCCACTGGTTTTAACTGCATTATAGAAAACTTAAAAGGACAATGGATGTTTATTGTGTTCATTTACTAGGGCTGATGTAATAAAATACAACTAACTGAATGGCTTAAACAACAGAAATGTGTCATCTCACAGTTCTGGAGGCTAGAAGTCCAATATCAAGATACTGGCAGGTTTGGTTCTTCAGTGAGTTATGAGAAAAAATATGCACCATGCCTCTCTGCCTAGCTTCTGGTGTTTTGTTAGCAAGCTTTGGGGTTTCTTGGCCTGTAGAAACATCACCCTCATCTCCGCCTTCATCTTCACATGGCATTTTTTCTGTGTGTGTGTGTTCGTCTAGTCACCTGGCATTCTTTCATCAGCATACCAGTCAGACTGGATTGAGAGCCCACCCTACTCCAATATGACCTCATCCCAGTTTAAATAATTACATCTACAAAAACAGTATGTCCAAATAAGTTCACATTCTAAGGTACGGGTGGTTAGGACTTCAACATATAAATGTTTATGATATAATTCAACCCATATCATTTAAAGTCTTTAAATTCAAGAATGTGTACAGTAATTAAGTAAATGTATAAATCTAACTAGAAGAAATTGTCATGCATTTATCTAACACCTTCATTGTAAATCCCATAAATGAAGTAAGGGCCTATATTGCTAGGACACAAGGCATAAAGTCAAAACAACATCATAACCTAACAGATTTTTACTTGCCTAAAGAACTAGATATTTTTTAAATCTAAATTCCTTATTCACAAGAATGACAACAAGCCCCCTTTTGAATTTGTGCTTCATTTAGATTGTTTCATTTAGAATTATACTCAAGAGTTATAAACTTGAATGAAAATATTTTATCCATAATTACTACCTTCAAGTTCTATATTCTCAATATGAATTAGCCATTTCTCATAGTCTATAGTTTCTTCCTATGTAGATCTACATAAATAATTAAATTACATAGTTATTTTTAAAGATCAGTAAAAATATATATA
>NW_006300375.1:2318807-2322934 GCF_000327345.1 Myotis davidii
CTAGAGGCCCGATGTAAGGGGTTCGGCCCTTGCAGCCCTGGCTTCATCTGGAAGGTTGTCCGGAAGGACGTCCAGAAAGTCGTTCTGCTGTCCGGTCTAATTAGCATAATACACTTGATATATATATTATTTCCCCTCTTCAAAAATGTTCATGTAAAACTGACATTATTCTATTTAAAGTGTGGAGTATTTTAGTGACCATTTTAGTTATTTCTGTTTAACATCTCAGTATTTTCTACATTTCTTCTGTGTATTAACTTACTTTCTATATTTGCTTCCTTTCACTTCTATTTGCATCTGAAACTGTTTTTGTAAGAACTTAGTTTGTCAATTACTTGTTTTAATGTTGTTTTCTGTTATTCATTTTGTAAATTGTGTTTCTTGTCTTATAATTACATTTTCCCAAATTAAATTGAATAAAATGTTCAATTTCTTAATACACTATACAGTGATAGGCTGAAGTAAGTTTGCCGTTATAAGTATAGGAAGCACAGTTTATTATTGTATTATTTATTTATTGTATTATTTATTTGTATTAAACTGTAAACCTGCTTTTGCATACCCCTGTGTTTTATACACTTCTTATATTGACTTTACTAGTAAATGGGAAAGAATGAGAAGTACTGTAGAAACAAAAGTCATATCATAATTTGGACTCATTTGGAAATCAATTCTATTTTTTTAAATCACAAAACATAAATTATATCATAACTTTATTATTTTTAAATGTCTTCTTTTAATATTAACAGAATTGCAGCTAATGTAAAGTCCCAAAGAGCATTGATTTGCATCTGTAATCCCCTTCAAAGATCAGCTCTTGCTATTATAAGTCAATCAAAAATCAAGTTAAGCCTCTTGACATAATTGGAAGTTTCAAAGAGACCTGAAGAGCATAATTTTCTGTAACATATGTCAAAGCTAGTTGAGAAAAATGCCATGGGAGCAGAAAGGTCAAGGGCTAATCCACTCCAAAGTCATTAAAGATCATATTTAAATTGCTTCGGAAACTTCAAGGTTTTATAAGCCACCATCAAACTCCCCTCTAGAACAAGGTGGCTGTGCCATGGTGGCTGGTCTGTACAGAGAAGAGCCTTCCTTTCTTCATCATGTTGAAATGAAGCTTTGTTTATCCAAGTTTATTTTGTCATGCGCATGTTGTTATTTCATAGATTTAGTTACATTTTAAAGCAGAAATGTATTGTGTTATAATAGGACTTTTTTAACCTAAATGAGCCTATTTCAAATTGCAGTTTATAAGACCATATTTGCAAAACTAACTGTGTTGCTATTTGCACACTGCCACTATATTAAATGTTAAAGAAAAGGAGTTCCCCATTTATTCTAATAAGTCACCACCATTGAAGACCTGAACAGCAACATAAAGAATTGCCGAGAGAATTCACGCTACAATGAGCATATTTTTAATAAATTATCCTGATAAGAAATTGCTTTCTTTTCACTTCATTTTGGCACTGGAAACCTATTTTAATTTAAGGGATTAAATTATATTAATTGAAACTTATATATGACCCTCACCAGAGTGACTCAGTTGTTTGGATCAAACCTGAAATCCAGGTACCTGCCCTTGACTGGGATTCAAACCCATGACCTTTCAGTGCATGGGCTGATGCTCAAACCATATCAGCCAGGGCTCATAATAATTTTTAAGTTAGAAAAGGTTGCAATGATGAAAAATAAAATACATAAAACCATTGATAATATGAAGTATTGGTGAGGTGAAAGAGAATGATAATCCTAAAAATTACTAGTGTAAGTGCATCAAAGTTTGCTAACCTATTTTTGGAAAGGTATTTGGCTTTCTAGTAAAATATGAAATATGCACACATTTGACACAGCACAACTACTTCTAAGATTTTTTCCCTTCTGAAATAAATGCAACAGCAAATAAGAATATATTACAATAGCATTTGTTACAGCATTAATTGAACAAAAACTAGAAACAGTAATGGCCATTATTAAAAAAAAAACTGAATAAATTACTTAATATCCATAGTATGCAGCTAATACATTTTTAAACACTACTTAGATCTAGAGATGATGACCTTAAAAGCAAGTAGTTGCAAGATATTGTTTAGAGGAGAAAAAGGCAAATTGTTTTTTAATGTGTGTAGTGTGATGCCATTTTGTAAGAACAAGGAAGGGGAGCAATATACAATGGTGTGTATAACTCTAATGTAAGGCCAGATTTATGTAACCTAAGTTTTATTTAAGTCAAATCAAGTATAAAAAGATCTAAACATCTGGATTGGTTTAACACTCTATATTGCTGTCATGTAGACATTTTGTTTAAGTATTTAATGTTTTAGACAGGAGAAACATAGGAGTAAATTACTCTCTTTTGATATACTGATTTTTTTTGGGGGGGGGTATAATGATTTTAAAAAGTTCAAATGATAAAATAGGTACTGGGTGACTACAGGTGTCTCCTAAAATTCAACTCCCTTACTAATATCCAGGAAAATGTACACTATTCTTCATCAACATCTCTAACCAGAAGATAAGCTATGGAGTAAGAGAGATGGACAGCTTTTTAAGTTATATTACCAATTCTTGCCCTCTTTTCAATTCCTAAGATCCTGCTCACCTTAGGAAAACTTAGGAAAAATATATATATTTGTATATACTATATATATTTTATACTATATATAATTGCTATAGTATATATAAAATATTATACATATATTTTAGTCTGATCGGCTGCCATAACAAAATACCACAAACTGGGTGACTTAAAAGATTGAAATGTGTTTTCCCACAGTTCTGGAGGCCGAAATATCCAAGATAATCTATTAAAATAAAAAGCGTACTGTTATGTTCAGGTGAAAATTTGGATATGAACCCATATATGGCACCAAAGAAAAAATAAGATGCATTGTACATAGACTTTGAAAATCCAAGTTTTTAAAGAGGCCAGCATTATTCAAATATGTTTCATACCTTCACTTACTTCAATCTCATCCTATTATTCCACCCACATCTGGTGTGAATGGAGAGAATGTTTGGTATAAATAATTGTAGATTTATGGCACAAGAAAATGTGAACTGTGTACTCAGGGGGCCAAGTCATTTAAGCAGCTGTTCCTGGACTATGTTTTATTACTTAGGATTAGAACATGATGATACAAAATTATTTAACATGTCCTGGACCCCCAAGGAAAGTGGAAACTTGCTTAAATGCTCTTGAACCAACCACACTAATAAGGAATTAAATTGCTTTGGAATCTCTGCTAGGAAATCCCCATTGGAGATGCTTATGAGAGAAAAGACTACATGAATAAGGTCAGATTTGTGACAGGGACACAACAGATCATTTTCCCTAAAGAACTCTTTCTAGAAAGCAAGAGTGCATGGTTGCAGTAAAAAGAACACTAGGCAGAGATATTCAGCATATGGAAATTTATATCATTATATCATGGAGGCCTGATATCACCTCCAAGGGGACAAAAATTGGTTCTTGGGGAGAGTGAAAAAAATGTAAGCAATTACAGTGGTTTGTGATCTTCAAAAAGACTTCAGGACATAAACACATACACAGTGTATCTGTGGTGCTATAATTTCTCGGGGTGAAGGTGAGGGCAATTATCAACAAAGGTTCATTAGGGAGATGATTGTTTAAAAACAATTACTGCTACTGGTAAACTATAACATGAATATATAGAGCTCCAGACCAGATTGCAGTTGCTAGATAAGAAAACGTGGCTAAAACACCCCTCATTTATCGACCACCAAATGTCCAACTGGAGGAACTCTAAAGCACTCCCCAGACTTTGAGCTGATTCGAGGCTTATATTCTCTTGGTCCTCTCGCCCTCTGAGTTCTTGCTTCTGTCTGTCAGTCTCTCTTCAGCCCTTTAGGAAACAGAATGTGGAACAATTTCTGCAAAATATTAACATGTTAAAATGTGCACAAAATATTTATAACAGATTTGGTAGAATTTATTCTAAAGCTGGGCATGATAGAATAACAGAGTTCATTTAATAATAAGCCACATTACAGTACAAATGAGACATTTATGTTCTTCAAACCCACATGTGTCTCTAGGCCCTTCCATCCCAGATCATTAGACCTATATCCTTTCTTTTTTTTTTCTTGTCTCTCATGCATGC
>NW_006300375.1:2322960-2354388 GCF_000327345.1 Myotis davidii
CGCACCCCATTGTCCCCAAACATACACAAAACTTCTCTTCCTTTCACTCAAAACAGATCATCTCTCTTCCCTGGAATATTTGAAGCAAATGATTTCTTGGTAACATCGTTAATTCTTTGATATTTTAACTCCTGGCTTCATGTCTGTGATGATTCATTTTATGTGTCAACTTGGCTGAGCTAAGGAATGCCAGATAGCTGGTAAAAACATTATGTTTGGGTGTGTCTGTGAGGCTGTTTCTGGAAGAGATTAGCATCTGAATCCATAGTATGAATAAAGATTACCTTCACCTAATCAACCAAGGGTCTGAATAGAAGAAAAAGTCAGAGGAAGCGCAAATTTTCTACATACTTGATCTGGAACATCTACCTTCTCCTGCTCTTGGACATCAGTGCTCCTGGTTGTCAGGCCTTCTGGCTCTGACTGATAAACCATTGGATCCCCTGCTTCTCAGGCATTGGGGTTTGCACTGGAGCTATACCACCAGCTTTCCTGGGCCACCAGCTCTGACAGCCGATCCTGGGACTTCTCAGCCTCCATAATCACATGAGCCAATCCCTCATAATAAGTTTTGTTTTGTTTTGTTTTAAATATATTTCTTTATTGATTTCAGAGAGGAAGGGAGAAGGAAGAGAGAGATAGAAGAACAATGACTAATACACCATAGCTCATGACATAACTACTCCTGTTACACTTCTAGATGATTTAAATATCTACATAGATTATGCTATCATTTTTCTGGCTTCTGAGTCTTTCACCTCTTCTCCCGTTATCTTTCCCCATTTAACCTCAGCCACTTACTTTAATATTTATAATGTAGGCTTTTTATTACCAGTAACTGTGCCCTTCCTATAGTTTAAATCCAAACATTACCAGTTTCTGAACATCACCTCTTTCTGTTTCTCATTCTGACTGAAAAAATACTGAGATCTCCAACTCATTGAACTACAACCATTTCACTTCCCCTCCCTGTCCCTTCTCTAGTTTTCTAATTCAATTTATATTCAATGGCAATCATTGTAATCCTTCCCTTGCAAAAACCCGAAACCCCCTCCATCTTCTGTTCCACCATCCTTATTTGGAAAAAACTGATAATAATATTAATAAAATCACAAGCCTGGTTAAATGTAACACTTCTTTCTTCATGCCTAGACTGTCACAGCTGAACAGGGCTATAGAAAAACATATCCTCAATGATGAATCATCTCCCTTTAAATTTGTGACGTGGAGAGAGCCTTTTTCCTGTAGGATAATTCTATTTTGTTTTCATTTTTATTTCACTAAATTATCCACTCTACATTACAACTTCTCACACTTCTTCTCCATTCCCATTCTCGCTTTCCTCACGGAGAATGTTAACTATCAGGAGGGACGTTCCATAGATTTTTTACCCCCCAAGTCTCCCTCTTCTACATTTGTATCCTAATATTTTGTCTTTCTGCCATTATCATAGATAGACTATCTGTGTCCCTGTCTGAGGACAAATTCCCTCCATTTCCACACTAAACCCTATACTCTTCCATCTACAAGGAATGGCTTTAGAATTCTCTTCTCTGCCTCCAAGGTTTTCAATAGAAAAACTTTAGTATATGAACATGCCTCTTTTGTTCTAATGAGGCAATTCTTAGCAGCCCCCTAGACAGCTTCTGGCCGGGAGCTAGTAGCCAGAAAGACCTGACCTTGACTAGAAGCCTGGACCTTTCAGCCCCATCCCCACAACCTCTGAGGAGGGAAGAGTGCTGAAGATTGAGCTCATCATCCGTCATCCCTACATGATGGTGTGTGGCGGGCTTCCAGGTTGGTGAACACATAGAGTTGCTGAGAGTGTGGCATGCTGGGAGAGAGCCTGAAAGCTCCATGCCCCTCCCTTCATACTTTGCTCTATGCATCTCTTTCATTTGGCTGTTTCTGAGTTGTATCCTTTATGATAAACTAGTAATGATAATTAAAGTTCCTTCCTGAGTTCCACGAGTCATTCTTGCAAATTATTGAACCTGAGGAGAGGTTATGGGGAAGTCAGTCTGTAGCCATTTGATCAGAAATACAGAAGGCTCTGGGCTTGCTGCTGTTGTCTGAAGTGGGCACAGTCTTGTAGGACTGAGCCCTTAACCTACTGGGTCTGTGCTAACTAGTATCAGAATTGAATTGAATCTTTGGACATGCTGTTGTTGTCTGGAGAATTGGAGAATTGGTTTTTGGTATTAGAAAGCACTGCAGAGTAGGAAAAGCACTATTATAGAATATAGTGCTTATTTTAGAACTCATTTTCTGACATTCTCTTTCTGCAATATCAACAATAGATAGTCATCCATCCCTACTTATAGAACTCTATTTGGAGAGTCCCAATTTTTATAAAGGTATTTTTCAGAATGAACATACTGACCAGAATTAAGTTAGCCAAATGATACTATCACATCATCTGTAATCAATTTATTTTAATAAGATTAACATTTCCAATTCTCCAATCTATAGCTCCTCTATTATGGTTATCCTTCTCCACTATCCTCTCTAGACCTGTGCCAGTTAAATTCAGCTTTAACCTACCATTTATTGTAATGGACCAGACCTGGTCTGACCAGAGCTTGCTATGTGACCGAATCTTAGTAAATAGGTTGAATGGATGCTGTAATCCTTACAAACTTTTTGAGGTATGCATTACCATCTCTGTTTTATAAATGAAAAAAAGGGTAAATTTAATCTTGCTAAACTTTAATTAGTAAGCAGAAACTAAATTAACCTCCAAGAACTCTCTTAACCTCTTTAAGACCAAGATGCTCCTCTCGGGCTGATTCTTCCTCTGTTCTCTTCTTTCGTGACTGAGAAGTTACTCATTCTTGTTCTGTGAAGCATACGGATTCTGCTGCCCTCTTGAGCCTGCAGTATTTTCCTTGTTTTGTCCAATAACACATAGCCATGGTTATTGCAAAACTGTTGGGACGAGCATTAGAACAACCTTAAAATAGGAAGAGTGTGATATGAGATCACTGTCATGTTTAGGAACAGAATGTCAAATATAGGATGGACTTGGAACAGGTTGTTTTTCAAAATATTATGCTCAAAACTGGAGAATCAGATCACTGTATACCAAGGAAAAAGAAGGAAAGGAAAGAAAGATACTGATACTATCCATTTAAAATGAAGAAGAAATGAATTACCAAAACTGAAATTAAAATAAAAGGCATAAACATTTAATTCATGCTATGGGGTGGGTATAGAAAAAAAAGCTGGACAGGTGCTGTTCTCCCTCTATGATTATAACTTTTAATAGTTCAATAAAATAAGTAAAAATGCAACTATAATAAAAGGCAAAGTTAGGTAAGTGCAGTAAGACAGGCATAAGTAAAGTGGCATGGGGAGTTGAAAGGAAGGTCATTGCCAAGCAAATCACAGCACAGAAACTGGAACAACAAAATAATATAGAAGGAATTTTGTTAACCAAAGAGCAGACATTTCTTCCTGGCTCTGGGGAAACTGTTCACTGGAAGGGCCGCCTTCAAAGGCAGCATAACGCTAAACAGAAGCAAGGCCAATATTAAGCGAATTTGATGGCTGCCACAGTTTTCTGCTCCTGGGCCTATAATTTAAAGTCATTATTTGGCCTTTGAGGCTAATCCCACTAGAACAAATCTAGAGGCTGTGGGAAGAGGAGGAGTAGAAAGGGAATGAGTGAGCAGCAGAAACTGTGGGTAAAAAAAATTCTGAAACTTAGTATTTAGGTAATCTCTTGGGAACCAAATTCTAACCATCAGAGGTATTTTATGACCGTAATATATTAAATTTACTTATGTGAGTAGCAGCACAGGTGCGTCTTGGGCTGTAAAAATAAAAATAACCTTCTAATAGTCACAAGTGGTGGAAGAATGCCTTTTTTTCCTGTTAAATAATGGAAATGCACCTAAGGCTCTGAAACTCCTAGAGTGTTGAACAAGAATTAATAGCAATAAGAAACTGGACTCAGTCCTTTTATTGATATGTGGAGCGTACATTTTGTGGCTATCTATGGTCTTCTTCTACATTACATGCATTTAGTTTGAGCAATGAATCTGCCTGTTCTAGAAATATTTCTTTCTCTATTTTTTAGAATGTATGCATTTCTATATTCATTTAAATATTGTTTTGAATAAAGAGACAAATATTAAACAAACTTTTATGAGACATAAGATCTTTTGGTTATAAAGTTTTGATAAAAGCAGTCTCCTTTTATATTCCAAGTGAAAAAATGAAGTAGTCCCTTTAAACTACTAATCACATTGAGATTGATCCTTATTTTGTTTATGTAAGAAAAGATGAAAGCCTGGTCACTGCAGGCAGGCGACATTGTCGACAGACCTTTCAGCACTCCTACTAATTTATGGCTATTCAGCGGGAGCTACGAAATACTCAGGTGGCTGACAGCAGACCTCCCAATGATTTACTCACAACATCTGCCATGGACCACATAGGCTCCATCAGCAATCAGCTTTCATAAAATGGTGTCCCTCCCCAGCTCCTTCTCTTGTGCTACTCAGTATTCATTGACTCTGCCCCTCCGGTTGGTATTGAAAGAGTGTGTCTCCCAAGAGAATTGCCATGAATAATTTTTTTAAAAAATATATTTTATTGATTTTTACAGGGAGAGGGGAAGAGGGATAGAGAAATAGGAACATTGAAGAGAGAGAAGCATCATTGGCTGCCTCCTCCACACCCCCTACTGGGGACCGAGCCTGCAACCTGGGCATGTGCCCTGACCAGGAATGGAACCGGCGACCTCTTGGCTCATGGGTCGATGATCAACCACTGAACCACTCTGGCTGGGCTAAATTTTCTTTTCTGAATCATATTATATTTAGCCAAGTAGTTAATAGAAAAAGAGGGCAATGAAAAAGAATAATAAAAGGAAAAAAATCTACAAAAATAATTACAGGATTCTTAATCCTTAGGATTTCATAACCACTACAAAATCCTATAGTGTACTTTAATTTTTTAAGAGAGCAGTCTTCCAGACTAAGTATCTGTGAGCATAACCTTGAAGTTCTGATATTTACTTGTAAGAACGATGATTGCAGGAAAGTGAATATAATTACTTTCTATTACCTCAGGGAAAGTAGAAGGTACATGTGAGCACATGTCTGTGCACTAAGTTTAGTAAGCTAATTATGGTTTAATACACAAAAAAAGATCATCTCAGATTTTTACCTGTCATAAGGATTGAAATGAATAAAGCCTCAGATTATAAATAAGCATGATAACAATTAATGTGAATTAAAAGCAATTAGTTCCCAAGACCTTTATGACCAACTTAATCATTTAATAATTAATCACAATTAATAGTCTCTAAATGGTGTGCATGCTCAGATACATGCATGCTTCAGGTACACAATAAGTTTTTGGAAGACATAGCCCAATGAAACCAAAAGCAAGTTTAGAGCTGTTTAGAAGAAGCAATGCTTTGTTTTTGAGGTTGTAGCAACCTAGTTGGCACTAAACTAGTTGGAATTAAACTTCTGGCATAGTCACTCAGAAATTTAGCTTAAAAAATAATGTTTTTCTATATTTCAAAATGCTTTGTCATCAAGTTCTCTTTGATGTACTTTTTTCCTCCTTGGTGCAGAGATGTCTTTCCAAAGCCCTCTATTGGAGAGAGAGGGAGAAAGAAAGAGAGAGATCTGCATTCCTATGGAATCCCCAGGCATATCTACTACACCTTTACATTTTTATTTATTTATTTATTTATTTATTGGTTAATCCTCACTAGAGGATATTTTTTCCCATTGATTTTTAGAGAGAGTGGAAGAGAGGGAAAGAAAGGGAGGAAGAGAGAGAAACATTGATGTGAAAGAAACACATTGATTGGCTGCCTCCCAAATGTCCCTACTGGGGCCCAGGGCCCAGAATGCAACCCCAGAATGCAACCTGTGATCCTTCGGTGTGGGGCCAATGCTCTAACCATTGAACCACTGGCCAGGTCACTTTTCTTTTTTAGTTACCTCCTCTTCACCTTGTTGATGAGGGAGAGATTCTCTTCCTAGTGTTATAGGGATGGCTAACCACATGACACCCTAAACTGGCAGGTAAGATTGACAATGTCTATTAGTCCCATCTACTCATAGCCTGGAGGAAGAGAATATCACACACCCATCAGGGCCACGAGAGGGTTGTACCAGGAGCTGTGGATGGCAGGTTTTGTAGAGGGTGAAGTGCCCCTGTTTCAAGAAGAATATGATTGGCTTGTTTGACTAATTCCAGGAGCTGAAAGGGAAATGAAGCCTGCTACTTAAAAATAGGTAGGAACTGCACCTGATCATAGTGATAAGGAAATTGTTTGGTTCGGGGACTTTAGCCACAGGAGCAGAGCAGGGAAGGGAATTTGTGGTTAGGATATTCAAGTTCATCTCAGTTTTCCCCAGGTGTCAAGGCACGCATAATATTGGGCTTTGATCTTACGCCTTATACCATACTCCCATGAAACCCCAGTGAATAAAATTTGTTTACATAGATGTGAACACAGAATATCTCTGAATTTTCTGAACTTTAAACACTCTATATGAAACTCCCTACATCCCTCACTTCTATTTTCTTCTCCAGTGGTTCTCCATAACCATTTTCCAAAACAGAACAAAAACCTTAGACTAAATTGTTTCTCTCCTATAGCATGGAAGAATGTTTTTAGCTAAGTCCTCCATTCGTGGTTCTTGAAATGCTAAAAGGAAAGAGGAACTATTTAGAAAATCCTCTCTGAAGATAGAAGCCAGTCTTAAAGGCTTTTGTCTAACCAAAAGGTCAAGTGCCCATCAGCTTTTGCCCTGAAGAGGTAAACATGGGAGTTTGTGTTGGGGTGAGGACTTGCAAGAACAGTGCAGGTTTTGGTGAGGATTAAGGAGCATTTGTCTAATGTTTCTCAACTATATATATATTTTTTTCTTAGAGTCTCTGTTCTATCCATAAGTTTTGAACACCGTGCATATGAATATAACATATCTTTATTATATACCCAGAAATCACTTTTAAAATTTTCTAGAGTCTTGGACTTTTCCCTCTACTTAATTATTTCCAGTATTTTTCCTTAAATGACTGTCTAGATCAGTGATGGCGAACCTATGACATGCATGTCAGAGGTGACACGTGAACTCATTTTTTTGGTTGATTTTTCTTTGTTAAATGGCATTTAAATATATAAAATAAATATCAAAAATATAAGTCTTTGTTTTCCTATGGTTGCAAATATCAAAAAATTTCTATATGTGACACGGCACCAGAGTTAAGTTAGGGTTTTTCAAAATGCTGACACGCTGAGCTCAAAAGGTTCGCCATCACTGGTCTAGACGGCTGTGCTAACCAGAGAGTTGGAGATTATAGGAGGGACAGAAAGCTGAATGGAGACTGTTAGAGTGTTTGGTGAGCAGAGGCAGGGATAAGGAATTCCTTTGGGTTCTATTGATTTTAAAGTGCTGTGAGACACCAAAGAAAAGGTCTAGTCTGGGTTCGGAAAAGGGGTGAATCTTGCAGGAAAGGATCGATAGTAGTCATAGCCACTATTTCCCAGGAGAGCACATATGAGAAGACAATGGAGCCCCAAGAACGTGAGAGGAAGTTTCCGTGAGCCTGTACCACTGAGAGAGAATGCACTAATATTTACCGCCCAGATTTTCCAGAGTAACCCTGAGTGAATACCCTGTTTCAGGGATCAAGTTGTTTATATACATGTGCCCTTGCTATTTTGATGTTCCCTCTCGGTCACCATCTGTTTGGACTTTACCAAATGAAACATTTTATTGTATTGTATGTCTCTTTGAACAAGTGCTAAAAAAATGTGTACAAACTGCCCTTTGGGTTCTCTAGCTATCTGATCCAAAACTCTCATCCAACTCATATCTCTACTTTGATATTGGCTCTTATATATTTCCAGAATATTCATTTAAAAATATCCATGGTACTGATAATGGAAGCTCCAAAAATGGGTCCATATCTCAGATATGCATGAAGAATATCTATAATGGCTTGATTCTCAAATTGAACATGTTATGCATCCTTGGTCCAACTGAGGAAGCATAGTTGTTAATATATATTTAAAACTGTGGGGGAAATACATTCTTTCTCACAGTCCTGAAAAAATTTGCTCTGGCAATTGGAATATTAAAATAACATTTTCCTAATTTTTTTCTCTGCTTCATATTTGTGAAATTTGCACAGACCTTCTAACATCGTGCATTTCTAGAATCCAACTTATAATAGCATTGCGGGAGTTCATTGATAGTCCCATATTACTCATAAGAAAAAGGAAACAAGAAATAGTGCACCATGTACTTCGTTTTGAACATGTTAACTAAACATTACAAGAGCAGATTAGAAAAGCAATCCCTTTATTTAGTTAAGTAATTGGCCACTTGAATCTCTAAAGATCCATTATTGTAACATGAACCACAAGATTTCCACTAAGAGTCTTAAATGATTCAATAAAAGGTTATGTTTATATACATTAAAAACACTTGAAAGAATAATATTAACATTGACTCTCAAAAAATGCCTACACTTGCCCAGTGCAAGGTATGTTTCTAGAAAATACGCTGCTTTTGACATCAATATTCTTCTAAATGTTCAGCAGTTATAACCATTAAAAAATCATGTTCAATGTATTTTAATTTAATTGTAATAGAGAAGCCAGTGTTGAGTTCATTGATATTGTTTAATGCCGTGCTGCTAATATTGGCCATTCAATTCATAGATGCAGAAAGCCTCCAAAGTATATAACCAATGTGTTATTTCAGCACTGTTATTTTTAATCTGGCAAAGTACGTATTAATAAGAAAGGGGTTTCTCACTATTCTTTTCATTCCATTCCTAGCAGACAAATTGATACATGTAGTTGAACTTGCAGAATCACTGTGCACTTTGCTAGTATAAAAAAATATGAAATCTTATTTACTATGGAAAACTCTAGATCACTAAATATATTACTATATGTAATAGAACTTGGTTTAAGGGTTTTTATAGTCTCAGAGTACCCTTCTCAGAGTACCCTTCTTACTGTTACTATATAATGATGTAATGAAATATGTCACGTGAGTTAAGAGTTATAGAAGTCAGAAATAAAAAAAATAAATAAATAAAGCCTCTAGTTGAACATATAAAAACCCTATGACTTTTGATTTTTGATGAACATCTAATCGTATTTTAAAGAACTCAATGTGTTCTCTTAGAGCCAGGTTAGTATATCCTGTTTCTTTCTTTATTTATTTTTAGTTTTTAATCCTCATCAGAGGATACGTTTTTATTGATTTTAAGAGAGAGACACATTGGTGAGGGAGTGTAGAGAGCGCCTGGGAAGGCACATGGGCATTTCTTTAATTATTGTCAGCTGAATCCAGTGGCGTTGGTAAAGCTACGTCCTGGGAACACACTTTGCCAAAAGGCAGGAGTGTTGTCAGCTTGACCTTCAGCCCAGGTGCCAGGGGGTGGGTTTTGTTATTTAAATCCAGCCAAACACCAGGAATGAATATGACTCGGGCCCACCCAAGAATGTACACAATCTCCTTTGTCTTGACCTTTAGTAAAACTCCCTGTTTTTTGCTGTATAAAATAAACACGCTGTATTGGCTCTGGGTAAGGGTCTGTGCTCCAGCCAAGTGAGCCACACTGGCCAGGGCAAGAATGATGTCATATTCTTGCAACTGGGTTGAGTCCAGGTCTCTTGCTTCTGGCCAGAGTGGGTGGGGGGGAAAAGTACTTCCTGACCTATCTTCGGAACTTTTTTGATGCTTTTTAGGGACCATGAGCTTAAGTTATCAGCATCACACAATAAAAATAGACCGAACCGCTGGGTAACTGCTTGAAGGTAAACAGCCAAAAAGCTTTAAACCCAATGCGCATCAGACTGTGTCAGAAGAAATAAGTAAAACCTTTGTTGTTACTAAGCTACTCAGTTTTCATGCTTTATTTTTAGTCACAGCATACCTTAGGCCATCCTGACTAATCCACAAATTGGTGTTATCTGAGGGTTACTGCTATGATAAAGACCTAAAATGTTTGTTATAGGTTTAGAGATCAGGTGATGGACAGAAAGAAAAATGACTTTAAAATTAGAAAGATGATGATGATCCATATTATGCGGAGGGAAACCTTTGGGAAGACTGTTGTAGGCAGTAACTTGAAAGGCAGACTGTCTTTTCAGCTAGAAACACTAGGGGATACGGTGGGGAAAACAAATCAAAGGATTAGTACATTTTGAACAGTATTGACTGCTTTTAACAAAGTATTGCCATCCAAGAGAGAAACGTGGGCGTAAAATGAACATTTTACAAACAGAATAAAAGAAAATAGTCTCACATCCCATGCCTTGTAAAGGGGGAAAAGCTATAGATTTTAGGCTCCCAGCATTCTGTGATGATATTTTAAAAGGATTAAACAACGATGATCTAGGGAAATGACCCAGCTGAATAAAATCAATCAAGATTAAAATTAATAAGTGTATGTACAGCTTGAGATAATTTTATTGCCAAATATGTTTTAACTGAAGAAGCCTTTGACTGTTGCAGAATTACAATAACAAATGGATAATAATAATAAAACTTTGAGACCCCAATTTCCCTTCAGCATGAGGCAGACTTTGAAGGCAGTACAGCCCCAACGGAGGTATTCTCTCTAACATTCACTGCAGATGCTGCCAGGAAGAGAAGTGGATGAGGAGTAGTCTCCAAAAGAGTGGGTCAGAGGCCACAGAGAAAGTGGAAAATATTATTTCTCCTAGGGAGATAAATGAGAACCTAACCCAGGCCCCTCTACCCCATGCTCAAGGTAAGTGACTTTCAGAAAGTCTCCCCAGTGGGATTTCAGAATTGTAATGGGCAAGTGTCCCCTTCATGTCTTTTATTCTTTCCCTTTCTGAATGGGAAATTGTATTCTATGTTCCAACATCGGCAGTGTGTGTGTGTGTGTGTGTGTGTGTGTGTGTGTGTGTGTGTGAAGAGAGAGTGGAGGAGAGAGATAACTTGTTTATTTAGTTCATAAGTTGCAGAAGAGTAAGAGCAAAGCTGTAGAGATGAATTCATGCCAGGAAAACATTCTCGCCTAAATTATTGATTTACTTTAACATACATAATTAATTAAAAACTTCATTCTCCCTGGAAAATGCATGAACAAAAACAGAATAATATATTTTTTAATTTTCTTCTTTTTTATGTATTTATTTTATTAAATATATCTTTATTGATTTCTGAGAGAAGGAAGAGGGAGAGAGAGAAACATCTATGATGAGAGAGAATCACGGATCGGCTGCTTTCTGCACACCCCCTCCCCCACACTGGGGATTAAGCCAAAAACCTGGGCATGTGCCCTGACTGGGAATGGAACTGTGCCCTCCTGGTTCATAGGTCAATGCTCAACCACTGAGCAACACCGGCCCTGCAATAGTATAAATATTAATGTAACAAAAAATTGACATATATCCAAGTTCATATCAAAAGCAAAATGTACTTGCCTTTCAGAGTTCAAAGCTTTATTGGCAAATTCATGGTCCCTTGGCCCCTCTCTAGCAGTGTCATAAATATATTTGGATTAAAGCTTAGTATAAGGACACACCTCTGTATTTAGATATTAATTGGAAGGGCATCTCTTCCCTCCTATAATCTTTGCAAATTATGCTCTCCAAGGAGGGAGGGGGAGGCAGTAGTCTGTACTTACTTATTCTTTAATGCACATACATGATCTATCTCAAAGGGGAAAAAAAAAGCCCTCCATGCCAAACAACCCTATATGGAATGTGTCGGCTCACAAGATGTTCCCTGGCATATTCATGAATCAGACGTAACTTTTCTTGTTTATGCTATCCTTTGCCAACAAAAAAATTTTAATGCCACTCCCACATGTTTTCAACTTTGTGTGATCATGTGCCCGCTGTGAGGCAAAGCCTCTCTTTCATTCCCCTAAAGGACTCTCTGCTATCTAGCAAAACAAACAGACCAAAAAAAAAAAAACTATCGCAAAGTGGGCGCTTAGTAAATATTTACTGAGTTAATTAATAAATGATCATTTGATGTAAGCCTGAGGAGCTTTTCCATGTTTATCTCTCATTACATATTTTCTGATAGACCCTATTGGGGAATGCTGCTAATGTGTTAATTCAGATATAAATGACAATTTAAATGTCATATGAACAAGCCAAGAAGAATTGTAACTGAAATTATATCAGAGTTTTCTTAGTTTGTAAATGATGATGTATATAGAAATTTCTCGTGAAGCCTTTAAGTGGTGTTTGTTATTTCTATATATGACCACAATGCTGAATGTGCCATTAGCATTGCATTGGAATCCCAAGCTGAATATGACAAAATGACACAATATGACAAAATGCATTTTTTGTTCAGGAGAATATGACATAAACTTGCACTCTCTAACCCGTGGACATAGACAACAGTGTGGTGATGGCCAGAGGGAAGGGGGTTGGGAGCTGGGTAGAGGGGAACAAGGGGGACGGAGGAAATGGGGACATCTGTAATAGTGTCAACAATAAAAGAAAGAAAAAGAAAGAAAAAACATTGAAATTAAAATAGAAACTATAAATATACTGTTCTAGTTTGTTTTATTTAGATTTCCATAAGATTGTTTTCACTTATTCATTTTTATAGTGATTGGCATGCTTTTGGGGAATTTTATTTGCCCAAAATTAATGGCTTTAATTAATTAATTAATGCATGGCTTCTATTAATACACCATTCTTCACAAAACATATAAAAAGTTTTAATTCCAAGAATGCAAAGATAGAATAATATGCTATATGGTAAAATTGCCAGTTGTATATAATGTATAGTAAGACAAAAACTTGTCAGAGTGATAAAAAGAAAATAGGACTTCTGTTTAAAATATTGAGGTACAATAAAAATTAAAAACATTACTGATCTCTGACCGGTGTGGTTCAGTTGGTTGAGCGTTGACCTGTGAATCAGGATGTCATGGTTCCATTCCTGGTCAGGACATCTGCCTGGGTTGTGGGCTTGATCCCCACTGTGGGGCATGCAGGAGGCAGCCAATCAATAGTTATCTCTCATCATAGATGTTCCTATCACTCTATCCCTCTCCATTCCTCTCTGAAATCAATAAATACATATATTTTTTTTAAAGAACAACATTGCTGAATATTTTTTTCAGTGTTGCCTGATTTTAAAAAATCTCATTATAAAAGGTCAAATTTTCACCTTCCATAATTTCCATTTGGTTTCTAAAATAGGCAATCATTTGATGGACAGCTGTATCTTAATAATAGGAACTTGGGTTTATTTTAGAGGCCATATGATGTTTTTGCTAATGTTACATTTGCTCAAGGATTATATGTGGTGTCTTATTTGACAAATCAACAAATTGCTTACATGATTGCAATATTCTTCAATGACAATTTCACAAAAATACATCAAATTATAGCATTAATAACTGTCATCAATAACTGGCATCAGACTCTTAATCATCAATATTCTATTTCAGAACACTTATTTATGTACAAATCAATCTTAAATATAGGTAATTAATAGGGAAATGAACAATGTAAGAAATAGATTTCTGCTAATTAAACAAAACAAATTTGTGATAAATAGACCTTAAGATATAAAATATACCAGATTAAAACTTTAAATAAAATAAAAATAGTTTAAATAAATTGTGATCTCTTTATTATCGAATTCTAGATTGAATTGTTTAAATTCATGAACCATCACAAATTAGAAAATTTCAATTAGGCAGATAAACTAGAAAACCATGGGTCATTTACCAAGGAGCACAACCTAATAAAGTCCTGTTGAACACCTATGGTCTTGGATGATTTAGTCACACACACACACACACACACACACACACACTTTGTGAAAGAAATATACACTTTGTGAAAGAGCTACTATATTTTCCCTGCAAGAGTGAAAAAAAACCTCTAAAATACTACTCTGAATGATATAACATTAATAAATTGTGAATCTAGACTAATAAATTCTGTATGGGATGGAGTTTATGCCCGATCTATTTGACAATAATTATTGTCATAGAGACTCTGACTAAAAACATTCTTTAAGTTATGAAGCCATATGTTGAACTTAACTACAGTAGCTAGTTGAAGTGGAAGTAGAATTTTGCCTCTGACAGCTGCAAACAATTAACTTATCCACAGTTCAAGATTAATAAATTATTGAAAAGAAAATATGTATATTAATGTCTTTCTGAGATAACTATGCCTAATGACTTTAATTGAAGATACATTTAGTATGATAAAGCAAGAAAAAAGAACCACACATACACATTTTAAGAAAAATACATTCCTTTGTATTAAATATGACAACCTCCTAATTAATATTTCCCAAAGAACTTTGTTGCTTTATCATGTTAATCTTTAGCATATTTTAATCTACTGTTCTAAAAATTAGAGAAATCCTTAAAAATACATGATATTTATGTGATTTTTTCAATCAATGTACAATACAGGAATGGAAATCAATGACATCTAATGGTCTTCTGGAGAGAATGAAGGCCTGAGAAGATTTCAGGTAGATACACTATTGTGGTTACAATCTGGCATCTGAAGTTCAAAGTGAAGACAGAACGTTGAACCACTCACACGCAGATGGACACGAAACAAGGAAGGGAAATCACAAAGAGGCCAATATTCCTTCTCACATGAAATGACGCCTGGCTTGAAGACTTGTCAGCAGACTAGAGGTCAGTCATCGACTCCAGCACAGCTCCTGGACTGTTGTCTCTCCCACCATCTACAGGACTCCTCTTAGAAAAAAGGCTCAGTAGTCCTTCATATTCCCTAGATCTTCACCTCAGCCCACTATCTCTTCTTCCGATTTATTTCTCTCTAGTTATTTAAGATGTGAAGACTTAAAAGATTCTGATTCTGTCCTATAATGCTGAGATTGGATGCTGCATTGGAAAATCTATATTGGAGCCCATCCATAACACTAACAACAACAATGAATGGTTTGCCCCCCCACTGAAGGTCTATAATACCAGTCATTAATAACAAAATAGTCAGCCTCTCCTCTCTGGAGGAGAAGAGGGACACTTTTCCTTTCTGGTGACTTATAATCTCACGTAAATTGTTGTTAGTAGAATATTTATTAATTTCTGTAAGTTGATATGGTATTGGTCATCATTTCCAGATACTCAATTATTTATGGGGTGTGTTTCTGTGTAGGTTACAATACAATAACAATGATGGTATTATTTTTCCTTTTCAATCTATAAACCAACCATTTTCTTATTTTATAATATTAATAAAAATTCTAATATTGTACTAACTGCTGCATAGTTGTTCTCTTTCTAAATTTAATGAGAATGACTCTAATTTTTTTCATTAAATGTAGTATTTGCTATAAGTTAAGGTGGTTGCCTTATAGTCACATTTTCTTAATATGCTTTTAAATATAAACGGAAGTTTATCAATTGCTCTTTTCCTGTCATTTAGTCTAGTCATGTGATAGATTACATAAAAAAAATTTTTAAATGATGTTGAAGTATATTTTCACTTACAGGATAAACCTTATGGGATAATAAATTGTTTTAATACATTATTGGGTTCAGTTAGTAAATATTTGTTTTATTTAGGATAACTGTGTGTATGTTCACAAATGAAATGGAAGTAGAATAAGAGTGGGGATCAGGGAGAAAATGAAAAGTACAATGAAATAAAGTTAAACAAATGAGAGCGGCCTTACACTGATTGCTAATGACAATATTCAGTGAGCTGTAGTGCTGGTTTACCGCTACTCTTAAACATGGTGATAAGTAAAAAATCACAAAGAATACATAAGCAACACAGTGGTGTGTAAGAAGAGGTGCAATTAACTCACAGCAAAGAGTAAAGCATGTTTTAAATAGATGTAATGGCAATGAATTACATATACCAATTATTTACATACATACTGAGATCAAACATGATGTAGCAATTTTTCCTTGCATTTTTGTGGAACCAATGTAAGAGTACAGACTTTTTGTCTAATAGGCTTCATTGTACTTTTATAATCAATATTGGATGATGATGTTCAGGATCTCCTCCCCTAAAAATGAGTCCTATTATTCAGCAAACTAATTGGTTTAAGAATGCAGCCTATATTGAGGTTGTTCTTGTCAGGGTTTTGTTTTTGTTTTCTTTTTTATTTTAAATATATTTTTACTGATTTCAGAGATGAAGGGAGAGGAAGAGAGATAGAAATATCGATGATGAGAGAGAATCATTGATTAGCTGCCTCTTGCATGCTCCACTCTGGGGATCTGGGATCGAGCCTGCAACCCAGGCATAGACCCTGACAGGGAATCAAACCATGACCTCCTGGTTCATAGGTTAACGCTCCAGCACTGACCCACGCCGGCCAGCCTTTTTTTGTTGTTTTCTTCAAAACAAACAAACAAAAAAACACCAAGGAAGTCTGCAGAATTTGGCCAGACTCCTGCATGGTTTTGGAAAATAGACTTTCTTTTGGAATGAAAGCCTAACATCGTTGACCAGATCAAGTCCCACTACATAAGAGCCATTTAAGGAAGATAGAAGTTAATTATACACATGAGAACTTGGTTTCAGTGCTAAGGTTAGAACTGTCTGCTGGAAAATCTGAGAGAGTAGAAAGCATACAGAGGTGGGAAGATTGTGCACTGGATTATTTATATTACTTTTCCGTTTCCCTTCCTCCTTTTTTGTCTCACACCTTTCCACTCCCCTTTTTTCATTTGTATTAAGTAATAATAGCCTGTAGCAGTCAGTATCTGTCTAAACATCACTAGAATTGTATCTTTAGATAAAACCCAAGCTTCTTAAAAATTTACAAATCAATCTTGGTCCAGAATTTTGGAATGCCATCTAGTAGCCAATAAAAGCTACCAGAGATTAAAACATAGATTAATAAATAGTAGGACTTTTTTTCTATAAATGATTTTTTGGTATTTTAAGAGAAAGCAATAGTCCTATTGTAAACTATTTTCATAAGAATATAAGATAGGTTTATATAAAATTTAAGCATGGTATATAAATTAGAACAATATGCCAACCATGTTAGTATATGCAAAACCAGGTTCAATTTTTATTGTAAGACTCCAAGTCATGAAAATCTATGAATACCTTATATCTTAAGTTAAAAAATAGTGGCTAATTTTATTCCCTGGGGATTATAATTTAAATGTCACATCTGTGTATGACTCAGAAGTTATTTGAACTTTATTCCTCTCTAGTCCGATTGTTACTTTACATTCTTAACACCTTTGCATTTCGGTCCCTGAAAAGACTTGAAAGATCTCCAAGATATATCATTAAGGGAGGAAAAACAGTGTGTGCACTACACTATGTATAAAGAAAGGGGAAATAAGAATACATATTGATACTCATTTGTATATGCTTCAAGAAACTCAGGGAGAATAAAGACAGGAATTATACATTAGAAATGTATATGAGCAGTTATGTGTAGGACTGGGATAGATAATGTCTAGATGGAAACAGGGATAAACGAAAGACTTTTTGCTGTACATCTTTCTATGGTTTATTATTTTTGAACCTTATGAATATATTACCAAACAAAATCACTTTTCATTTGTTGTAAGCTATTATCCAAATAACCCACATTTTCAAAGGCAAACTTTTTTCCAGATAATGCAAATATTAAAAGATCATCCTTAAAGAAAATATATAGTTATATGGGTAAACTTGCCATAAATCTTATTTATCTGGTTTTTTCTCTCCCAAATTCCCTAGTAAGAAACTCATTTTACTCACTTCAAGATTAATATACTTCCTATAACTTTACTATAAGCTTTTAAACATGACCTTAATTCATAAACTTTTAGTTTGAATAAGAAAACCAAAACACACCAAAATTAGAAACTCCAGTTGTATTCTAAGCAGGAAAGCCAAGATATGCCAATTTCTAAAAATAGAAATGCAGAGTTTACTTGAAACGAAATTACTCATTCTTCCCTGTTGTTTTTGTCCTTTTGAGTAATTTGGATGGGTCATGAAATGAGATCAAAGTTAGACTTTGGAAGGTTACCACAAAGTATTGTCAACTTACTATACTGGGACTATGGATACCAAACAATAAGTGGGGAACTCCCTCCATACCTCATACACACACATGTACACAGCCCAGACAATGAAGACATTCATCTATACACACTAACCTCGAATAGCAAAAGAAGATACCATTGATATTTTTCTTGGAACTAAATAGTATACAATTATTGTTGCAATGGAACACAAACATCTCTAGCAAGCTACTTCAATATGGAGATTCCACTAGAATGAACTTAGGTTATCTGCCTGTGATTAATTGGGTATGATTTAAACAAACAACAAACAAGATAAAACAAAGACAACAAAATTGGAGTTTAGACACCTCCATATGCCAGTCGTGAAACTCAGAAAATTAAGCTAATCAATATATTTATTAACTAATTTTAAATAGCTATAGATATGATGTCAAGGCTGGGGGAAGGAGACATATGTAATACTCTTTGTAATACTTTAAGCAATAAAACAAAATTTAAAAAAATAAAAATAAATAAATAAATAGCTATAGATATGATTATAAAACATACTGAACATTTGAAGATTAACCTGATTCTATTGTCCAGCTACAAAAGTTTTTAAGTTCTATAAATAAAAATAAACTGTTCATCAAACTTTGAAAATTTATATGCCTAAGGACTTGACTTCTAAAAAACAGAATACTATATAATGAAAGAGTAATATGCAGATTGACCCCTAATGGTGGAACAACCGGTTGCTATGATGCGCACTGACCACCAGCGGGCAGACACTCAACGCAGTGTGCTTCGACAGAGTGCACACTGCTCAGCCAGAAACTGGCTCATGGTTGGCCAGCACAGTGGCAGTGGCAGGAGCCTCCCCTACCTCTGCAGCAGCACTAAGGATGTCTGACTAATGGCTTCGCAGGGAGCGGGCCTAAGCTGTTAGTTGGACATTCCCTGAGGGCTCTCAGGCTTCCAGAGAGATGTCTGACTGCCATCTTAGGCCCGATTCCCCGAGAGCGGGCCTACACCATTAGTCAAATGTTCCCCGAGAGGTCTCGGATTGCGAGAGGGCACAGGCCAGGCTGAGGGACCCCCTGAGTGCACAAATTTTCATGCACTGGGCTTCTAGTAGTTAATAATTACTTAGGTATTTACCCCAACACTTCAAAGTTGAGAATCGTGCTACCATAATATTAGTATTTTATATCTTGAATACATTTCTTCCTAGTGACACCTTTCACATAATCTGGATGTGAAACTGTAAGGTAGAAAGAAAATATTTCTTTGCTTCTGTAAGAAGAGTTTCCTGTGCACTTTCCAGCATGCATTGCAACAACTATAGAGATTGATTAAAATCAATGGAATTTTAAGTTTAACATATTACTTCTAAAGAGAACATAAGTTGATGTAATAAAATAATAATAATATATGCTCATGTAATTAATAGAGAAAATAAAGTTGATTCTTATTTGTTTGTTTTCTAAATCCTCACCCAAGGATATGTTTCCATTAATTTTTAAAGAGAGAGGAAGGGGAGCGAGGGAGAAAGAGAGAGAGATCAATCAGTTGCCTCATGTACACACCCAGACCAGGCAGGGATCAAACCCACAACCTAGGTATGTGCCCTGAACTGAGAATCAAATCCGAAAACTTTTGGTGTACAGGAGGACATTTTAAGCAACTGAGCCACCCAGCCAGGCTAAAGTTCATTATTTTTTTAACTAAAATACTCAATTTAATAATTAACAGTAAACCAAGATAGGGGTTAACCAAAACCTTACTCTTTAATTACAAAAGCAAAAATTGAACTATGCTTAAGAGTATACAAAAATACACAGTACCTTTAGACAGGTGCTGTCAACTGATGTGCTAACAATTTGTTTTTAAGAGTCATTAGCAGGAAGAAGAAGACACTAATTCTACCAAAACTAATATTTATTTCACTCAAGATTACACATAACTAACTGGGTTTCTAAGCCTCTTCTATGTGGAATACCAAGTTATCCTTACCTGGAAAAAATTAGATTTTTTTTTCTGGATAAATACAAAAACTAAAAATAAAACCTTAATCCTAAAGAAAGAAAAAAAAAGGTTGCTTAATAGTGTTTGAAAATAATAATCTGTAAACTTCCTTTGCTTTATTCACAATCCTTTTCTCTCCTTCCCGTATTCAAACTATAGTACTTAAAAGCTAGGTAACTGGTAAGACCTTCTTACTTGTCTTGTTTGTGGCAGCAATGGGCCCAGGCAAAAGTGATCAATTTCGCGGACTCTCTTGCAACTAGCAGTAAGCATGGGACATAGTTCTAGGGTGTGTGTTCTTTTCCTGGCTTTCTCTTTGAATAAAATGGTGGGAATCCAATGGTTCTTTTGAAATAAACTCTAAGATGATAAAGCAGTGAGCTGGAAAAAGATAGCAGCCCTGTGCTGCATACCTCTAGACTTCCTCCAAGTCAGGCATACGTTATTGTGTTGTTTTTGGACAAACAAGGCCAAGTGTCATACTCAAAACTAATACAGTGTTCCTCGCTGCGCCACCATGCCTGTACCTTTAGCACAGCACATTTTTCATAATGATAATTACCAATTCATTTAATTAGATCAGATTTTTACATTTCATAGAGCAGTAATTGTTTCTTTCATAAATCAGGCAGTAAAAAGTCTTAACATCAAACCGACTCTTAACATTCCATAAATAAAATGAGAGGTATTTTAACACATACACAAAAAAAGTATGTCACAATTTGCAAAAAACAATTTAGCTTTATGAAATATTTGTAACACTGTCGTTCTAAAAGTGCTTAAAACTTCTTTTATAAATAAGTGTGAACCTATCTACACATCATTTTTCTGGGAATCATTGCACTGAGCTATACGTTTCATAGGGAAGGCCACTACATTGTTCTCCTTAGCACAACATACGACAATGTGTTCAAGATATAGTTCTCAAATGATTTACTCATACAAACAATATTCCACACCCAAAGAGAAAAAACGAGAAAATTATCTTTTTTTTATTTACCAGAGTCACGTGAAAATAATTAAAAGTGTTCTTTGCTGATCAATGCAAAACTGAAAAGGATCAAGTCCCTTGGATTGTTTATAAACTCTCATCATTCTGAGAAGGAAAGCCCATCATCTCTTGATCGGCTCCAAATCTAGCTCCTTCACTGACAGGAAGCAGAGTCTGTTAAGGGCCCAGGTTCTAGTTCACCGCCTACAACAGCACCTTACTCTCTGAGCTTCCCTCTAGGCCTTCAGTTTCCTCCTCTGACAGAGAAGGGGTTGCACCAGATGATTTTGTAATCGTTTTCACCCTGGCCTGCTATGATTATATATCCAACATAATCTTCTTACTGTGTGGTTTAAGGCTTCTCTGTCCTTTTCCAACCTCAGAGGAATTGGGGATCACAGTCTCTCCGAGCTTGAAAATCATTACTAAATTTATCTGCTGTATCCTTAGGCAACCTGAATAACCTCATTTCCTGTATTTTTTTTTCCTATGCCCCTTAACTAGAGTCTTAAATTAAATATAACGGCCTAAGAAGTTATGAATAGTACAATGGGAAAAGGTAGTGGTGCTTCCTACATTTTACATGTCCCAGTACTTTGCTTGTGGATGATATGGGTAGTAGAGAGAATTGGTAGTCACTATTGAAATGCTCTCCACTAACATGTAAAATACTGCATTAATATGCAGGCATGTGTGTATTTCCATTATTCATTTTGAAAATGCCACATGAGGATGACTCAATGTTGTTCTGTAATTCTGCTCTAGAAAAATAGTTTATTCTCAAAACATTAGGGATAATATCCATGGAAGTTTTGAACATCTTAAAAAGAGAGGGAGACAACGAGAGATAATGAGAACAGCTCAAGAATGAGGTTTGTTTATCTTACTATTCCCTTAGGATATCCCCCCACTTCTAGTGTAATAAATGAAGAGACATTATTTATTTGTTCTTAAGTCTTTGGACAGAGGCCCTCAGAGCTCAACAATAAGATCTCAAAGCGTGAAGATAATTAATCTAACTGAAACTCATTTAGAAATATCAGCGACATCAGAGAACAATAGCCAGCTAATTGGGGTGAAGAGATGCCATGCAGATGAACAGCTCTGGGCTTTGTCGTATCTGAGATCTGTGGAGGCAGGACAAAATGCATACTAATGAATCCAAAGGAGATCAAATATTCCTTAGAATGCACCTTCTCTGGGGCTGTTTTCCTTAGCTGATGTTGTGTCTTTCTCCTGTTTGTTTATACAAACACAGACATGGAAGGTGCTGAATTTCTCTCTGGTATTTCTTTCCCCCCTCAGGCTTCCTCTCTACATCAAAGGACAGCACCACAGTCAAAGGGGGAACTAAGCTATTTTCACAGCAGAGAAAAAGGTAGCACTAGATACACCTGTAAAACTGTCCCTCAGCAGTCCAAGTCATCCCTTCACTTCTAACACATTCAGTATTCTCCCAACAAACATTCTAACTGAAAATTACCAGCATCTAGCTCAGTGCTAGGACCAATATAGTTCTATTATTTATTTACATTGTGATCACCAGCATTTATGTGCATATAAAATCAGGATGCCTCTGGGATTCTAAAACCCTGAATATAAACTTCCTTTTCTGCATCTGTAAAGTGGGAATAACATTAACCTATACCATAGATAGCTGCTGAAAGAAATAACAGCCTACGCAAAGTAAAATAGTACCTATTTTATGGATTGCTTTAAGGATTTAAATGAGATCCTATGTGTAAAGTGCCCACAGTGTGTGCTCTATGAAGTGTTGCTAAATAAAATAAAACATTAATCAGCGTTCAACAACTATTACCTAGTAATCTTTTGATCATAATGCCACTGGTTTTGTCTCTAATATTGATGACAGCCTGTATTTTCAAGCAGTCTTGGTCTAGTGCAGAATAAAAAAAAAACCTAGATTATTTTAAAATAATTACATAATACAAGGCACAGAGCATTAGGGAAGCCCCACACAGGTGTACTCATATTTTAGCCTTGTTCTTGGCTTATTTTTTTTTTAAAGAAAGTCAGTAAAGTGTCCATTTGTTGAGCCATGTAATCATGGTCTTTTTTGGATTTTTCTGAATCTTTTGTCCGAAAAGCCAAAACTGGTACAGTAGCTAGAGGTTACAAGGGAAGACAATATTACCTGTGTCCAAATAAACCTGAAGAGGCAACGGTAACAGTGAAAGTGTCAAGAGATTTCAAGCATGAGGAACGCAGTGCTCTGGTACAAAAGATTCACACAGGTGTATGGCCCCAGGCAAAGGAAGGGAGCTTATTGAACCCCTTTTCTAAAAAAGAAACAGCTGGAACATAGAGAAGCAAGATTATTTTTTATGAGGACAGGTGCTGTTACCTTTGTTGTTACAAATTTTCAACCTGACTTACTTCTCAGAAGTTTTTTTTTTTTGTTCTAAAATGGCTGGGCATTACTGGGGTCTGGCGAACCTTTTGAGATTGGTGTGTCAGCATTTTGAAAAACCTTAACTTAACTCTGATGCCGTATCATATATAGACATTTTTTGATATTTGCAACCATAGTAAAACAAAGACTTATATTTTTGATATTTATTTTATATATTTAAATGCCATTTAACAAAGAAAAATCAACCAAAAAAATGAGTTCGCGTGTCACCTCTGACACGCGTGACATAGGTTCGCCATCACTGGCCTAGAACCACCATGGCCCCAGCAATCAGAAAGTAATAGTGTGAGCACTGGTGTATGTAGGTCAGGGCCTCCACGAAGCATTTTATACTCCCAAATGGTCGCTCTATCCCCTAATGTTCAGGCCAGGCAACATCAGAATAAAAATCACACTTCCAGGTCCTTCCTGAACATAAAGAACTAGAACTGGTAAGATAGAAAGATGTGATCTGGAAAATTACCTGAGGGTCATTTTGATACTTTGTCAAATGTCGCCATGGTTCCAGATTCACACTGTGTAGTCATTGCCCCTCTGGTACATGAAAAAGACAAATGTGAAGGTTAGCCAGAAAGTGATAGTAACTTATTAACCTAAATTTTTAGATAAATGCTCATTAAATTTTAAAAATGCTTTGAAAATTACTTTAACATCCCAATTAAAACTCTTCTAATTAAAAAAAAGTTAATAGACATATAAATTCTGTTCAACTTCCTTATGAAGAGTTTAAGGTATGAAAATAATCTTAATAAAAGAAAAATCCACATTAGCGACTTTTTTAATAACAAATTAATCATTCATCGTAGAGTATCCATTTAATGCTGTAAGCACATTAAGCAATGTCAGATGTAAGACAATCTCTGTGGGCTACATTTCCCTTAATGGATTTTGATGGCAAGCCATGGAGTAATTCTAATTCATGTTTATGTCCCAAAGGACACAGCCCAGGGAGTTATCAAGTTAAATGCAAGTAATCCTAAAATACTTTTAGTATTTAAAACTGGTGTGATATTGAAATTTGGATCTCAAATTAAAGGATTTGTTTAAAGTGCATATCAAATATCCATTTGCTGTTAGTTTCCTCAATATCAAATACCACTTTAATTTCAAAGGCCAATATATATTTCTAAATATGTAAGTGTATTTATGAATGTATTCATATAATATGTATATAAATATGTGCTACCTGTATTTCAGACAAATAATTTGGACAAAGTATGAAGACATTAAATTTATAAAATTCACTTTGCTGATATTTTATGTCAAGGATTAAGTGATAGGTATCATTTGTCAGTATCAACATTATTCAATATACTAAAGTGATTTCTTATTCTAATTTTCAAAATATACAATATTTAAGGCAATGATCATGTGGGCTTTAACCTCATTTAAGTTAGTTTTTGACAGTGGAACCATAATAAAATGTGCTCATTAATTTAGAATGCTTTATATTCTCTCTTCAACTCACTGGGAAAAATTCTTGTCAATGTCACCTATAACCTATATCCGTGAGTCTCAAAGTGTGGTCCCCAGGCAAGCAGTAACAATATCATCAAGAAACTTTTTAGAAATGTGCATTCCTGAGCTCCTCTTAGAATTATTTCATCAGTCACTCTGGTATCTAGCGACCTGTGTTTTAGTGTGTCCTACAGGTGTGCTTGATGCACACGAAAGTTTGAAAATCAGGCCCTGTCAAAAGCTAATGGTCAATGTCACATCTTCATCTTATTTGACTTTCATAAAAAAAATTTATAATGGGCCACTTTCAACTTTAAAGATTCTTATTTAATTATGAAATATTTCAAAATAAAAAGGTACAAATAATAACATGAAATACTCATGTCCTCATCACTGCAATTTAACACACATTAAGTTTTGCTATATTTGATTCAAATGATTGTTTAAAAAAATGCTTTAGAGTTCAAAACCAATGCCTTCCCAATACCTTTCTATTATTTTTAAGGTAATCACTATGCTAAATGTATGTGCATCCATTCTATTCACGTTTTTATTTCTTTAATAACTTTAATGCCTATGCATATGTCCACAAATGTGCAATGCTGTTAGTTTTAAATTTTTAGATAAATACATTTTTGTAACTTGCCTTTCACTCAAAATTGTGTTTTTGAGATCAGACTGTGAATATGTGTCATGATTTAATGCATTCTTTTAAGTATTACATATTATACATTGCTTTATCCATGGTTTCCTTTCCATGGTTTCAGTTACTTGCTGTCTATCATGGCCCAAAATTATTAAATGGGAAATTCTATAGATAAACATTTCATAAATTTTAGATTGCATGCCATTTTGAGTAGGGTGATGAAACCTTACACCATCCGATCCTTCCTGCCAGTACATGAGTTATCCCTTGGTCCGGCACATCTACACTGTTTGTGCTACTTCCCTGTCCGTCACTTACAGCCCTTCCGGTTATCAGATTTACTTCCACAGTCACAGTACTTGTGCCTGAGTAACCCTTACCGTAGTCTACACTATGTCACAACGCCTATGTCACTCACTCACTTCTCCTCACGTGGACATTTTATCCTCTCACATCACCACTCGAAAACGGTGATGCCTTCCTTGACTGGTGCTCAGTTGGTTGGGCACCGTCTGGTGCACCGAAAGGTTGCCTATTTGATTCCCTGTTAGGACAAATGCCTGGGTTACAGGTTCAACCCCCAGTAGGGGGTGTGCAGCAGGCAGCCAGCTGATGTTCGCGCTCTCACTCTCCTTTCCCCCTCTCTCTAAAAATCAATGAAAAATATTTTTTTTTAAAAAAAAGAAGAGTCACCCGGCTAGCGTGGCTCAGTGGATCAATGTCGATCTATGAACCAGGAGGTCACAATTCGATTCCCCATCAGGGCACATGCCTGGGTCGCAGGCTAGATCTCTTGTGTGGGGTGTGCAGGAGACAGCTGATCAATGATTCTCTCTCATCAGTGATATTTCTAGCTCTCTCTCCCTCTCCCTACCTCTCTGAAATCAATAAAATTATATATATATATTTTTTTTTAAAAGGGTGAGTACAATACAATAAAGTATTTTGAGAAACAACATTCACATAACTTTTATTAAAACATACTATTATAATTGTTCTATTTTATCATTGTTATTATTATTCTCTTACTGTGCCTAATTTGTTAATCAAACTTTATCATAGGTACATATGTATAGGAAAAAAACATACTAGATATAGGTTTTGGTACTATCTGCAGTTTCAGGCATCCCTTGGGGATCTTGAAACATACACCCTGAAAATGAAAGGAGATTACTATATTATGAGTAATTATTTATCAATTTTTAATCAGTTCTCCACTGATGGAAATCATTTTTTCTGATAAATAATGCAACGATATGCATTCTTTTTTTTGCAATATGCATTCTTGAACCCTGTCTTTGTACATGTATAATAATTCCTAAAAAAATAACTATATGTTTTCACTTGTATATAATTATAAATATTTTATAATATATAAATATTTTACATAAGATGTATATGATATACTTATATCACTTAAATATTATATCTAAATTGCAATGCTACATTTAATATAAATATTAAGTGTTTAATATTAAATATTTTAAATATGATATATTTCAAATGTAAGTATTTTATAATAATTATATATACATATACCTATCTGGTTTGAGGTGTATGTGCCACAAACATGACTCCATTTTAATCTATGTAAACTGCACCCCCTAGAGCGGTGTGCTCCCATCCTAGGCACCTTATAGCAATTCTACTAGACCTTGCTAAATGCTCATAATGGTTGTTGCTCTTAATAGTAGTTTATTGTCTTTCTATTTTTCCTTATACTCACTAACAATTGAAAGCAAACAACTCTAATTTTTGCCCCAATATAGTAATTGTGAAATGAAACTATTTTGCTCCATTGAATTATCCTAATTATTATGGAAGATGAATATCTTCTCAACAGCTTATTGTCTATTCAATAATTTGCCAGGGGTGGATTCTGTTTTTCATAATTCTTTGATGTGGTTTTTATCCTCCCCTTAGATTTTTAATAACATGTATTGAATATAGCTGCTTAAGCAGTGTCGCTTTCTTTTGAAAAACTTTGAATAGTGTCTTTTGTTATATGATTTTTTTTAAAACTTCTTAATTGTATGTACAAAATCTTACATTTGATAAATGTCTTAAAGTAAACACTCCCAAATATCTACCATGAAGTTCACAAAATAAAAATTACATTCACTGCAACAGAAGTTTTGTATACATTTGGACATTTTAATATTCTGTATGATTTAAGAATGATTTTCCAGTCTCTGTGAAAAATTAGAATTCTATTATATTTTTATAGATAAATATGGGGAGAATTGATATGATTACTCACAGAATATCCTGTCAATAATATGGCTTACATGTCTTCATCTGTGTAGGACTTGGTCTTTATCTGTGCTTTCAATAGTGGTTCCCCGGGGCAGCCTGCATTTTATCAAGTGTGTGTTGTAGTAGGGGACTGAGTTGGCTCACTTATAGGTGTATGCAGGTCTGCTGAGGCCTGGAGGCACCTTTTTGCAAAACTGAGCTGCAAGCTGTCCGGTCAATCAGCAGTCCTTTCAGTGTTTTATTTATGTTTTTCGTAGGCATCTAAGTCCCTTTCAGTGTTGGGCAAATTGAAAAATGCAATGAGGGTGGGCAATTGCTGCACTTGGAATGGTTCCGTTTTAGTTTTCTAAACTAACCCAGCAAGGAAGCTAGATCAATAATATTCTCTCAGGAAGTTCAAGGTAGAGTCAAGTTCCCAGGATGTTACTGTATGTAGGGCTTTACTCACAGGTGCAGCATGACTGCCTCTTTCTAGGAGCCCTAAAATACTGTATTTGCACAAAACACTTTTCTCAGCTAAATTCTTTAAATTTATAGGGTTGGGGTTTTTTTCTCATTAAAAATACCTTACTCGGGGTTAAGAGATCAACCAAAGGACTGTATGCATGCATATAAGCATAACCAATGGACACAAGACACTGGAGGGAGGAGGGAGAGCATGTGCAGGGGGAGAGGGGGAGAGGAGGCCTGGGCCGGGCGGGGGGGGGGGTTTAGAGGGTTGGGGGGGTCAATAGGGGAAAAAGGAAACATATATACTACTATTTGTAATACTTTAAAGAATAAAATAAAAATAAAATAAAATAAAAAATACCTTACTCATATTTTAGACTGAATGGGAAAAGTATAAAAAATACCACCACCAGCGCTTTCTCTTTTCTCTCCTTCTTGCTATTGATACAAATGTAGCTTTTATATTAGGGAAAGCTGGGGTGACTATTTGTTGGGCAATTAATCAAAGAAAAATGCTCAGTTTCAAAAATATTGACTTAGAGTCTACCTTTTAGTTATACTAGCATCTACATGAATACAACACAACAGAAGAAAGAGTTATTACTATTTCCCAATATAGTCTTCTAGAGTCTGACTAACCCAAATATAAGCTAAACATGAAATTGAAAACAACTCCATATTTAAATAGCAATTTATTCTACTTATCAATTTTTTACTATATGAATCATAAATTAATTTTAAATAAAGAAAAAAATGCCAGTAGAAGATGTTAAAAGTGGAATACATCAAAGCAACACTTCAAAAAGCTTTGAAGTCACTGGTGAAAAGCTTTGAAAGTACTGATTTAATTAGTTATAATAATGTACTTAAGGAAATAGCTGCATTTTTATTTCTCACACTGGATAAGCTTTATTCAACACAAAGGAAAGGACTTTGATCTGTAAATGGTCTTTTCACGGGGACAGAGCGTGTGTTAATTTTCTCTTGCCTCTTTCAGTCATCACTATATTTATGAAAAAAAAATAATGTTCTAACTTAATAGTCTTCCTTAGATTTCACACACTTGAAAAGTAAACAAAAATTATTTTTACAATGTTGCTGAAAACATAGACATACATATCCCCAAGGGGCCATTCCACGAAGGTATGTTAAGCAACTCTTAAATAGTCACAGAAGAACAAAACAAAAAAAGTTTTGTACACAATTAAAGCAATAAATTTAAATGAACCCGTGACCTTAGGTCTATACAACTAGATGGCTGTTCTTAGAGGAAATATGTGACATGTCTGTTGGAGGTGGAAGTAGGCAGAAAGGAAGGTTATATAAAGGTGAAAACAAACACAAATAAAAAAATATAATAATTTTAAAACATTTGCCTATTATTTAATTAGATTGTTTGTTTTTTGGTATTGAGTTGTATAAATTCTTTATAAATTTTGGATATTAACCACTTATCAGATGTATCATTGGTGAATATATTCTCCCATTCATTTGAAAAGTTGTCTTTTCATTTTGTTGATGATATCCTTTGCTGTGCAAATTGTTTTAGTTTGATGGGGGTTACATTAAACTAAAACATGGGTCCCATTTGCTTGTTTTTCTTTCATTTCCCTCACTCAAGAAGATATATCAGAAAAAAATATTGCTATGATAAAATGTCTGTAATTTAGATAAAAAATAAGTATCCAGAAATTAGTTCCATTTTTTTACAGCAATAATGAACTATCAGAAAGGGAAATTTAAAAAACAATCCCATTGACGATTGCTTCAAAAATAGTAAAATACCTAGAAATAAATTTAACCAAGGATATAAAAGACCTGTACTCAGAAAATTATAAGACACTGAAGAAAGAAGTTGAAGAATATACAAATAAATGGAAGCATATACCATGTTCGTGATAGGAAAAATTAACATAATTAAAATGTCCAGACTAACCCAGGCAATCTATAGATTCGACACAATTCCTTTCAAAGATAACAATGACATATTTTACAGATCTAGAACAAATAATTCAAAATTTTATATGAAACCACAAAAGACTCCAAATAGCAACAGCAATCTTGAGAAAGAACAACAAAGTTGGAGAAATCACACTACCTGACATCAAACGAACGCTATAGAAATCAAAACAGCATGGTACTGGCATAAAAACAGACATATAGAACAATGAAATGGAATAGAGAGCCCAGAAATAAACCCACACCTTTATAGTCCATTAATATTTGACAAAGGAGGCACAAACATACAATAGGGTAAGGATAGTGTATTCAATAACTGATGCTGGGAAAATTGGACAGATATGTGCCCAAAAAATGAAACTAGGCCACCTTCTTACTCTATACACAAGAATAAACTCAAAATGGGTTAAAGACTTAAATGTTAGACTCGAAACCATAAAAGTCTTAGAGGAATACTAGATTAGGTTTCTATGGAAAACCTATTCTTACTGCATTGAAAATCTAGGGGGGAAATACAGCAATCAACATTACTATAGCTCTTTCTTATCCATGGTTTCATTTTCTGTGGTCAAGCACTATCGGAAAATATTAAGTGAAAAATTCCAGGGATAAACAATATGTACATTTTAAATTGCATACCATTCTGAGTAGTGTGATGAAATATCTTTCTGCCGTATGTATATATAGGAAAAAAACATAGTATATGTAGGGTTTGGTATTATTTGTGGTTTCAGGTATTGACTGGGGGTCTTAGAACATATTTCCTACAGATAAAGGGGGCCCAGGATACATTTAAGTCCTACCAACTTTTTCTGGTTTCCCTCATTAGAAACCCTCCACAGTAATATTGGTAATTTCTCTACACTACCATCCAAAATTTGGCAGAATTTTTGGACAGGCAGTAACATATACCTGAAAGTCCAAACCAGACAAACAAAATTAGTAAAGCTACAAAATAAAATAAATGGAATCATATTTTGTTAATAGAGTAGCAATTGAACAAAAATTCCTCATCTTTCTTTATAATGTGACATATTAAACATTTAAAATATGGTATAGACTACAAGATATTAATATGCTATTTAAAGAGTTATATATGATAATATTTCAATGTGATTGCAAAGTTAACAAGTTCCTTTGAAAGAAGATGCATTTAATTTTAAATGTAGTTCTTTTTTAAAAAATCATTACTTTGGACTATGATCATCAGCACTTTCCAAAATATGTTGATTCCATATC